>NC_133899.1:24481129-24795023 GCF_964199755.1 Larus michahellis | reverse complement strand
GCTCCCAAGAGAGCTGAGAAGCTTCGAAATAACCTTCGCACCCTCCTCTTCCTCTCTCCCCCGTGCAGGGCTAATTGTTAAAGAGATCAGCTCCTCCACCTCCAGCTCCTCGGAGACGGTGGTGAAACTGCGAGGGCAGAGCACCGACTCCTTACCCCAGGTATGTGGCACTGGTGGGGCTTTGGAGAAGCTCAAAGCCGTGCTGGCACTGGGGGTTTGGGTTTCCCTAACCCCCTTGGCTCCCCGGTGGGTCCTGAGCCCCCTCTCTGCTTTGCCCAGACGACGTGTAGGAAACCGAAGACGTCGACGGACCGGCACAGCCTGAGCCTGGATGACATTCGGCTCTACCAGAAGGACTTCTTGCAGTTGGCCAACCTCTGCCAGGACACGGCCCAGAGCTACACCTTCGGCTGCGCCCACGGGCTGGAGGAGGAAGGCCTCTACTGCAACGGCTGCTTGGCCCAGCAGTGCATCAACATCCAGGAGACCTTCCCTGTCAAAAGAACCAGCAAGTACTTCTCATTGGATCTCACCCACGACGAAGTCCCCGAATTCGTTGTCTGAGGGCCGCGGGGGAGGCAGGACCGGCTGCCCGCCCTCGGTGGGGAGGCTGGGGCTCTCTGCCCTTCATCGGGGGCCATCAACAGCACCTTGTCCCCCACCGCTCCCTGCAAACTGAGGCCATGGAAACCATGGCACTCGGAGGATCACCCCAGTGGCGGGTGGGATGGAGAACCCCGGGCATGGCAGAGTCCCGCCGGCGGCCCCTCAGCATCCTTCCTCCTCCGGATGAGTTTGTGCCAAACACAAGTTGTCTTATTTGGACTGGGAGAAGCGCAATTTGTTGGAGCTAGCAGAAGCCAACCCATGTTTTCTCATTGCCTCGTGGCGAGGTCTTCTCCTCCTCGCCCCCATCCTCAGCGCTGCCGGTGGCTCCGGCGGTGGCTTGGGGGCCACTGGAGAGAAAGTGCCAGACTGTTGCGTTCAAGTCAAGCCAAAGAAATGTAAATAACCCTAAAGGCCAGTATGGGGAGGGAGAATTAAGCAATAACCAGCCGGGGATCTCCGGCCATGGGTGATGTACCATGGAGGAAGGCACGGGCAGCGCCTGCTGGGGCAGAGCATCATCCCAGTTCTTCCAAAAAACACGTGCTGGAGGTCAAGCCAGAGCGGTCCCAGCGAGGTGGACGGCGGCTGGGACCTCCGGAGCTGTTTTGAAACTTGGGTTTTTTTCTTCCTTTAAGAGAAAAAACCCCAAAACCAAAAAAAAAAACCCAAAACCCAACAAAAAAAACACACCCCACCCAAGAAAACCAAAAGCAAAGGAGGATGGAAAAGAATAGGTCACCTGCAAGGATATTGCAATAATGCATCCCGAACTTTGAATACGTAGAGATTGCATATATAAATATATTGAGGTATGTATGTTTATATATGTCTGGATCTTATAGACCCATTTGCATTTTCCCTCTGCTCTAAAGTACCATTTATACAAAGGATCTGCCTCTCTTCTTCCATCCACCATACAAACAAGTGTATTTTTGTCAAAGCGTTAAGGTGAGAAAATAAGACTTCCCTCTTGAGAAGAACACGTCCTGCGACCGCCTTGTAAGGGTGGCTCTTCCCGATCCGATCTCCCTTGTATTTTACCAAGGCTTTTCACGTGGCTTTTCAATCTCTTGCAGCTCGACTAGTTCTCCTAAAGGATGGGGGTGACGTGCTAGAAAAAAAAAAACCCCAAGGGAGGTTCGGAGGGTGCGTGCGTGCCCAGGTGGAATATTTCCCATCGGTACCGGAGGCTAAAGCATTACAGCAGCTAATGTTCACAGCACAATGCCTTTTTAGTCGATATTTTTAATTAAGAGTTTTAGCGATCGACAGCCAAAGTTTTGCCGTATTTTGATATACCACCTTTTTTTTTTTTTTTTTTTAAACTGGAAACTTTTCTTAAAAAAAAAAAAAGTAAAAAAAAAAAGCAATTATTTTATAAATAAGCACAATCTTATTTTTCTAAGAAATGTCGGGGGAGGGAACTGAGAAGGGGGAGCTGGTACCAAAAGAAAAGGAGCGTAGCTGTTGGCACGGTGCAAAAAAAAAATAAAAAAAATGGGTGTTATTGCCGTAGCCGGGGAGGGGGGGGGGCCGCCGGGCGCTGCCGTGGCTCTGCGCTGTGGGACGGTGGCACCGGCACCAGCGTGCCCCCACCCCAGCATTACTGGGGGACAGTGGCATATCATGGGAAAATGATGTAGGTAGCCAAATGCCGGCAGGGTGCGCAGGAGGCTGGTGGCCCCCCCCGGCCCCCAAAACCTCTTTTTATCTATCTCACCTAAAGAAAGGATGCTGTGGGGGGCAGGCGGTGTTCAGGGCTATGTGCTCTGGTTTTGGGGGGACCCCAGCAAACCCCCCCCAAAAGCCTCCCTAGTGGGCACCGCACGCCAGGCTGGGATGCTGGGGGTTGCTGGCAGCGGACCCCTCCGCCCCCCCCCCTCCACACCCCCATCCATGGCCAGGTTTGAGAGGTGCGGGGGGGCTCGGTGTGCGCCCCATCGACGTGGGTCTGCCGTGCTGGGACCTCACGGGCTGGTACGGGGAAGGAAAATCCCCTCGATTCATCCCCAGATGCTGGGGGTTTCGTCCCCTGTGCCAGCCCCTGCGAGGCAGCGGGGCGGCAGCACCCAGCTGGAGGGGGGGGGGGTCCCGATGGCACCCCCTCCGCCAGCCGGCCCCGGGTGCCCTCCGTGGGACCCTCTCCCGCTCCCCTGCTCAAACACGGAGCCGGAGGGGGGCAAAACTGTGTAAAGAAATGCTCGATGCTGTTCAAAAAGCATGGGGGAAAGGGGGGGCAGCTAGACCAGGGTCTCTCCATTTCTTGCCCCCCCCCGCCCCCCCCCCCGTTATCCCGCAGCTGAACGTGGACCGAAGTGGCCAAGCCAAGGTCGCAGCGATGCCGGGGGCTGCGATGGAGCTTACCCCTGGGCAAGTGGGAGCGGAACCAGGCAAGCCGGGATTGGGGGGGGGCGCACAGAAGTGGCATTTATTCCGCGGGTGGCGGGCGTGGGTCCCACGGGGGACGGACTGGGGTGGCCATGCCCTTTGTTGCCGCTCCCCCTGCAATAACGAGTGATCCGTCTGCACGAACGAAATAGTCCTTTCTGTGAAAGGATCTTCCCATCGGGGCGATGGGAGAGGCCGGTGACTGTGTTGCAAAACAAAAATAATTAATAATAATTAAAAAAAAAAAAAAGAAAAAAAAAACACACACAAGGAAAAAAAAACTCGACAAAAAAAAAAAAAAAACAAAAACAAAACCCCGCAGCGAAAATTATTTTGTACCAATGAAGTTTGTTGTGTGCCTTTTGCGGTATGGCTGGAAATGACAATAAAGTGACGGTTGTTTGCATTATTTTGACTCTGGGCGATTTCAGACGCTCCCCGGGTTTAAGGGAGTGATGAAACGCGTAAGATTTTAACTAAATGAGGGACAAACCACATATGAATTTAACGGCGTGATGAAACGTGTATGGATTTAATGAACACGGTATGTTTGTTGCGCTCTCTGCTCCAGCATCACCTGGCTCCGGAGAGCAGGTTAAAGCAATTCCTGCCTTGGGGCGGGGGGAATGGATGGGCTGATCCTTTCAGTCCCGTTTTTTGATGATTTCTATGAAAACGGCATCCAGTCCCAGCGCTCCTGTGTTGGGAGGGGGCGCGGGGGGACCCGCGAGAGCCATCAGTGGGGTTAAGCTCCTGAAAGGAGCCGGGGACACGGTGGGGGTGGCAGTGAGGGTGGCAGACGGGAGTCCCTGTGGTCCTTGGAGCCGTGCTATGCCGGTGGCTCCAGCCGTGTGTCCCTGTGTTTTGAATCCACTAGCTATAGTTTTATGTGATGTTCTTGTGCTGAAAAAGAAAAAAAAAAAAACAAAAAAAGCAGTTTCCTATTCACTTAGATGGCTGATAATTTTTTAGGCGTCAGTCATTTCTCTTTTTATTTTCTCTTTTCGAAGGCGGGGAGCCCAAATCCAGTTGTTCCTCACAGAGAAGCTGCTGCGTTTACTTCCTTGCCCTCTTTCTATCCATCTGTATGTTTGATCCTCTTCTCTGTCCCTTTACCCTTCCTTCCACACTCTTTTTCCACCCGGGCCACCAGCACAGAAAGCCTTCCAATGGGAATCATCGATTTATACAGTGGCTTAATGATCTCCCTCTTGTTTTCTAAGCCTTTCTCAATAATTCCCATTTTTCAGCTTCCTTTTTTGATTTCTACGCAGTGTTAAGCAAATTTTTTCCAAACTATCTGTTATAACCCAATTTTTTTTTTTTGTTTTGTTTTTTTGTTTTAAGAGGTATTAGCCAGCTCAAAGCTCACTCCTGGGTAAGTTGGGGGGCGGTCCCCGGCCTGGAGGGGCTGGAGGGGCTCAGCTCTGGGGTACAGCTTTTTGCCCCTCCTCGGTGGCTGCTGTCCTGGTTGGGCCCCACAGTCCCAGTGGGAAGTCACGGGGGGAACGGGGACACAGAGCTTCACGGGGCTGCGGCACCCCCCTGCTTGCAGCAGGGGCCACCCCAGGGTGTCACCCGGGCTCCAGCGTCCCCATGGGCTGTTAGCCCGTGGCTCGCAGCATCCCTGCGCTGGCCCCGGGGGCCAGGCTGCTGAGCGAGGTGTGATTCGTTTTTTTCCTAGTGACTCCCCCCACCAAAAATGCTCCCCCGTGATGGTGACAGCCCAGGGGTGCGGGGACTGCGGCGGGCAGGGGGGGGGACACGACATGGCCTGTCCCTGTCCCGTTTCCCCCCCCCCCCAAGCCCGAGCGGTGGCATTTGCTGCCATCCTGCGGCACGGCGAGGAGGGAGGCAGTGGTCACCAGTGTGATGAGCGAGGCCATTCTCTGCCCGCCACGCTCCATCCCTTTCATCCCCCTTTCTCCCTTCTTCTCTGCTTGGAGTGGGCTCTGCTTGGAGAAGGTGGGATGGGTAGTCGGGAGCAGCGCCGGGGTGAGTTTCCCCGCGGGACGAAGCTCCCTCCTGTTAATTAAAGACGTGACCCCAAGCTGGATCCCGCTGGGGCCGAGCCAGGGGATGCCGGCGGAGCTGCCGCCTCCTTTCGAGCCCCCCGTGAGGATTTCCCGAATCCCCGCTCCGTGCCAGCACGCGGGCAGGGGAGGCTCTTCATATTCTCTTTCCCAAGTTGATGGTTTTGGGTGAAGGGTGTGGATTCTCCAGCGTCTGATAGAGGGTTTGTGCTGCAGCCTTCTCCCTCTCCAACACCCAGGGCCACCCTCCCGTCTCCCATGCCACAAGCGTTAATTAAAT
This sequence comes from Larus michahellis, assembly GCF_964199755.1. Lineage (NCBI taxonomy): Eukaryota > Metazoa > Chordata > Aves > Charadriiformes > Laridae > Larus > Larus michahellis. Next base: position 24,789,713 of record NC_133899.1, on the reverse strand, counting down.
GCCTCGGAACATAATTAGCTGGCTCTTTTCTTCTTGATTTTTGCCAGCTTTGTTGATCCTGGCACCTCCTTCCTCCAGCCAGGGAAAGCTGCTGTGTGAGGCGCTAATAACCACAGCCTGTCCGCGTCCCCCTTCCCAGCGCCATGGGCATCTCTTGATCCTCACTGTATTTATCCTCTCGCTCCTAATTGCTGCGCTGGCAGTGGGAGAGAAGGAAGATGAGGGCTGTCTGCTCCGTCTGATGGGATGAGCTCCCTGTTGTTAGCAGCAAAATCCTGATCTCCTGCAGAAGATGAAGGTGTGAAGATGAGGAAGAGCCTGTCCTCCCATGAGGAAGCAGCACCAGTAAAGCGTCCTGAGTGGTTCCTCCCAGTACGTGCCACCATCCTGCAGGTCTGGATGTGACCACGTGCCACGGTAACGCTGGGACCGCCGGGGCTACAGCAGCCCAGGGCATTCCTGGGACCTATACCGGAGCCTGTCCACCTTTGCCAACCATCCCTCCTCCAAACCAAACATGAAGCTGTTGGAGCAGGGCCAGAGGAGGCCCCGGAGATGCTGGGAGGGCTGGAGCCCCTCTGCTGTGAGGACAGGCCGAGAGAGCTGGGGGGGTTCAGCCTGGAGAAGAGAAGGCTCCGGGGAGACTTTAGAGCCCCTTCCAGTCCCTAAAGGGGCTCCAGGAAAGCTGGGGAGGGACTCTGGATCAGGGAGGGGAGCCATGGGACGAGGGGGAACGGTTTTAATCTGGAAGAGGGGAGATTTAGATGAGATCCGAGGAAGAAATTCTTGGCTGTGAGGGTGGTGAGCCCCTGGCCCAGGTTGCCCAGAGAAGCTGTGGCTGCCCCATCCCTGGAGGTGTTCAAGGCCAGGCTGGACGGGGCTTGGAGCAACCTGGTCTGGTGGGAGGTGTCCCTGCCCAGGGCAGGGGGGTGGCACCGGGTGATCTTTAAGGTCCCTTCCAGCCCAAACCATTCTATGATTCTATGGCACGCGATGCCGTGTTAAACGAAAAGTGTTGTGTTCAACGATGCAGGGGGTCCCCGGCCTAAAGAGACACCGGCACGTGGGTATTTTTGCAATTATCACCAATTAGCGGTTGGTGCCTGACTGGGGTGATGTCCAAGGGTGCGTCCAGCAATGCTGGTTTGGAAGGGCTGATGAAAGGAGGACGCTCTGGGAGGCACCCGCCTGGGAACAGCTGTCACTGCATTAACAGCAGGCGAACGCACCGCCTGTTTCGATCTGGCGGCAAAATGTAATGTAAAAATAAGGACACTACTGCAACGTTTCCCTTTTTTAAAGCGCTTTTTGCAGTTGGCTCCGTAAAGTGGCATTTCCCTGTTGTCTTCCTACAAATCCCAACTCTTGGACCTTTCAGGCTGCCATGAAATGACGGCGGGAGATGCAAAATCAGCACGTGGAGCGACCAGAGACGAAATGGCCTGAGTGCAGTCTTTTTTCTTTTTTTTTTTTTTTTTTTTTTTTGGTGAAAGCTTAAATCCGTGAAAGGGGAGGGCAGAGAAGCAGAAGAGCTGCCAGTACCGGGGGAGCAGCCCAGGGAAAAGGCCAGCGCGGGTGCAAAGCTGCCTGGGGACACGCCGGGCTGGGAACGGGAGGACCTTTCCCCCCCCTGGGGACCTCTCCCACGGCGAGATGATGGAGCAACGGAGGGCCCAGAGAGCAATGGGGGCCAATTGGAGGGGGGTTAATTTAACAGCGTAGCTGGGGGTACTTGCTTTTGCTAAACAGAGCCTACAGGGAGGGGAGACCCTCTCCCCCCAGGGTGGCAGGGCTGGCTTTCTCGTGTGAAAAAAAAAAAGACTCAACATCTGGTTTTAGGAAAATTACTTTTTTTTAAATTTTTTTTTTTTTTATAGGCCGAGGATAAAATCTGGAGGCTATACTTAGCAGCAGATGATGCAGCCCCCCTCCCAGAAGCCGCTCGTTCCCTTGTGCTCCTCCCTCCAGCATGAGGCAATTAAGCTGCCCCCAAAAATGTCCGGTGTCGGCAGTAATCAGCAGTTAGGGACCGAGACCCGCAGCTGCCCGACGGTCAGCGCCCGCCTCACTGAGGACCAGGGTTATTTTTGGAGGACAAAGGGAAATCACTGGTAACATGCAATTATTTTCAGAGCCCGTAGAAAAGGCGCGGGATGCTCCCTGGCACCGCTCTGCTGCGATGCCGAGGGTGCCAGGGGAGGGGGGCGGTGGGGATACCCCACTCCAGAGGGGCCCAGCCCCACATCTCCATCCCCATCCCTCTCCCAGGGTGTTTCATAGAATGGTTTGGGTGGGAAGGGACCTTAAAGATCAGCCAGTGCCACCCGCTGCCCTGGGCAGGGACACCTCCCACCAGACCAGGTTGCTCCAAGCCCCGTCCAGCCTGGCCTTGAACCCCTCCAGGGATGGGGCAGCCACAGCTTCTCTGGGCAACCTGGGCCAGGGGCTCACCACCCTCACAGCAAAGAATTTCTCCCTCAGATCTCATCTAAATCTCCCCTTTTTCAGCTTAAAACCGTTCCCCCTCATCCTACGGCTCCCCTCCCTGATCCAGAGTCCCTCCCCAGCTTTCCTGGAGCCCCTCTAGGGACTGGAAGGGGCTGGAAGGTCTCCGCGGAGCCTTCTCTTCTCCAGGCTGAACCCCCCCCAGCTCTCTCAGCCTGTGCAGGGTATGTGGGGGGGTGTAGCGTGCAGGTGGTGGGATGGGGTGCAAGGTATGCGAGGGGTGCAGGGTATGTGATGGGTGCAGGGGGGCTGTGGGGTGCCGAGTGCGGAGCGGGGTGCAGGGGGATGTGGGGTGCAGGGGGCTGTGGGGAGCAGGGTATGGGATGGGTGCAGGGGGGCTGTGGGGTGCAGGGTGAGGGTGTGGGGTGCAGGATGGGGGTACAGCGGGTGAGTGGGTGTGAGGGTTGTGGGGTGGGTGTGTGTGGCATGTGTGGGGCGCAGGGGCGGGGCGGGGGGGGTGAGGCAAAGGGGACAAGGGGCTGCGGAAGGGCCTGGGGCAGGGATCGGGGCAGGGAGGGGGACAGAGCCCGGTACAGGGGCACGGGCAGGCAGGGAGAGGGCCTGGGGCAGGGTGAGGGGCAGGAGGCTGCGGGGTCTGGAGAGACGCGATCCGCAAAACCCGGGGGATCGGAGAAGAGAGGAGGGAGAGCAGGAGCAGGAGCAGGAGCAGGAGGAGGAGGAGGAGGAGGAGGAGGAGGAGGAAGTCGGGGCCGAGCCGCTTCCTGTAGGCAGAGGGATGAGCGCAGACAAAGCTGGGTGGGGACTCGCCGCTCGGGGCTGCTGCTGACCACCCTCCTCCTGCCTCCAGCCCGCATCCCTCCATCCATCCCTCCATCCATCCCTCCATCCATCCCTCCGTCCATCCCTCCGTCCATCCTCCCTCCCGCCGCCGCCGCCCGCCCCGCGGGGGACTCGGGGCAGCACCGCCCGCCTGCAGGTACCGCCGGGCACACGGTGGCGGGGGGCGGGGAGCCGGGGCTGGGGGCACTGGGAGCACTGGGAGCACTGGGAGGATGGAGACTGGCAGCACTGGGTCCACTGGGGCTGGGCGGGGCGGTCCCCAGCGCCGGTCGCCTGCCCCGCTGCTGGTGGCCCCGGTGGGCCCCCGAACGGCTCTAAAATCAGCGAAAATCTCCCCCAAATCCACACCCCACCCCACCCCCCCCCGGGGGGGGGCAAATCCCCGCATCACCCCCACCCCCACGGAGGGCTCGTGTGGCGATGGCACCTGCGGGGAGGAAGGGCGGGGGGAGCCGCGGGGGTCCCCATGCCGCTGGGGGCGGGGGGGGGGGTGCTGCCGGGGCTGGGAGCCGGGGGAAAGGTACCTCGCACAAAGAGTTCAGTCTCCCCAACAAAGGTTTGATTTAGAGGGTTTGATCCTCAGTTAATCAACTGATTTGCCATCACAGGAAAGGCTTTTTCTGCCGATGAATGAGGCGTAGTGTTCTTTCTTTCTCTTATTTCCGCCCCCCCCCCCCCCCCAAACCTCCCTGGGAAGGAAGGGTGAGATTTTCCCACCCCCAAATCCCTGCAGGAACCTCAGCTGGGATGGATGTGCCCCCAGCTTGGCTTGGGAGGGATTTGGAGGTGACAGCCGTGCCAGGTGGAGGGGCACCCGGTGCCCCACCCTGCCATCCCCACGGCGGCAGCCCTTTTCCCCATCATTTCCATGGAAATCCTTATTTTTCCCAGCGGTGGTTGGTGGGGCGAGCGCTTTGGGTAAGAGCAAGCCTGGGAAAATCACGGCTCAGCCGGGAAGATGCTCTCGGGAAAACCCGCTCCGGGGCTCCCTTGCCCCCAGTGGGAGTGGGAGAGGAACCCAGCAAAAAACCCAAAACTTTTGCCTTCTCGCCTCCTCGGCGGAAAACAGATTTATATTTCAGGAAAATCTTGAAGCACGGCGATCCCCCACCCATTCCTAATGAGTTACTGACGAACTTAAAGCGTGCCGCCCCAAAGGGCAGTGACCCAGGGCGTGTGTTATCTGCCGCTGCCGTACCTGCTGCCTGCAGGGCATCGCTGCAGGTCCAGGGTGTTATTTATTTCCCTGATTTTTTTTATTTCCCTGTTATTTATTTCCCTCTGGGCCCCCAAATTACCGAATAACCATCACCCCACCAGCGAGCCCCCGCTCCCCGGTTGCGGGAGGGAAAGGGGCTGGGCGGGTGACAGCGGCACGTACCCTGCCAGCAGACTGGGGCCAGGCACGGAGGATTTTTCCTTATAACTGGATTTCCCTGAATGCAGCTGGAGCATGCGATTTTAATCCTCTTTTCTACCATATGGCCGCTGGCTGGATTGAAATATGACTCAATTAATTATTGCCAGGAAAACCCGGGGGCCAAACCTTTCTCCAGGAGGATGTTTCGAGGCGTTCCCGTGGTTACAACGGGGCTTTTCTCACCCCGTGCCGTGGGGTACGGGGACACGTGGCTCAGCCCCATCCCGCCCCAGCTCCCGTGTTGGCCCCACGAGGCCGAGCATCGGCCACGCTGGTCCCTTGGCACCATTTTTGGAGCTTTTTTTTTTTTTGGCTTTTTTCAGCCTTGCATCTGCTTGCAAGAGAAAGCAGGGGCTGTTGGCACCTTGTGCTGCTGGCTGCTCACCTGTGACACAAGTTTGGTGGTCTCAGCATCACTTGGATGATGACTGGAGTCAGGCTCACCTCTGAAATGGGGTATCCCCAGCTTGGGGGGACCTGCAGGTCCCCCTGCCACTAGCGTGGTACCTGCACGTGCCCATCCTTTCTCCCAAATTCCCTGGGGGCTGCCAGCTTTGCTCCCAGCGCTGCACGTACCACCGTTAAGGATGCTTATTGCATTTTCTCCGGGTTCCTTGCAGTTGTGAGGCGGTGGTGGCCCTGTGGGGCATGTTTGGCATGTGGGCTTGGATGAATGGCCGTACCGTGCCACGGCTGGCCCTGGGGGAGGACATCGGGGGTGCCTCGTGGCACAGCGGTTACCATTTTCCACCAAGGAAATTTTGACCCACTCGCAGCACGGGGGTTATCAGGACCAGGAGTGTGGGGTGTCCGATGGGATTCCCATGGGTAGATGGCTGCGAGCTGGCGATGAAACTCAATTATTACCATGATTTTTAAACCCTAAGCCAGCCTGCTGCTTTGCCGCCCTGCACTGGAGCGACCCTGAGTGGAAAACACAACAAAAAGCCAAACTTTGCGAGGGTGGGCAATGCCTTCCCGGCACCGATGCGGGCGCTGGGGCTTCCAGTGCTTTGGCCTCCAAACGGCGGCATTGGAGGCAGCACTTCTCCTTTTGAAACCCAGTGAGTCACCGAAGGAGGACAGCCAGGCGCCGGCGCAGGCTGTTACCATAGTAATTAGGGCTGGCGAGCCGGCACCGGAGCCCCGCAGACCCCTGTGCCCCCAAAAAGTGCTGCCTGGAGGCGGCTGTGCCTGCCTGTCCCATGCGTCAGTGCCGGGGTGCTCAAGGCCGGCACACTCGTGACAGATGTGCTGCCGTCAGGGACCACGGGGCTGCACCGCCTGCTCCCTACCGCCAGCCCATCACCCTGTTTTGGGTTGGGAATAAGGAGTTCATCACGGGAAAAGCATCATTTTTGGCACGAGTTGCGTCAGTTCTCAGCGTGACTTGTCCAAGTGTTTCGTTCCCGCGCCCAGAGCGGGATGCGGGAGCGGGATACGTGTGTGCGTTCACAGCCAGCGCAGAAGCGGGAGGAAGGAGCAAAGGGATTAGGGCGGGTTTTCAATTTTTCTTGCTTTTCGGACTCTTTTCTGGCTGTTTCTCCTGCTCCGGCTTCTTGCTCAGCCGCTTCGTGGGGTCGCAGCGGGGAGGGGTGGGATGGAAGGCAGGAGGAGATGGTACCCCAGGCTGCGGGACAGGGCATGGGATGCAGCATTGGCAAGGGGATTTTCGTGCTTGTCCTTGCACAGTTCCCTTGCCTGCCCGCTTCCAGCGGGGCTTCAGCCCTTCTTCGTGCATTTCTTTTTCCTTTGCGCAACGTGCGTGGTGCAAACACCCCCCCAAACCGGTCCTTTGGAAAGGCAAGGAGCAGCTTTGCTGCTCCCCAAAATGATGGGGAGAAGCGGAAAGGGAAGGGGGGGGGCGGGGAATTCTGCCTCTGCTGCTGGTGGGGGAGCGCGTGATGGCTGCGGGGGAATGCAGCCCATCTCTCCCGGCTTTCCGCGCACACTTGGCACGAGCCGTTTGGCACCGGCCCCGTTTAGAGGCAGGTCTGAGCTGGGGAGAAGGACGGGCTCCAGCTGCCGGGAGGACATGGGTTTGGCACCGCGGAGAGGTTTTGGCTTGCTCCAAAACCCATCCCACGTTGCTTGGGATGGTGTCCGTTGAGTCTGGGCTTTGGGTCAGGCCAGCGGTTCATCAACGACGGCTTCGATCAGAGGCGGGCGAGCGGATCCCCAGTGCTTCGAGGGCTGGGAGGCAGCGGGAGCTGGATGCAGCCAGCCCCCGGGATGGGCGAGGTTGGGCGAGGATGGGTGAGGACGCAGCCGTGCCGAGGCCGAAGTCTAAATTCTTGTATCTCCTGCATTTTGCGTAGGCGTGACGGACTTCAAACACCCAACCCAGTTTTTCACACGCTCAGTGGCCAAAAAAAAAAAAAAAAAAAAAAAAAAAAAAAAAATCCCTGAAATGGCATCGTACCAAACTTTAAAAACTCGCCACCTTGCTATTTGCATGCAGCTGGGAAACCCTCCACCATTCCCCCATTCCCGGGCAGCAGCTGCACCAGGACCTGCTTATCCTACGGAACACAATTAGTTTTCACCTTATCTCGTCCTTCCCTCGCTTTTCACACAGGGATTTTCTTCCCCTGTTGTCTGCCGTCGTCGTTGTACCTCGGGCTATTTGGTTTATCCAAGGGAAGGTCCAGGCGTTGCTGGATTGTGGTCGGGGGCATGGCGGGGAGGTCTCCGCTGGTGGGTGATGCTTTTGTTCAGCATCCCAAAGCCAGCTGAGCTGCAGGTCGGCGATTCTCAGGGATGCTGCTGTGACCCCCCCAAGCGCTCTAGCCGATGTGGCAGGGCACCCCGGGAAGCCCGGGAGCGGCAGCCGTGGTGGATGAGCTCCTTTAGCTGAGATGGTGTCTTGGTTTACCAGGTTTATCGTCCTGCCCTCGCTTGCTCTCCTGAGGGCTTTGGGAAAGCAAGTTGGCTCCATCCCTGCTGGGATGCTCCCCACGAGCGGCTCTCCTGGGCCAGGAAGGTCCTGGCTGGGCAGCTGTGTTTGTAAGAGGGAGCAGCTTGGGTGGGAAGGAGAAGCCTTGCCAGAACCTTGGAGCTCATCAGGGATCCCTCGGCATAGGAAAGACATGGACCCGTTGGAGCAGGGCCAGAGGACGCCCCGGAGATGCTGGGAGGGCTGGAGCCCCTCTGCTGTGAGGACAGGCTGAGAGAGCTGGGGGGCTTCAGCCTGGAGAAGAGAAGGCTCCGGGGAGACTTTAGAGCCCCTTCCAGTCCCTAAAGGGGCTCCAGGAAAGCTGGGGAGGGACTCTGGATCAGGGAGGGGAGCCATGGGACGAGGGGGAACCGTTTTAAACTAAAAGAGGGTGAATTCAAACTATATATAAGGAAGAAATGTTTTATGCTGAGGGTGGTGAGCCCCTGGCCCAGGTTGCCCAGAGAGGTGGGAGATGCCCCGTCCCTGGAAACGTTCAAAGTCAAGTTGGACGGGGCTCTGAGCAACCTGATCTAGTTGAAGATGTCCCTGCTCATGGCAAGGGGATTGGACTAGGTGGCCTTTAAAGGTCCCTCTCCACCCAACGCATTCTATGACTCTGCAATCCCAAGCATCAGCGCTCCTTCATGTGAGATGCCACCAAAGGGGAAAGATCCCTGGCACAGCACAGGATATTCCTGCTGCAAACTCCGCTGCGTTGCTGCTTTCACCCCGTGCCGTGCTGCTCGGCATCCCTCCTCCTGCCGCCTACGGCATCCCCCGGCCGCTGGACCCCAGCCCCCCATCTGGCTGCTGCCCGCCATGGCCCCTGCTGCTCCCTGCGCTGCCTGTGCCCGTCCCCATGGGCAGAGCCGCCAGCTGCAGCGGGGACCGCGGGGACGTCGGTGCCCCGTGCCACCGCCAGTGCCTCTGCGCAGAGACACAGACCTAATTATGGGAGATGCACGGAGTAAGGCGGTGCTGAGAAACCCCCTTCCTCCGAGAACAACATCTCCGTCCTGTGCAAGGGCAGGGCTTGTGCTAATGCCAACACCTGGGTTGGCCCATTCTCTTTTATTAAATTTTTTTTCTTGGCTTATTTGCCAACAAGCAAACGTGGCGTTGAGTCCTTGCAGGCAAGGAAAAGCGGCGGTCGTGGTCGGGACCAGCACATTTACAGCTCTGGGAGGTTTCTCCCCAGCCTGGGGACCTGGGGACAGGCAAGGTGTCCCCATGCAGCCGCCAGCGTCTGCTGGGACGCAGAGGAGTGTTTTCTCTCTCGTCTGCTCCCACCTGAGCCAGGTCCCAGAGGAGAAACCGGGAGGCGAAGCTGAGTGAAGTGTAAGAGCGTTTGACTGGTTGCAGCATCCCCTCGGAGTGGCACAGGGAGCACCGTTCGGCATCCGAGAGTCACAAGCTCAAGGTGCGATCACCTTAAGGGGGATGCTGAAGGGATGCTTCAGGCTTCGGTTGTCTTCAAACCCCGTCACCGGGAATTCCTGCAGATTGAGCACGTTGCGTTAACCGTGGGTTTGGAGGAGTTGTGCTTTTTGGGCCATTTTGGGTAAGAAAGCGCCAGTTGCCGGCAGTTGTGTGAGATGCTCGGTATCGATTGAATTCCTTTCTGGTCCTGGTGTCTTTGGGTTTGCTTTGGAGTCGGGGCATGGGTCTTGAACACGACACGAGTGCCCGAAACATGTCTTCACGATCCCGCCGTCACCTGGTGATGCCAGGACGGTGCCTCCGTGTGTCTGCATGTAGCAGGCGTCATCATTAGGGCTTCGTTATGTTTACAGCAGTGATGCCCAGTTTGGGGTAGAGCCTGGGGTGAGGAGCACCCCCAAGATGAGCTTTGGGCTCTGGGCTTGTCCCTCTCCTTCCTTGGCAGCATCAGGTGGGTTTGGCTTTTCCAAAAGGCTGAACCCCAACCGAAGAGCCGCGGCACGCGGGGCTGGGCTGGATTGCCTCAGACCTCCACGGTGAGTCGTCCGTCACCCGCGGGGGCTGAGAAGAGAGGGATGGTGATTGCCAGCCAAGTCACGGCGGGTGGCTGGGGCTCCAGCTTGCTCTCCTCGCTGCCATCAGCAGGAGGAAGGCGACACATGAGCCGTTTCAAGGCAGAAATCGCCATGCAAGGGTTTCTTCTCCATTTCGATGTGTTTCTCCTCAACCAGATCTTGGGAGGATCAGGAGTGCAGGAGAGTAAATAAGTATCCACCATCTCCTTGTGGGGTTAGGGCTGCATGTTCTGCAGAGAGCCCTGGGCCAAGGACACAGGGGACACTGCGGGGCAGGAGATGTATGGGGGATGGCTCGAGGAGACTCCCTTATGCTGCTTCTTTTGGTTTCCCATCTGCAGACACCATTCTGATGGGGATTAGTGTGTCCTCAGTGTCTGCAGGCATCTTCTCAGGTCAATACGATGGCAGTGGCTCCTTATGTACGGACCGCATCCAGCCTGTTGAGGTTTATGGCTTTGGGGGAAGGTTAAATGGAGTTCCAGGGGCACCGTCTCCTCGCTGCATCACTGCTCCTGCCAGATCTTTGCTTCCTTTCGCTTCTTGAAAGGGTCATCTCAGATGGAGGGACGCCAAGACCTTGATCTGAGTCTCCTGAGGACCAAAGCACCAGGAGAAATTCTCAGTGCCCATTTTTCTAAGGCATTATGGGGGCACGGGCAGCCCTAGTGCTGGCAGCTGTTCAGAGGGGCTTTATCGGGGGGTCTTTCTTCTCTGCAGCCTTGGGGAGCCCTGAAATGTGGCCTGAACATACTGGGAGCTGCACAAAGCTCGTTAGTCACCCTGGAGGTGAACAGACTCAGTCTTTAGCTGTGCGGTTGTAAACCTCATGACATTTCTTGCTCTTTCTTCTTATCTGACAAAACCAGACCTCTTGTGATCTCCATCAAGTTTCTCTTGAGCGGAGCTGTGCTCTTTGCTGCTCCGACCAAAGCTGCTTATGGGAGGTGTCTCGGGCTGTCACTTCTCCTCCACCCCATAGCAAGGCTCTTGGAAGCCCTGAACTGCTGCAGGACAGGAGATCCTTTGCGGGACATGTCCTCCTTCCCGGTGTCCCAGCGGATGTGCAGAAAACATCTGACCATCACATTTCCATGGTGGAGGCTTCCTCACCCGTGGCCCCCCCCATACGTGGAGGTCAGGTTTTGTCCTCACGGTTGGGTTTTGTCTTCCTTACCTGCTCTGGAGGATGCTCTATCGGCACGTCGTGCAGTTTTGTCTCACTTGCGTTATGGTTGCGTTGGCTCCAAGGGCTCCTTTGCTTGTCTCGGCTCTTTTGACCCATTTTGGCAGGAGCTGGATGAAGAGTGTGGGGAGATGGTCACCTCTCCATGAAAGCCTGGGTGGGGATAAAGGAGTGGGCTGGCTGGTTTTGCAGATCAAGTTCAGGCTGTTGATTGCCTGTGCTGTGAAGGTGTGTTTCGGAAGAAGTCTCCAGCTGTGGTTTTGGTTTTTGCCAGGCTGGGATGTGTTAGTCCTGAGAGCTGGTGGCCATGGGGAGAGCTGCCCGAGGATTTCTGCCACCTCCCTTCATTTTCCTGTCGTTTTCCGGATCCCTCAGTGGCTTTCCAGTGGGAAAAGAGGGATTTTGGTAACATTTAGGTGGAGGGGGCCTCTGGAGGTCTCTGGTTCCACCTCCTGCTGGCCAATGTCATAGGCCACGGATCTTGTATGAGTCCATGTGGGTCCAGGTGTCCCCAGGGTGTCGTGCAGAAACTTGGCCAGGTCTTCTCCACGTGGCCAGGTCTTCTCCACAACTCTACGCGTCATCTCAGGGACTTCCTACCCCCTCACTGGGTCTGCAGCGGTTTGGGGTTCTTAGAGGGGGTCATCAGCCATCCACAACCTGTAAACCCATTTGGACCTCTTCTAATTAGTCTTCAGGATTGCGTCTGCTGCTGGAGCAGCTCTGCTCATGCTGGAAGTTGCCCAAGCAGAGGTCTCATCCGTCCCTTGGGTGGGAAAGTGTTGAACGTTGACCAGGTCTGGTGGAGTCCGTAGGTTTGTGTAGGACCTCGCGAAGGGGTCAATGGTCTGGTGGCCCCGCCGTGGGGCCGGACCTCCGGCGTGCCCCAAGGACGGCGTTTCAAGAAAGGCTGTAGGTTGAATTATTCAAGTCACGCCGACCTGATTGCGTTTCATCCCTTGTATTTTTAATATCGTGGAGACGCGGTGGTGTTTGTGCGGTGCTTGCACGGCCGGTACCATCAAAATACATTGCATTATTTATCATCTGATTTAATATAATTGCTGCTCAGCCTCACATCCTCGCTTGGGGGGTTTGTATTCGTGTCCGGTGCTTCCCTCACTCCCCAGCTAACGCCGGCAGGGGGGACCCTGCCTCCTCCCTCCGCACCGTGCCAGCAGTGAATAAAAAGATGATTTTTAATGCGGCAATCCAGGCTTATGGAGAGGTATAAGCAGCAAATGAGGGAGGCACTGATTTTATTGTATTTTTTTAAGCTTAAATCTAAGCCCCGTGTAAGCGTTTCCGTTAATTGCTGTAAAAGTTAGGCTGGCTTGGAATCGATGCTGCTCCTCCATCCTACCTGGAACCGAAACCCCCAGAGAGCACCTGCCTTCATTGATTTTTTCACAGCTCACACTGGGGGAAAAACACAGAAATCCAGGGCCCAGCCCCGCGCTGAGGTTTCCCGGCAGCCAGGTAAAGGTAGGGAAAGGCATTTGCCCTGGGCAAAGCAGCTTGCAGAGCAGCGGGGACACAAATCCAACAGCTCCGGCTGGTTTGGCGAAAGGATTAAAGCTCCGGGAGCGGGGCACGGGGTTGGAGGGGGGGATAAATGAAGCACGTGGGGCCAGGATGGACCCATCTCCCAGGAGGTATCGCCGCGCGGGAAGGGAGGGCGAACCAGCGCGGGCAACACCGCCTTGTGCTCCTTCTTCCCAAGTTTTGTGCATTTTTTTTGCCTTAAATTTTTTTTTTCCCCTTATTTTTTTTTTTTGGGCAATCCTTGATATTGCAAGTGTAAAAACACCGCCCAGGCTAGCGGTTTGGGGATGGGGGGGGGAGCTTTCTCCTCCCGTCTGCGTAATATCAGTGTTTGCCGAGCGTGTGTCGTTGCACGCCGGAGCCGGAATAACAGCGTGGTGGTAAAAGCAGGGCCCTTGACTCAGCGGGAAGGGTGGCAGGGATGCTTTGCCTGCGTTTGAAGGGGAAAAAGGGCCGGTTGAGGGATTTGGGGGCTCCATGGGAAAACCCAGATGTTGTACGCGGAGGTTAGTAAGCGGTGAGGGGGCCGGAGAGGGGGGTGAGGATGGAGACGGGCTTGGCGAGCCCAGGAAATAGCGTGGGAAAGGCTCCGAGGGCGCAGCTGGGGAAGAGAAAAGGAAAGCTGGCTGTTTTGCAGGAGCGTCGTGGTCAGGAGAAACGCAGGTGGGTGAGGGCTGAGCAGGGGGAAGCTTCCAAGGCCACGGCCACCACCGCGCTACCCCCTCGCTGTCCCCCTCCACGTCCCTGTCCCAGTTCTGCCACGATGGCCGTGCCCTCCTCATCGCGTGGGGCAGGACCCAGGTGTACTCCCCGGGTCCTACTTTACACCAAAATGCATTAGGTCGGGGGGGGGAAATAAAAAAAAACTAGAGGCAGCAGCGGGCCGCAGAAGTTAAATTTAATTGAGATAATATGGGTCAGCTCACCGACCGGGGACGGAGGAGCAACCTACTTCTCCCCAGCCAGCCCCAGCTAACCCGGTTTGTAGCGCCGCCAGGGCTCCGCGTCCCCTTCCCCGCCGTGTCCCCTTCCCCGCAATCCCCTGCCGTGGGCTGTCAGATGGGAGAACCGCCCCCCCCCCAGTAGCCTCAAGTTTGCCAGCAGGGAAATTGCAGGCCATGAAATGTCAGGGCCAGCGCAAGCCACAGTAAATTACTTTTCAAAGTTCTTAATTGTGAAAATATAGAATAGCACAGAGAAAATTTTTTCTCTTTTTTTTCTCTATATTCCCCCCCCCTTTTTTCCCCCCCTTTTCTCCCCCCTTTCCACCCCCTTTCCACCCCCTTTCCACCCCCTTTCCCCCCCCTTCCCCCCCCTTTTCCCCCCCTTTCCCCCCCTTCCCCCCCTTTTCCCCCCTTCCCCCCTTTTTCCCCCCTTTTTCCCCCCTTTTTCCCCCCTTTTTCCCCCCTTTTTCCCCCCTTTTTCCCCCCTTTTTCCCCCCTTTTCCCCCCCTTTTTCCTCCCCCCTTTCCCCCCCTTCCCCCCCCTTTTTCCCCCCTTTTTCCCCCCTTTTTCCCCCCTTTTTCCCCCCTTTTTCCCCCTTTTCCCCCCTTTCCCCCCCCTTTTCCCCCCTTTCCCCCCCCTTTTTCCTCCCCCCTTTCCCCCCCCTTTCCCCCCCTTCCCCCCCCCTTTTTCCTCCCCCCTTTCCCCCCCCTTTCCCCCCCTTCCCCCCCCCTTTTTCCTCCCCCCTTCCCCCCCCCTTTTCCTCCCCCCTTCCCCCCCCCTTTTCCTCCCCCCTTCCCCCCCCCTTTTCCTCCCCCCTTTCCCCCCCCTTTCCCCCCCTTCCCCCCCTTTTTCCCCCCCTTCCCCCCCCTCTTTTTGCTCCCCTCTTTTTTCCTCTTTTCCCCCTATATTTGTTCCCTCTCTTTTTCTCCATTTTTTCTCTTTTTTTCCCCCTCCGTATTTTTTCTCTTTTTTTCCCCCCTCCATATTTTTTCCTCTCCTTTTTCCCCCTCCATATTTTTTTTTCTCTCCCCACTCCCCCCCCCCCCAACCCGCTAAAATCGCCCACGTTTAGCGGTGATCCCCCCACCACCACCTGCAGCTTGGGATCTGGCCATCAGGAAATGCTTTCCTCATTTCGCGGGTGCCATAGCGATGCCGTAGCGCACCGCCTTGGGAGCGCAACCCGGCCAGGATAACCTGAGCCTCAAGAGACACGTTTTACCCCGTCGCCCGCCCCGAAAGCACGCCAAATCTCAGTGAGCAATCAAAGCTCGCCCATCTCCGTGTGGTCCGCCCGCTATTTCAGTAGTAGCTCTAAAGGCGCCAGCTCTGGATGCTGTGAAAAACCTGAAAAATTAGATAAAGAAGGAAAAAAAGGATATAAAAAAAAAAAAAGCACCCAGCTTTGATGGCAGGGATGGGAAAAGAAACACCAGGCAGCAGCACTGCCCGTGACCTGTTTGCTGTATTTGAAGCTTGAAATAGAGCCTTATGAGTAATGTGGTTCAGGTGCTTATCACTAATTAATTAATTCTTTTGTACAGTGGATACCTAATTAAAGCAGTCTCAGGTAATTCCATCGGGGGGCTTAAAGTAATGGGGGTGGTTAACGGGGTTGTTTCTTTGCTGATGTAACTTGTTGGGTGATCCCCAGCGGCCGGAAAGGGTTATGAGGCTTCGTGTGAGTGTTACTTAAAATAAAATTCTAATAAAAGGTGAAATCATGGGAGAACGGATTTCTCGTTGCAATGATTCCCGCAGCCAAGGGCTTCGCGGGCTGCGGAAGTTATTTGGGCGAAAAGGCAGGACGCGGCTCGCGCGTTTTAAGCAAAAAGGGGTGGTTTGGCTTTTGTTTCAGCTGGGTTGAAAAATGCTTTGCAGAAGGCTGAGCCCCTCAGCCTGGCAGGACCTACGGCAAAATCCATGTGCTCCTTCCCATTTCCTGGTGTCGCAGGGAGGTTTCCCCCTAAAAACATGACATTTTAAGCAAATCAGGGCAGCTCAATGACTTGCCCCGTTTCCTCTGGGGTGGCTGCACCCCCCATGCCAATGGGCGGGCGATTGGTAAGTCACCATGGCCTGGAGTAGCATGTCCGGGTCTGGAACCCTCAGCACAAGAAGGACACGGAGCTGTTGGAGCGGGGCCAGAGGAGGCCCCGGAGATGCTGGGAGGGCTGGAGCCCCTCTGCTGTGAGGACAGGCTGAGAGAGCTGGGGGGGTTCAGCCTGGAGAAGAGAAGGCTCCGGGGAGACCTTCCAGCCCCTTCCAGTCCCTAAAGGGGCTCCAGGAAAGCTGGGGAGGGGCTGCTGGCAAGGGCATGGAGCGATAGGACAAGGGGCAATGGTTTAAACTAGAGCAGGTTTAGATTAGCCATTAGGAAGAAGTTCTTTCCAATGAGGGTGGTGAGACACTGGCCCAGGTTGCCCAGAGAGGTGGTGGAGGCCCCATCCCTGGAGACATTCAAGGCCAGGCTGGATGAGGCTCTGAGCAACCTGATCTAGTTGAAGATGTCCCTGCTCACTGCGGGAGGGTTGGACTAGATGGCCTTTAAATGTCCCTTCCAACCCAACCCATTCTATGATTCCAGGTGACTTTGCATGAGGCTGGGGGTGGGTTTGTCCCTTTGGGAGCGACGTTGACCACAGCCAAATCCCCAAATCCTTTGGCAAATGTGAGGCCAGGTGAAACACCTCCGCCCCGCAGCGCTCCTCCGGTCTCCCCTCCGCTTTCAAACCTCATCTCGCACCTTCCCCTGAAGGTCTTTGTCTTGACCCTGGCAAATACTTAAGAGCATGATGTTAAAAACCGAAACCCAAGAATGGATCAGTTAATTAACATGAAGTAATAGCTCTTGGCTGCTTCCCTTAATTAAGGGTCAGGAGTTCAGAGCTGTGTGAACAGATGTTGAACTCCTTTTCCCGGGACAGGAGCTCATTCCTTCCTCAGCAGCTTTAGCCATCTCTCTTTTTCCCAACACAAGCAGCAGGGAACTAGGATTTCTGAGCAAAGTTTGTACGAAGAATTTATTTCTGAGTCAATTTGAGTTGTTTGGGGAAGGAATCAAGAAGTGAAGGAACCGAGAAATCATAGGGGTGATGATGCTTGTAATTAAAGGGTGATTTTGGTTTTCTAGAGGTCTTTCCATGGGGAAAAAAAAAAAAAAAAAGAGCTTTTTCTGAGGGTTTCTGCTTTTTTCTGGCCAGCTGTGAGGCGGTGCGTGTTTCCTAGACCTAGCGTCTCCTTGACAGCAGAAAATTCTGCCCCGTGAAATTTAGGGACTACCCACCCTACTGCCACTTCAAGAGTGGGAAACAGGACTCATGGGGTGGATTTTGGTAGTCAGGAGACGATTGAGGTTTCAACAGGAATTTTTTCTTTGGTTGGTTAATTCCTTTTTACTGTATCGTTGCTGCTCCGTCCGTGCCTGGGTGCGCTGGGTTACCACCACCTGCCCCTGGCATGGTTATATCAGGGTCTCTCCAGCCCGGGAAGAGCCGTGCCCTTGGTAAATGTTTTGCCAGGCTGAGAATAATCCAAAAGGAAGGGTTTGCCATGTTATATAGCACGGGTACAGCGCGTTGTAGAAGAGAAACTAGTCTTTCCTTCGCTGTTGCTGCAGTAGAAATGCAAAATAATATACTCAATTATTTTCAAGTATATCCGCGTGGTATTTTAACTGACGTTAGGTGCGTTGGCCAGGGCTGCCGATAGTGCCGTTGACCTGGAGCCCCTCTGCTGTGAGGACAGGCTGAGAGAGCTGGGGGGGTTCAGCCTGGAGAAGAGAAGGCTCCGGGGAGACCTTCCAGCCCCTTCCAGTCCCTAAAGGGGCTCCAGGAAAGCTGGGGAGGGACTCTGGATCAGGGAGGGGAGCCATAGGACGAGGGGGAATGGTTTTAAACTGGAATAGGGGAGATGTAGACAAGATCTGAGGAAGAAATTCTTGGCTGTGAGGGTGGTGAGCCCCTGGCCCAGGTTGCCCAGAGAAGCTGTGGCTGCCCCATCCCTGGAGGGGTTCAAGGCCAGGCTGGACGGGGCTTGGAGCAACCTGGTCTGGTGGGAGGTGTCCCTGCCCAGGGCAGGGGGTGGCACTGGGTGATCTTTAAGGTCCCTTCTCACCCAAACCATTCTGTGGTTCTATGACCTCCAGCCTGGGATGACCCCCATGCAGGGCAGAGACCTTCTCCAGCACAGGAGAAACCTGCGGGCTTGTGCTGCCCCGAGGCTTTGAAGCCGCTTTTCCAAAGGTTTCATGGATCTGGCAGGGAGAAATCCGGGCATCTGACTCCTGGGAGGATGTGGGACCACAGGGGAGCCCCACTCGTCGGTGGGGGGAAGGAAGGTGAGAGCTTTGCTGTGGGGACCGCAGGGGCATCGGTGGGGGGAGGTCTGCACCTGGGGGTGATGGTCAGATGGGCTCCCTCCAGCTCCTCCACGAAAACCACCTGCAGCGGCCCGGGGTGAAGCGTGACCCGTCCGTACATCCCTCCTCAGCGCTTCTCCTCTCTGCTCGATTCCCTCCTCCTTCTCTTTTCCCTATTTACTGAACCATCTGTGTGCTGGAGACACTTTGGTCTGTCCAGGGGACTTCAAAGATTGTGGAGATGCCTCCATCTTCCAGCCCAACGGGGAGGTCGGGGATGCCCTCGGCAGCTAACGGGGCATTTCTGAGAAGCCTGGTTTTCCGGGGAGTGCCGGTGGTTTTAGGGAATTTCTCAAGCTGCTTGTTCTCCTCTCAGGCAAGTTTCACAAAAATTGCATTAGTGGGTTTTGGTTTTGGTTTTTTTTTTTTTTAAAATCTCGTGCTTAAACCCTTCACCACGGGAGAGCCCAAGAGGCGGCGCAGGGGGTGGTGTGACAGGATGCGTGCCTTTATCTGTCCCTTCTGGCGTGTCACACCAAAACGTGACACCCTTTTCTTTCTGTGCCACAGCATCAGCAGATAAGGGGGAGCGTTGCCCCCTGCTTATCCCTGGGAAGCATCGCCGGGAGCCGGCGTGGGAGCAGGACAGGGGGCCGGCTGATGGGGGGGGGGGGGCGGTGTCAGACTCGAGTCAGAAAAATGACGAGTATTTTTAATCTGGATGAAAACTCGGTCTACGGGATGAAGGCGATGCTCGGCTTGCAGCTTCGCTCGCTTGGACCGCTGGACCTGTTTGGGCATCCTTATTCCCCAGTTTCTGGCCCAGCTTGCGCCCTCCCGGTGCCTGATCCGTGGACATTGCTGGGTTTGTCCCTTGAGCATTAAAAACAAACACCTTTTTCCCCAGGGTTTTCTCCCCAAATGGTGGCTTTTCTTTTCCAGGGGTACCTCCCCGACGGCCCTTGGGCAGGGCTGGGAGGTCACATGGCTTTTTGGCTCGCCCGAAATCTCCCGCATCCTCAGCCAGGGAAACGATGCTGCTGTTAGACCCCCGACCTTCAGCGCAGGGATCGGCAACCCGGTGGCATTCCCGCGGGGCCAGAGCCTTGTGCCAACCCCGAAGTAGGTCGGTACCCACTGGAGAGAGCCACCATTCCCTACAAACAGTGGCAGGAGGGACCGGAGCAGATGTCCCAGGCTGTGCTGTCCAGTGGCTCTTCCTTCACTCAAATAATCTCTTTAAAAAAAAAAAAAAAAATTTAAAAAAAAAAAAAAAGAAAAGGAAGTTGAGGTTGGTTTCTGTTTTCAACCGTTAGGACGCCCGTGAGAAAAACAAACCAAAAAAAAGCTGAGCTTCTCACATTCGCAGATATTAGTGAGGTCCGGGCTGCAGCCGCGGTCGGCTCCAGCAGCGCAGGGTGGCTGGAGGGGACATCCCGAGAGCCGGGCTCCCTGCAAAGGCAGCTCCAGCTCCTCATTTAACGCCCCCGGCAAAATTAGGGAAGGGAAAAATATCTTCGCGGCAGCTCCCTGCGCCTTGAGAAGGGGATTTGCCAGCGGAGCCAGGGCTGGCCGAGCAGCTGGGTCCGAGCCCGATGGCTGCTTTTGGGGTGAAATAGGGCTGAATTCGGCAAAGACAGGCAAGAGATTTTGCTCCTTCCCTGACCGCCGCAAAAAGCGGCGGGAGGCCAGCCACCAAAAGCCGTCGCCACGGGCAAAACGCCGGCATCGGGACCAAAACGGGCACCCATCCCACCTCGCCCCTGTTGGGCGGGAGGGACGGGATGCTGGTGTGATAACGAAGCTGTTTCCATGGAAACAGGCTCGGTTTTGTTGTTTTTTTTTTTCTACCCGGCCGCCTTTTTATTTCTTTCTTTCTTTGCCGGCGTGTCTCCAACCTGCGGGCTGGTTTTCGGTGATTTAAGCGCCGTATTGGAGACCAGGCATAAAAAAAGGGATGTTGGGAATAAAATCCCTGCGGGTGGGGACTGGGGGCTTGCGGCTGTAACCACCGCTGAGGATTAAGGTCTTTTGCCCCAGCGAAGTGCTGTGATGGGAGCCCACGGGCGTAAATCTGCCTTGGATTGTTTTATTTGCTTAAGGAAATAATGAAACACATGCAATTTGGGCGTATTAAGGCTCCTTTCCCAGCCAGGTCTGCAACTGCTGGGGAGATCAACGTGCCTGCACCGCCTCCCACCCCCTGGAAATGTGGCTTTTTGCTATTTTCTTTTTGTCTGTAATGTTTTTATTTTTTTTTAATTTTTTTTTTTTTTGCCCGTATGTATATTTTAGTAATTCCTTTTCAGCCGAGCTGCCTATTTTTGGCTTTTTAGCGAAAGCAACAGGATGGCTTCGAAAGCCAGCCCACCCCGGTGAGGGATTCCCACCCGCCGGCCGGCCCGCCGGGGACTGGCTGCGGGGGCGGGTGACGGCAAGGCCGTACGCTCCCTTATCTGTCCTGGGTGCCACTTCACACCTGAATTTTTGAGGGGGAAAAGGCGTTTTGCCAGAGAACCCCCTTGCCTCGGCGGGGACCCCGTTGGTTCTGCGCCTGGTCTGGGATGCAATGAGCTGGGCCGGCCTCAGCTACTGGGATGAGCATGGACCAGGAGCAATCCCAGCATGAGTGAGAGCTGGAACAAATCCCTTCATTACAATCCCCACCCTGTCACCTTTTCTGGACCAAACACCCCCCCCCAGGTGATGCCTGTCTGGTAGGACCAAGCGTGAGCCCTGTGTCCCCTGCAAAATCATGGCCCTAATGGGGTTCACTCACTTTATGGCAAACTGGGTGGAAAATACCGGTGCATCCATGACAGAAAGCTTGATTTTTTGAATAGAAACCAAGAAGCGAGGAGGGTGCCGCTTTCACTCTGCAAAGGAGCCATTCTGGGGGGCGGGCGATGCCGTGCGGAGCTGCTTTCCATCTCAGAAGGTGGAAGGAACGCGGCAAGCTTTTGCCCTGGCAGACGGCAGCGCTTTCGGTTTCTTTCCTGCAGAGCCACCGCTTTTCCTTTTGGTTCAGCCGGGAGGCCTGGGGAGAATGGTGTTCTGCCCAGCGGAGGGCAAAAAAACCCCACTGGGAAGTTGGAAAAAAAAAAGTCTGGAAAACTGGGCGAGAGGAGAGGTTTTAAAAACTCTGAGGACCGCAGTTGGGCAGGCAAAGGCTGCAGACCCCCGGAGATGCGGGAGGTGCCTCGTGACACCTGGAAAACCTCACGTCGATGCCTGTTTGAAGCTTGAAGAATGTAAGAAAATATTTTGCAAAGGGGCTGGTGTGCCTTTGGTGGACCCGACCCAGTGCTGAGCGTGCTTCGAGAGTCCCCCTTCTGTAATGGAAGTGCCTAGTGAAGGCAATTGGACTAAAATGGACCAATTGGACTAAACACCCTTAAAATGCCATTTTTGTTTGGTTGTGTTTTTTTTTTTTAACGTTTGGAGAAATCCAGTCTCTGGCCCAACTTGAGAGAAAACCCAAAGGAAAGTGGCGGGAGGGGGAAGGGAAGCAAGGGGGGGAGGCTGGGCTCCGATTCGGTGGGTTTGGGGCTGGTGATGGAGCTGGTGCGAGGCAGGGGGAGGCTGGGGACAGTTCCGCCCGGCACAGCTCCCAGCAAAGCAGCTTGTGCTGACGAGAAGCTGGCAAACGAAGGCTAATTACTCTCGCAAGCCGGGCCGGCGGCTGCAGGATGCCGGAACCCCATCACAACCCAGTTTGGGAGGGAGGGAGGAGGATGGCGGCTTAGCGGGAGGAGGCTCCATTGCTCCGGCAGCAAGAAATGCTCCTTTCGCGGTGGCTTTTTTTTTTGGGGGGGGGTGGCTTTTTTTGGGGGGGGTCGTACATGGCATTTTGCATCGCGCCTCGGTCGAGGTCGTGGCAAAGCAGCTCGTGCCAGGCTGGGCCAAGAGGCAGCGCCGACAGCTCACCGGGGCTGGAGCTGGATGGGGAGCAGCAGGCGGATTGGCAAATTAATTTATCGCTGATTTAAACGAGTCTCCAGCGGCTGCGCTGCCTGCTGGCAGGAGAGATGGGGGTCGGCGCCTCCGTGATGAATATTTAAGGGGGGCGCGGGATCCACAAATGTGCTGGGAGGGAGAAAAGCATCCGGAAAGCAAGGCGGATGCGGTTAGCTTACTGGGAGGGGAGGATGGCTGGTCCTCCCTTGGCCCCAGGCAATGGTGGCTTTTAACGCAGGGCAAATTAAAGCCAAAACCTGTCAGCTCCTGCTGGGGATGCTGAAACAGCAATGGTGGGCAGCTCAAGGGATGGCGTTTGTTGGGTAAAAACTGAAGATTTTGGCAAAGCTGGAGTGAGCAGACCAAGAGCAGACCCAACATCAGGAGCATCCTTCACCGTTTGCCCAACTAAATCCCGATTTTTGGTGCCCGGTTTGGTTGGGTGCTGCTGGGGAAAGAAGCAAATGTCATTTAAGTGTGTCAATGGCTCTTTGTCAAACGGAGAACAACGACGAATTAGGTGGGGTTTTTTTTTTGGGAGCATAGCAAGAATCAGCAGCAAAATTTCCGAGTCCGGACATGGAATGCAAGCGCTTTTGCCTCCTTTTAAATGAATTCAGCCTCTCGCCACATGCGGTGAATAACCCCTGACCCTTCTGCATGACAGACGAGTATCAAAACAACCTCGGCGAGATCCCGAGTTGTAATTACAGCGCAGAGCCCAAAAGAGACGGTATCCATGTCCTGTATGCGCTAAACATCGTTAGCATGACAATAAAATAGCATCCTTACTCATTAACCTGTGGGCTCCAAGGCAGGAATCCTATTATCCGGGCAACATGTGCCATTAAGTGGGTGAAATAAGACGCCTGCCTGTATTCCCTTGTGAGCGCCATTAAATCCCTTTCTTTGCAGGCAAAATTTAGCACAACAGCATGGGGTGTGAGAAGAGCCCCTTGCCAGCCGGGGGGGATTGGGAAATATTGGGATAGCACAGGGATTTTTAGCTTTGTGGACAGGATGTCGATGGCTGGGATCAGGAACTGAGCTCTGCCGGCTGCAGGGGACCGGTGGGTACATGGGAGTGATGTGACGAGCGCCGGCACGTGTCCCCCATTGCGTGATGGCTCCTTTTGTGCTCGCTCAGCCCCATCGGTCCCTGCACAAACCCTCTGTGTCCAAGGGCTGCCGTGCTGGGAATAGCCAGATTCCCTGAATGGAGTTGGGGGGATCGCTGGGTCCAGCGAATCTCCAACCCGGGCTCTGAAACGCCCATCCCGATGCCTGCCCACGGAGGGGTGACACTGTTAGGAAATAAGCTGTCTGGAAAGATAATTTCCTTCTAACAGCCATATTTTGGCATTTTTCTTCTGATAGGAGCATTTATATACTTTCTGGGGTGGTGTTAATTTATCTTCAGTCTGATGCTCTTGGCGTCTACCCACTAACAAGTATTTTCTAGTTCTGCAGGAAGGTCCGGTGGCCGGGAACCCTACACCTTGTTGGGTCTCGGGGAAGAGAAATAAATCAGAGAATCATGGACTGGTTTGGGTAGGAAGGAACCTTTAAAGGCCATCTAGAACCTGCCATGAGCAGGGACATCTTCCACTAGATCGGGTTGCTCAGAGCCCCGTCCGACCTGGCCTGGGATGTTTCCAGGGACGGGGCATCGACCACCTCTCTGGGCAACCTGGGCCAGCGTCTCACCACCCACAGCGTAAAGAATTTCTTTATTTCTAGTCTGAAATACACGTATTGCTGTGGTGTGGGGCAGCGGCACCTGCCAGGGGTGTGCTTTGGTTGATTGCAATTAGTAGTGAAGAGGCCCTGGGGGTTGAAAGAGAGGAGGATGCTTTAGCAGCTTGGCTTGGCATGAATCAAATCCAAACGAAGAGGCATGGAGGCTTTGAGTTTACTCCTGGTGTCTCCGGGGGGGGGGGGTACAGTGGGCCGTCCTCATGTTGGGATTAAAAAAGCTGCTTTTGTGGCTGCCCTGTTTGAACAGCCTCGCCGTTGGGCTGCTGCAGGGCTTGTTTTGGGGGGGATATTCATGAGCTCAAGTCAAAGCGTCACCAAAGCGTCACCTGCTCTTGTTGTGTTATTGAGGTGGAAGGAAGCACGCCCAGGCGCTCGCCGCGTGGGGAGGCTGTAAAACCCCAAACCGGTTCAAGTTCCTCCGTCAGGTTTCTGCAGAGGCCAAGGGCGCGTGGCCAGCTCCTGGGGACACCAGGGTCCTGCGAGCCGCAGGGTCCGCGCCATCGTCCCAGCTCACACAGATGTCCCCTCCTCTGTCCCAACGGGGTCTCGTTCTTCTCTCAGGTTTTGTTTTTGGGGCTGTCTTTTCCGCCTTAGTGGCTCTAGGGCTAGATGTAGGAAGAGCATGGGAGGGTTTCCTTGCATGAGGGTGGTAGCAGGGTTGGATAGTCCTCCCCGCTCCTGTGCCTCCTTCCATGGCATTAAACTTCAGTCCTTAAGTGACTCCCTGTCACCGGTAGAGCAACAGACCATGGTCCTCTGTGTGAAATGGCACAAAATCACCAAGAATAACATTTGCTGCATTAGAAGAGTCTCTGTGGGATCCAAACCATGCAATGGTGCCCCGGGTGTTGCACCTCTTGGTGGACCTATGTGGCCACCAGCTTTCCCACCAGCCCAGGGCCGTTGCCATGCCAGAAATGGGCTGGCACTGCCACCGCCATCCGCTCCCTGGCTTTGCAGGGAGAACTGGAAGGAAAACCAGGAGAGAGGCACCCTGCTCCTCAAACGCCTCTCCAGCAAAGACACTGGGGAGGGGGGGAGCTGAGCAAAACCAGTGTGGAAGCAGCACAAATCATAGAATCATGGAATGGTTTGGGTTGGAAGGGACATTAAAGACCACCCAGTGCCACCCTCTGCCCTGGGCAGGGACACCTCCCACCAGCCCAGGTTGCTCCAAGCCCCGTCCAGCCTGGCCTTGAACCCCTCCAGGGATGGGGCAGCCACAGCTTCTCTGGGCAACCTGGGCCAGGGGCTCACCACCCCCATCATAAATAATTTCTTCCTCAGATCTCATCTAAATCTCCCCTTTTTCAGCTTAAAACCGTTCCCCCTCGTCCTATGGCTCCACTCCCTCAAATGCTTGAGCCGAACCCCAAGCTTTGTCAGAGGAGAGGAGACCCGGGCAGGAGCTTGGGCTGTCGGGGATGCTCGGTGGGAGCGGGGCTGCGCTGAAGCCGGGGCGGGGGGGGGCGCGGAATTTTGGCATCCTTCCCCGGGGCATGCTCTTTCCACCGCGGCCACGTGCTCTGTGCACCAGACGGTTAAATTCCATCCCCTCTCGCCCCGCATCCCACGGACGGGGCTCGGATGTGCCACGGCGGGGGGACCACGAGCTGGGGAACAGCTAAAAGCCCGGCTGCCAACAGCCCTCGGATAGTTGCCCACTGACTTGAAACCTCTTCCTGTGCCGAAAACCTCACTGAATGCGAACAAATAATGCCGCTGGGGGCCGTGCTTGGAGGGAGAGGGGCGGGGGGGGGATACGGAAGGAAACCCGCAGCCTTTCTGCCTCCCCGGCGGGGTACGGGACCCGGCGTCTGCGAGGGCTCTGGCTTTCCTGGTGCCATAAATAATGTTCTCGTTGCGTTGGCTGGCAGCACAGCCACCCGACCTGGCTCCTTTTTTATTTTTGTCAATATTCTCTTTATTTAAAGGTAGCCAGCGGCCAAGAGGAGCAGATCTTCCCCTAGAGGCACAAACCAGCGGAGAGACCGGCTTCTGGTAAAAAAAGAATTCGGAGGGGCAGGGGGGTGGCTGGGGAGGGGGTCTCATCCCGAAACCCCGTCACGGCTCGCTCTCCGGTCACCTCCGTTGCTTGGACCCAGGTTGCTTTTTTCTGTAGATCCCGGGATGAGCCTCTGCCCAAACACCTGTATATCCCCTAGCGTGCCCGCAGCTTTTCAGTGCCCTCCCTAAAACACCGCGAGCCCCTTCTTTTAGGGCTGGGCCATCCTTGCCCCATCACCTGAGGGGCTGGCTGGGGGCTCGCTGCACCCTGCTATGGCAGGACATCCCCTCAAAAACCCCATTTTTGACCTGGCCGGGCAAGATCCAGCCCAGCATGGCTGTGTCTCCGCCGTAAAACACTCGCTGCTCGTAAAAGCCTCGGCTGAACGCTGGGTTTGCGGCTGCAGGAGCTCGCGGCTGATAGAAGGTAACGGAAAAACATCCGTGATCGAGATGGCGTGGACTTAATGAGCGTTCCCCCGCCTGCCCGGGGTAGAAACCACAAGAAACAGGAAACTCCGGCATCCTGTTTAGCATCTTAATGTTCCAAGTTGGCAGCAGGGACAAAGCAAGGGAGGCCAAGGGACACACCGGACCGACGCGGGGCTGGATGATGTGCCTGGCTCCCGGCAGGGGAATGAGCCTGGCGCGGCAGCTCCGGGCAGCGCGGGGCTGCTCGGGGGGGAGCCTTTTCTCTGCTTTCCTTTTGCCTTCTTGCCACCACAGCCTTTTGCTAGAATGGCAAAAGGGAAAATCCAGCTCGGCTGGGGTCCTGCTGCTGCAGGCTGCGAAGGTCCCTGTGTCCCCTAAGCAGGGCTCACAGGGCATCCCATCCTCTGGGGACCATGGGGAGGGCACAGGAGGGGACTGCTGGCAGCGTGTGACCACTCGCACGCCCACAAGGGCTGGCAGCTCACTGCCCTTGTACAAACACAGCATTAAACCCTGGCCGAACACCCAGGTCTGCATCTCCCATCCCCACACCCTCATTCCCACGGCTGGGCTCTAACAGCTCCCCAGCCCATCGTTTTGGGGATTTGGGAGGCAGGGAGCAACTCTCTGCCCAGCCCAAGGGTTCACCTGGGTGTGTTTTTGTGCCCGCAGCCCGTCCGGAGAGCGCGCCTGGCCCGCCCATGGCTAGCAACAACACTGCTAGCATAGCCCAAGCCCGCAAGCTGGTGGAGCAGCTGAAGATGGAGGCCAACATCGACAGGATAAAGGTAGCGCGGTGGGGTCTGCTGCTGAGCGGCTGCCAAAACTGCTCCCAAAACTGCCGTGGGAGCCGGGACGCGGTGGCGGGCGGTGTTTGCGGGGGATGCTCGTCTGATGATCCCAATGGCAGTGGCTGGAGGCAGCGGGAGATGCTCACCCGTGGAGGGCAGCTGGAAGCATCGCCTGGAGCGCTGCTGGGTGGTGGGAAGGAGCAGCAGTCCCCGAGGCATCTCACCTTCTTGGGAACAGGTTAAAACCCCGCTGTTTGTCTCAGGTGCTGTTAAAACTGTCCTTCGGGCGATGCTCAGTGCTCAGCCTTGAGGTTAGAGGGGAAACTCCGAAAGCAAGGCTGTCCTGAAGCCTCTTTCCTTCGGAAAACCCAATCCTTTCCCGGAGGCTTGTCCTCTGCTCTGGCCTCTTCTGCTCCACCGGCTTCAAGCCTGAGATCCCAGGGGATTTGTCTTCTCCACTGACGTGGTTTTGGATGACATGGAGAGAGGTGCTCTGGGGTCGGTTGCTGGCTGCAGGCACGTCTGGGTGCTTGCAAGCAAAACCTCGCCTCTCGGGGCCGGCGTGAGCTCCGGCGGCTTGGGAGCTGCCAGCGTGTCCTGAATAAATAGCCAAGTCGGCGGCTGCGGGCAGCAAAGGTTGCTATAGCAGCTGTGGATGGCCCTGCCAAGGGACGGGGAGGGGGGCAGACAGTGCTGGCTAAAGTCGGTCCTCGCCGTGATCAAGTCGGGTGAAGGATGCGAACGGGGGAAGGATGCGAAGGATGCTCGTGGGAGCTTAGAGCCCGGAGGTGAAAATCCAGCCCTGCCAGGGACGCGCTCTGAGGTTCATGGGTCGGGTCTTTGGCCAAGGGTGTGATGTCGCGTCCCCCGGGGTTGGGGATGCTGCGAGCCCAGCCCCACCGGCGGGACCTCCTGGGGTGGGATGTCCCCAGGGCGGCCTGTCCCTAAGGCGGAGCTCCTTCTATTGCAGGTGTCAAAAGCGGCAGCGGACCTGATGGCGTACTGCGAAGCCCATGCCAAGGAGGACCCTCTATTGACCCCTGTCCCGGCCTCAGAAAACCCCTTTAGAGAGAAGAAGTTCTTCTGCGTGATCCTGTAAACCCTCCAGGAGCCTGACCGGCACTCAGGCCACCCTGAACACTGATGTAGAGTTTTTAGGAACGGGGACGACCTGCTAGCCCGCAGAATTTAAACAAAAATAAGTAAAATACACGGCCTGGAAGCTACAGGGATGTGCATGTTTAAAGAACCTGGCCACCTTTGGGGGAATAAGATGATCTGCATTGCAAGGCAAAAGATCTGAAGTCTGTAGAGTTGAAAAGAAAAAAAGAAAAAAAAAATATGTAAAGAATAAATTTGTGTCACTTTTCTGCTCACAAAATTGTTTGATTGTTCCATATTTAAAGCACCAGAGCCGTGCTGAGCAACGTAACTGCTGAGGATGTGCATAACCTTCTTGGAATGATATTGTTGGTTTCTTTCCGAAATATTATTTTTTATTTAAGTTGTCAGATATATAGCGACAGGCTCAATGATTATGGTGTTACTCGGTGTTTGGTCTTGTGCTTTTTTACTTTCTGGCGGTAGCGTAGCGCCGGGGTCGAGCAGCCCCGCGGCAGGTTAGCGAGGACGCCGGCAGCTCCGTGCTTCTAGCAAACCCCCACTTTCTACCATTCCGTAGATGGTTAGCTTCAGCTCTGCGAGTAAAAGTGAATTGTGTGTCGTGGTTGGTGCTTCATACTCCTGTGACGGCGTTCGGTGGTAGTGCATGAGAGTTTTATCTCCGTTCATCCGCTCCAGACTTTTCTTTGCTGTCGTTTGACACCACGTGCTGGTGGGAGAAGCTGTAGGGAGGAAACCGAGGCAATCCCGAAAGCAAAGAGAGCTCCTGCGATGCCTTAGACGTGCCTGAAATACCTCCTGCATTAGGGTAGGTGCCCCCGCCCCCAGCATCGTGGGGTAGCTAGAAATCCGAAAATCAAAGTTGACCACTTCTTTCCGGGTCTTTCCTCTTCTCCTACACCTCTGTGCCTCTGCTCACCTCGCTTGGTCCTTGTCCTGCTCTTTTCGGCTCCCTGGCAGCATCTCCTCCCCTTGGGGCTGGGCTGGGCTGCTGCCCTGCAGTGGGATGGTACTCCATGGTGGGATGCTGCCCCACAGGGGGATGGTACCCCGTGGAGGGATGCTTCTGCCCCACGGTGGGATGGTAGCCCATGGCTGGATGGTACCCCGCAGTGGGATGGTACCCCTCAGTGGGATGGTACCCTGCGGTGGGATGCTTCTGCGCCATGGTGGGAAGCTTCTGCCCTGCGGTGGGATGCTTCTGCCTCGTGGTGGCATGCTTCTGCCCCTTCCCACACCCACCACCTGTCCCATTCCCACTGCCACCCCACTGCAATGGGCAGGGGCAGGAGAGCAACCTGGGGAGCCGTGGGGTCACCCCTTCCCGGAGGTGCCTGATACCTTGTTTACACGCAGCCTGAGCTCTGCGTCAGGCTGGGGAATTATTCCCAGGTCCGGTCCATCCACCGCCAGCATTTCGGGGGATAGAGGCCACCTTTTTTTGGCTCTGCCTCGGGTTAATACTTTTGCAGACGTGGCTCGCCTCTCCTTTTCCACAGCTAAACACCTCCCAGCTTTCCCCGCCCATCCGCACTCCTGGGAAACTTTGGGAATCATAACTTGGGGATGTGGGTACAAAATTAGGTGGGTGTCACATAGGGTTTTGGGGGGGTCTGCAGTGACCTCGCTAAACTGTAGTTCTGAATCAGGTGTCAGCTTAAAAATCCGTGTGGATTCAAGAGGGCAATAGTCTTTAGGTACCTTTTGGCGAATCTTTCTAGCCCGTAACAAGTGCATTTTGGTTTTTCTACCTTTTCGTACTCTTTTTCTAGTCTTCTACGGTGAAGACCAGTTTGTTCTTACACTGGACTCAAAATTTTTGGCATCTGGGAACGTTTATACGACACGAGTAGCCTAGATGGTCCCAGCCCTCCCGTGGTGGCTTCCAACCCTCCCCTAACCTCCCCCTTTTCCATCTTTTTACTACAGCTCGCGTAGCTTTAGGATGAAGGACGGATGAAGCGGTTTGCTCTGCAGCTGGTTTCACTCGCGGTGTTACGAGGCAGACTGTAAATACCCCGTCCCGGGTTTGTCTTTTCCTTCTAACGCTGGTTTACCGTCACGGAGAGCGAAGTGCAGCCGGTCTGACCCCGGGGCTCGCGCCCCAACCCTTCTCAAACGCTGTCACGAAGTGGTTTGTAATCATTTTTTTTTTAAACGACTTGCGTATTTTACAACTTGAATTCTTAATAAATAAACGGAGAAATAAAGTGGCATGAAGAGTGGGCGGCGCGGGGCCGGGGGGGCGGGGCGCAATTTTGAATTAGCTTAAACTACTCATTGAAGGTGTTTTACGTTGCTGGTCTTTATTTTATGTTGGTAGCGGTGTTGACATTGGTGTGCTGCCAGGTATTTCACCCCAGTATTTATATTTACACAGATACGCCTTTGTTAGCCAAGTAGAGGTCGCCTGCCAAGATCGTTCCCCTCCGCCACTGCCCCCCCGCCACCTCGCAACAAAAATACCAGTCATCTCTCCATCCTGATGCTGTATTTCCAGCGTGGTATCAAATGACATTCAACTCTACCCCCGGCTTTTAAAGAAAAAAATATCTGGAGTACTGGAAAAGGACTGTTGTTTGTTTTTTTTTTTAATTTTATTTTAGTTTTTTTCTGCCGAGGTCGCTGGGGTGGGGGTGGGGGGGGTGGGGGGCGAACCCGTCCCTCTGGTGCCAGGCTTTTTTTGGGGAGGGGGCGGTTGTAAGCGAGAGCCAGCGCGGGGAGGTCGGCGTTGTGATGTAGCGCATCCCCATCCCACATGCTCTGTGTACTTGTTGGAAATAAACTTTTGGATTTGTTTCAAGCCTTTGGAGATGATGCTCTCTGTGCGTGGCAGCTCCTGGGGGAGGAGGGGGGGTGTTCCCATCCCCGTTGCGGCTGGATCGCATCCCCAGCGGATTTAGGGGGAGGGTCTCCCTGATGGGCCGTGAGGTTTGGCGGGAGCTTTCGTGGCCATCAGGGAGGGAAAGTGAAGCCTCTCAGGGTTTCAGCCCTCTCTGAGCCGCAGCTCTCTGTTCCCACAGGATGAGCTAACCCCAGGGGGGATCGGGCTCCTTCAAGGTGGGACATTACTCCTTGCGCGAAATCACGGTCGCTCAGAAACTGAGGGACACCTGAAAGCTCTGGTTTCAACAGCAGAAGGACACGGAGCTGTTGGAGCGGGGCCAGAGGAGGCCCCGGAGATGCTGGGAGGGCTGGAGCCCCTCTGCTGGGAGAACAGGCTGAGAGAGCTGGGGGGCTTCAGCCTGGAGAAGAGAAGGCTCCGGGGAGACCTTCCAGCCCCTTCCAGTCCCTAAAGGGGCTCCAGGAAAGCTGGGGAGGGACTCTGGATCAGGGAGGGGAGCCACGGGATGAGGGGGAATGGTTTTAAGCTGACAGAGGGGAGATTTAGATAAGATATGAGGAAGAAATTCTTTGCTGTGAGGGCGGTCAACCCCTGGCCCAGGTTGCCCAGAGAAGCTGTGGCTGCCCCATCCCTGGAGGGGTTCAAGGCCAGGCTGGACGGGGCTTGGAGCAACCTGGTCTGGTGGGAGGTGTCCCTGCCCAGGGCAGGGGGTGGCACTGGGTGATCTTTAAGGTCCTCCCAACCTAACCCATGCTATGATTCTATGATCCTCATGTCATCTCTGGGACCAGGAGCAAGCTGGCAGTGAGCGTTTTGCAGTGAAACCCATCGCCGCTGAGCCCTGTGCAGACGCTGTGTGGGTATTTCCATTTTCCGTGTGTGTTAAGAGCATCTCAGTGAGCAGCAAACGTTGCCCAGCCCTTGAGGGGATGGCAGGAGTGTGACCCGGCTTTTCTGCACCGGCTGCCTCAACTCTCAGCTCCCCGTCCCTTGCTGGCTCCATCGGCCCAGCTTTAAAGGAAAAAAACCACTGGTGTCACCGCGAAGGGACGAGCCAACTGTCGCTCCCACGATGCCTCTGCTGCTCGGCATGCCAAGCCTGGCGACGCTCAGCTGTTGCCATACCTCGCTGGCTCTCCTCCATCTCTGAGGCTTGCTCTGTTTCATCCTCGCTTCCCAAGGCACCGGAGCGGTGGCACAACCACTGAGCATCTGCCGAGCCGGAGGAGGTGTGGGGCGCCCGGGGAAAGTGGACGGGAGATGTTGCTCCCCCACCACGCCATGCTACCGCCCACCCCCCGCGTCCCCGACACCGGCCCTGCGCGACTCCCTAATGAGAATAAACCCATTTGCACTAATTGCATTCATTAGATGCAAGCACATTCCATTGGCAGTGGGCAGTGGGATGAGGAGAGGAGAAGCACAACCCTGGGGACAGCTTTGCCATGGGGACTGTCATGGTTGAACCCCAGCCAGCAGGTAGGACCAGGCAGCTGCTTGCTCACTCCCCCCCGCCCCGTTGTGTTGGGAGGGGAGAATTGGAAGAGTTACAAGTGAGGAAAAACTCGTGGGTTGAGATAAAGACAGTTTAACAGGTAGAGAAAAAGCCGCGCGCGCAGGCAAAGCAAAATAAGGGATTCATTCCCTGCTTCCCATGGGCAGGCAGGTGTCCAGCCATCTCCGGGACACCAGGGCTCCATCACGCGTAACGGTGACTTGGGAAGACAAATGTCATCATGCTGAATGTGCCCTCCTTCCCTCGTCTTCTTCCCCAGCTTTATATACCGAGCCTGATGTCAGAGCGTATGGAATAGCCTGTGTCCACGTGCATGTCCGTGATATGGAATAGCTGATGTCCATGGCATGGAACATGGGTCAGTTGGGGTCAGCTGTCTTGGCTGTGTCCCCTCCCAACCTCTTGTGTCCCCCCCAGGCTACTCGCTGGTGGGGTGGGGTGAGGAGCAGAAAAGGCCTTGAGAGCTTAGCAACGACCAAAACCACCAGTGCATGGTTTCTCGTTTCTCATCCCAAATCCGAAGCGTAGCACTATGCCAGCTGCTACTAAGAAAGTCAGCTCCAGCCCAGCTGAAACCATGACAGGGACTTGTTGCATGTCACCACAGGAGGGGTCGGACTCATCAGGGAAGGGGAAGGTCCCCAAACCCGGGGTGAAAAGGGATGGGTTGGGAAGGGGAAGGGCTGTCCTGAGGGTGAGGAAGGCAGGAGAGGCGGAGGAAGGGTGGAGAGCCCCGTCCTGCTGCTGGTGCGGGACCATGGTGGCCACCGGGTGTGTATTTGTCCCCTGACACCCATGCAGAGGCTTCACTATCTCCATCGCTGGTCACCCTTGAGGGTGGACAATGTGTGACATTGTCACACATCTCGTGGCTGGGGATGGTCCGGAGCTCCTTTTAACCATGCCGGAGTCCTTGCATCTTTACTATTCACTCGCATGTCACCGCCCGCACACGTGTCACCGACACGTTGAAGCGCTCGTGGGCTCCAGCTCTGAAAGCTGAAGGAGGCAGAGCTGGCTCCCTGCCTGCTCCAGTTAAACCAGTCCAGGAACGAGCCGGAGGAGATACGGTGAATGGGAGAGGAATGGTCCTAAAGGGGAAGGGAGGCAGAACCATCCTGGTTCCCCCCCGGGGCTCGTGGTGGCTGTCGGAGGGGGGGGGGTTGAATTAGCCCTGTGCCACCCGGCCATGGCAGCGCCGCAGTCGGTGGCTGCGCCAGTTGCCAGCTGGAGCGCTGGGAAGGGCTGGCGCAGAGAGAAATGTCAGGATGAATATTGCATGGGCTCGGCGCGCTGTCAGCACCACGTCTGCAGAGTGCCACCAGAGCCGGGGACGGAGCGGGGGGGTGGCACGGAACGGGGACAGGGAGGTGGTCTCGCTCCAAACCTGAGCTCATCGCCTGCTCCGGGCAAAATCACCCCAAAAAAGCCCCTTAAAGGGACATCCTTTGCCTGCTGCTGGAACTGGGCAGAGCCCCTTGGCAAGATGTCAGTGGAGCAGCAACTTTTCCCAGCCATAATCCCCTCGGAGATGGCCATAATTATCTGGGAGCAAGAACTCGATGACAAATGTCAGCAGCGTTTGCAGGGAAAACGGTTTAATTATGAGCTGGAGGTGACACAGCAAGGGGGTGGCGCTCAGGCTCAGCGTGCAGCCCTGTCCCCTGCCCAAACGCGCCCTTCCCTGCTGCCCAGTACAGCCCAGTGCTCCCCAGTGCAGCTCAGTACACTCCAGTGCTGCCCAGTACAGCCCAGTGCTCCCCAGTGCAGACCAGTGCATCTCAGTGCTCCTCAGTACAGCTCAATGTTCCCCAGTACTACCCAGTGCTCCCCAGTGCAGACCAGTGCACTCCGCAGTACAGCTCAATGCTCCCCAGTGCTCCCCAGTTCAGCCCAGTGCTCCCCAGTACAGTTCAGTGCTCCCCAGTACAGCTCAGTGCTCCTCAGTGCTGCCCAGTGCACTCTGCAGTACAGCTCAGTACTGCCCAGTGCTTCCCAGTGCTCCCCAGTACAGACCAGTGCGGCCCAGTGCAGGCCCCTACTCCCCAGCATAGCCCAGTTCAGCCCAGTGCTACCCAGTTCAGCCCAGTACAGCCCACTGCTCCCCCGTACAGCACAGTTCAGCCCAGTACAGCCCCGTGCTGCCCAGTGCAGCCCACTGCTCCCCAGTACAGCCCAGCTCAGCCCAGTACAGCCCAGTGCTGCCCAGTGCAGCCCACTGCTCCCCAGTACAGCCCAGCTCAGCCCAGTACAGCCCAGTGCAGCCCACTGCTCCTCAGTTCAGCCCAGTACAGCCCAGTTTGGCCCAGCGCTCCCCAGCACAGCCCAGTGCAGCCCACTGCTCCCCAGTACAGCCCAGTTCAGCCCAGTGCTGTCCAGTGGAGCCCACTGCTCCCCAGTACAGCACAGTTCAGCCCAGTACAGCCCCGTGCTGCCCAGTGGAGCCCACTGCTCCCCAGTACAGCGCAGTTCAGCCCAGTGCTGCCCAGTGGAGCCCACTGCTCCCCAGTACAGCCCAGTTCAGCCCAGTACAGCCCAGTGCTCCCCCGTACAGCCCAGTTCAGCCCCGTGCTGTCCAGTGGAGCCCACTGCTCCCCAGTACAGCCCAGATCAGCCCAGTGCTGCCCAGTGGAGCCCACTGCTCCCCAGTACAGCCCAGTTCAGCCCAGTGCTGCCCAGTGGAGCCCACTGCTCCCCAGTACAGCCCAGTTCAGCCCAGTACAGCCCAGTGCTGCCCAGTGGAGCCCAGTACAGCCCAGTGCTGCCTAGTGGAGCCCACTGCTCCCCAGTACGGCCCAGTACAGCGCACTGCTCCCCAGCACTGCCCAGTGCAGCCCAGTACAGCCCAGTACAGCCCAGTGCTGCCCAGTGCTGCCCACTGCTCCCCAGTACGGCCCAGCACTGCCCAGTGCAGCCCACAGCTCTCCGCCGCGGCCTAGACTCCGCCCCCAGCCTGCCTCAGGCCCCGCTCCCTGCCCTAGGCCCCGCCCCTGTCGCTGTCCGCCCGCCGGCGTGTCAATAAAGCTGGATGAAGGGCCGCTTCCCCTCCCGGCAGCCCTCTCCGCCCTCTGATTGGTAGGAGAGGCTGCCGCTCGCCGTGCGCCGGCCAATGAGCGAGCAGAGAAGGGGCAGAGGGTGTTCCTTCCTGTCCGGCGGGGCGAGCGGCTGGGCCCGGCCCTCGGCGGCGGCGGCACCGGCGCCATGTTCCGCCGCAAGCTCTCGGCGCTCGACTACCACAACCCGGCCGGCTTCAACTGCAGGGGTGAGGGGCCGCGGCACCGCCACCTCCCTGCCTATCTCCTCGCTCTCCTCACGCACCCGCGGCCTTGTCCCCTCCGGAGCCCCTCTTCCTTCCCCTCGCCTCAGCGCTTCGGAACCCGCCCGCCCTCACCCCCGCCCTGTCCCCCTGCCTCCCGGGCGAGGGAGGAAGGTTAAGGCCGGGAGGGTCTGCTGGGCTCTGAGCGTTAATGCAGCTCTCTGTGCCCAAATTGAGGGAAAATCCCAAGTTTAGGCCGGGAAAACTGCGATTTCCAGGCATTGCAGTGGTTTAGCTCGATGTATTTATCCAGTGTGATTAATTATAAGCTTCGGGTTATGGGTTTAATAGGTTGTCTTTACTTCAGCGCTTTGGTAGACTCGTTTCTTTTTGAGGATAGATTGTCTGCTGGCATTTTCTTTTGTTGTGTGTTCTTAGTTTCTCACGCTTATCATTCTCCCCCCCCCCCCCCCTTAAGGTTCATTTTGTTGGTGTAGAAGTTTTAAAAGGTCTTACTGAAAGCTTACCTTTACATGTGTTGTGACCGTGTCTCTGTTTCTTACAACACATTGGTTAAAAGTCAGGCGCTTAGAAGGTGCTTCTGAGAAGCAGAAATATCATTCTTATCCCTGATGGGGGAAATGGTGTGCTTACCCCACTCTGAGATGCAGCGGGATATTATACTCATTAACTCAGGATATTAAAGCTCATCCAAAGCCCAAATATCACAGCTATTTTTTGAGGGGCCAGTGATGCCTCAGAGCTGTGATCTGCTGTCTCCAGAAATGAATTCTCTCAGTAAAGCACAGGTGCAGGTGAATTGCTTCATCCGGTACAAATAGCTTTGTTTGGACCGCAGTCTATGTATTGTGGAATTCCAGCTCCCAAATAACAAGGTGTTGGGTCAACAACCAAGAAAACTTGAGTCAGTAGTAGAGGAAGAAAATGCCTTTGCGCAGTCACAACTTGTGTGTGTTGCTCTTTGGAAGAGGCGGGGGTTTACTGCTACACGTAACACATTTGTCCAGGTAACAGGGTTAGGAATTTCTCTATCATTGTTTCACCTCTCCTTCTTTGCTTAGTAGGTTAGAACTATATTCCCAATAAAAACGGTCTGTTGGCTGATGCCTTTTATTGTAGTCAGTCAACCATAGCTGGTTTGAAGTGACTTGAAAAATGGAAAACACTTGGTATTGAGTTGTGGTCAGAGGTTATCCTGGAATACATGATTTTAGTGTTAGGTCTTTCTTTGTGGTAAAACATGAAAGCGCTTGGGGGCACCAGTATTTGTTTGTATGAATTGGAATTTTGCCCTTAAGATATTGTCTAATTCTTGCTTTGTTTACTTCTCCTGACAGATGAAACAGAATTCAGAAATTTTATTGTCTGGCTTGAAGACCAGAAAATCAGACATTACAAGATTGAAGACCGAGGGAATTTAAGAAACATACACAGTGATGACTGGCCCAAATCATTTGAAAAGGTATTTTGTTGTTTCAAAAACAATTTTAAATGACAATGTAAATAATGATTAACAGCTATCATAGTTTTTGAATGTAAATGACTTTGAGTATTTGTCCTGTCCCTGAACTTCTAGATTCCTAGGAATTTAAATGTATTAGTGAAGCCAAACTGTAGGAGTCACTAAAATGGTAGAATTTTTTGTACGTAATTTTCCCTCAGCTTTGTTTTTGCAAGAGGTGGTATCCGTCCTAATCTGGCTTTTGTCTGATTTGATTCAGCTCTTGAAGTAGAAAGAAGATTGACTACAAATAAACAGCTTTTTCTGCATTAATGATTCTTACATACCAAAAGGAAAATGGATTAGGCTAATGTACTCGTAGGCTTTGCAAGCGTGTGTCAGAAAACTACTGCAGCTCATCTCTGCGCCTCCTGTTATTCCAGATAGATGATTTTCCACTGCTAGTGCAAAGCATGGCAAGCAGCCATCGTTTTGTGAGTGATCTCCTGGGTGCTTGGGAGCATTTTGAGTCATCGGAGGGCTGTTGAGCTTTCCCTTGTGGTTCCCACTCCCTTTCTCTGCAGACAGCCCTGCGAGGAGCTGAAAATGCTGTTCCGTAATGCTCAGTGCCCATTCATCTTGCCTTTCTCCCCTGGAACCGCTCTCCTTGCTCACTTCCCAGGAGGATTGGAGGTGCAGTGCTCATGCTCTGCAGGAGGGAGCCTAAAGCATTCTAATATCATGTACATAAATCTATGTGATATTAGAATTACTGGTTGCTGGTACTGTTGCTGTATCAGTGGAGTCTGTCTTGGCTTGGCCAGACCATCCTTCTCTGTGTGCCTGCCAGGGGAGCGCTCCCTGCTAGTGCTCTCCAGTCTCCGATGTCCTTTCCCTCCAGTGCTTGTGCTGCTGGAGTAGGGGCTGCGTGGCACTTCTCTCCCTCCAGCAAATGGGCACAGCAGAATGTCGCTGTGTCCTGGGCTTTGGGAGTCTTGGCAGCAGGCTGTGCTGGGTCCTGTGTTCTGGCTTCAGAAGAGCAGAGATGGTGTCCCAGACACATTTTGTCCTCGCCTGTTGTCCACAGTCCCTAAGAAAGGGAAAATTACTTCTCAGAATCTTACAATTTTTGTCCAGGTGGCTTAAAGGCAGGGTTGTACCCTCATCTTAGTATTGTGAAAGCTTTAGGTGTAGCATTGTTCCTCCTCCCTGCTTTAGATGGGGAGGTTTTGCTGTAATTTTTGTTCTCTGTCCTTTCCCCTTCCCATGTCTTTGCTCACTGTGTAAAGTGAACAGAGAGCAAAGAAAGAGGTTTCTCTGGTTGCTTTCTGACCGTGAATAACATTCATTGAAAAGTGGGTGCCATTACTAAATGGCAGACTCGAGTTAGCGGTGGATTGAAGTGCTCTAAAATGGATCGGGTACCACAGCAGGACATTTCACAATGATGCTTCTTGTTAATAACCGTCTTCTAACAACTGTGAGGCCTGTGGGAAAGTGACTGTTTCCAAAACAGTTCTGTGCTCCTAGCTAATTCCTACTGGTCAGTAAAATATATTTGTTTTCTCCTCTTTCTACTCCACAGTATATGAAAGACGTAAACTGTCCTTTCAAAATACAAGAACGACAAGAAACAGTGGACTGGCTTCTTGGCTTAGCGGTTAGGCTCGAGTATGGAGATAATGGTAGGGGTGAATATATTTAATATTTCAAAATGTTAGGGAAATGTGTTTGTTTAATTTAATGAAGTATTTGTCAAATTTAGACAATGTCAAAAGTATATCTTGTTTTCTTAAATGTGATTTCATCTGTTTGATTTTGTACCGTATTCAGATGTGAACGGTTTCTCTTCAGCTCAGCTTCTGTGAGACAGTGCAGTAGCATACTTGCATTTATTACTTTATTTCTGGATATAGCAAACCCCATTGTATGTATTTATACCCTTCTTCCTGTGGGATTGCCTTAATGAGAACTTACTCTAAAGCGTATTAAATGCATTTTCTTTAGTACTACATTTATTCGAATAAGTTATTCTTAGACCCTTGTTTCACAGAGAGTAGATCCTGAACCCTTGGGAACTAGGGCAAGGTTATGAAAAAAGTTGAGTTAAATCTCAGCAATCAACAGCAGTTTCATTTCCTTTTAGTGAGAGTGCAGATACAGATGTAAATACTGCTGGCAAACGTAATAATAGCCGAAGTACTGTTTTCCATTACCTTTGATTCCTGCAGGGCTGAGGTCTGCCCAAGACAGGGATGGGCTATAAATACTTGGAATCTGTAGAGCTGGTTTTCAGTCCCTGATGATGGAGAAAATGAGCTGCCTGTGATGTGGGGTACATGAAGATGGAGGAGCCAGGAGGTCCCATGCTCAAAAGGCTTGAAAAACCCCTTTGTGGGTTGTAGGTGAATGCTGCAGCAGAGCCTTCCCTGGAAATGTTTTACTTGCTGATCAGAACCAACTTCAATCTGTAGTTCGAGCCCTACGTACGCTGCGGATTGAGGCAAAGGGCCAATGCTAGTTGAACTGATGAGTTTTAAAAGTAGTAGAACTGTAAGGTGCAGCTTGTTCAGTCTTCTGGGCTGAAGACTGTCAGAAGAGCCTTAGTCAAGAGCGTAATGCCCTACGTAAGTGTGGAGCATGCTCTGACGCTGCTCTGGGATAGCACATAAGCTCTCTGCAGATGGGAGCTGTTAGGAGAGCTCACTAGAACAGCCTTTGGGGACCTTAGTAGGGAGCTTCAAAACATCAGTTTATAAACCCAGAAGGCTCTTGGGCAATTACCACACCCCAGAAATACAGCTATTGCAAACTACAACTTGGCTCTAAACTTTTAACTGCTTATTTTTGTCATGAGCTCCAATGGTGTTTGTGTTTGCTTCTTAATTTAACAGCTGATAAGTATAAGGATTCTACCCCTGATGGTGCTAAAAATACTGACAACACGGCAAAGAATGCAGAACCGCTGATTAACTTGGATGGTAAGTGTGCAGCAACCTACTGTACGGATGCATCACACGTGAATGCGTTCCATGGCCTGTGTGATTTTCTTTGTTACAGTACTGTGATACATACAGCTTTATAAAGTCTCATGTAAAGCTTTAGGAATGCAGAGTTCACATTCTTTTTCTCCTGGCTCAAACTGCCTCTCTTGTGAGCAGTGTTTTGAGAGTTACTTTGAGCTGTTTGCACTCGTCAGTATTCCTACCAAAGGGAAGAGGAGCAGCTCCATGTGAATCCCAGGTGTCTGCATGTGCACTGACGCGGAGCTTTTCCTGCTGGGAAAAAGGGGAAGGGCAGAGGGGAGAATCTTTCCCAGGAGAACAGGGTGCCCAGAGAATTGATCAGATGTGAACAAGTTGTGAGGGCTCTTATCAGGGAG
The DNA here is from genome assembly GCF_964199755.1 of Larus michahellis. Taxonomy (NCBI): domain Eukaryota; kingdom Metazoa; phylum Chordata; class Aves; order Charadriiformes; family Laridae; genus Larus; species Larus michahellis. The sequence goes on along the minus strand of NC_133899.1, from coordinate 24,749,471 downwards.
GGAGGAAGCAGCTGAAGGGTGTTTACCTTAACAACTTGCAGAGAGCTCTATAAAATGTGACTACTTACTGCAGGCTAGGGTAAAATAGCAAGATGTCTTTTGACTATAGACTCTTAACATATCTTTTAAAAAAAAAGAAAAAAGGGCTAAGGAAACGTGATAGCAGACTGTTTACTTCAGTACTGTCATGTATTACATGTTGGCTCAGTCTTCCCCAGCTGTACCTCTCGTAATCATTTTAATTTTTTTGACTGCTGGGCACATTCACAATAAATGGAAGTGGTGGAAAATAGCTACTATAATTAGCCTTAAATCCCCCAAGTCTTCTCCCATTGCTCCTTCTAGAAAAAGATATCTAGGAATCGGTCCTGCCCTCACCCAGCAGGCACAGTTCTGCTCTGCAGTGATAGAAAGGCTTACAAAAGAGAATACTTTCATGTAATTGGCTTTATTTTTAAAGACGCAGGTTTCCTGTGCGGTAGCGCATATGTAATGCATTTGGCATTGAAAACAATGCTGTTTGTGCTTGGATGGTGTTCTGCAACCCGATTATGAAGCCTGGAGCACGCTTTGATTGCTTTGTAGCCAGACAAAGTGGTTGCTCGCCACTGTATAACCATGGCCCTGCCTGTCATCCTTAAGAGCAATCTGATGCCGTGGAGTCTGGAAGCCAATTCTGTCTTTTGGAGCCAGTTAAATTTGCATATGTTTTTAATGATGATGATTATTTTTGCAGTGAATAATCCTGATTTCAAGGCTGGAGTGATGGCTTTAGCTAATCTGCTTCAGATTCAGCGACACGATGATTACTTGGTAATGCTTAAGGTAAGTTCCACAGTTTTCACACCTGCTTTCTTCTTTACCCCAGTGGCTGGTGTGTCTGTAATAATTTGTGGTGCTCAGTTACTGATAACTATGACTTTTTAGGCATAAGTAGAAAGTAAAACTCATGTGTATGTGCCTTTTCAAGCAGATAAGAACACAGAATATAAATAATGGAAACGAATGCAAGCATAATTGTCTTGGTAAACAGTTCAATTGTAGCTGAGGTCCTGGAATTCCAACACTGAGAACCGTTGCTCAGAATTTGAAGTGCTTCAACTCAGGTTAGCTGAAGTACTGTTTTACGTGATTTTAGTGAACTTCAGAAATACTGAGGAACACACTCGAAGGAGAAGATTGCATTCCAGTGCTAGGAAACTTGAATACATAGAGGCTAAGTAAAACAAACGTCCTAGGGAGGAGCCACAGTTAAAAGCTTTCCTCCTCCTCCTCCTTTTGGTCCTATGAACTGTTTACTCCTTGTCATTACTGAAGTCAGTTTAATTCAGTCTTGACAAGTAATCATGGCTTTTTAAATGCAGTAGGTAGGCTCGTTAATTTTCTAAAGCATCTTTTTTATGACTTTGAGAAAATTTGTGATTTAGTGGTGGAACTCTAGTTATCTGTAAATTTTGGGTCAAACCTGTACTGTATTTTTGAGGTGCTGTATTTACTGAGACTTTAGCAGTCCTGAGTTCCTATCTGATTGTGTCATGTTATGGAAATAAGCTTAGGTTTGTTTGGCACCAAAATAACCTAATTTCTCTGAAAAAAACCAAAAGATCCATTCATTAGAGTAGCTGTGATATTTGTTAAACTTATTTTGGAGAAACTGAATGCCATGGGTATTGAAGTTTATATAGTGCGTATAAGTCTATAACAGGCATATTTAAACAGTATTATCATGTTAGTTTGGGTTTCTTAAGGAAATGATGGCCTGCTGTTATCCCATCAACCACTTTCTCATTCCCCCAGTATGGTATCCTCCTTTGCCTTCCCAAAATAGCCTTTGAACCCTTCACTAATCTAAAGAGCGGTGGAGATCTGGTGTATCAAACCCCCCAAAAAGACCCCACCCCTCAAACCGCACAAAAAACAGTGTAAAAGGGATATCGGGTAGAGAGAGAAGAGAGCCTGTGGATGGCAATGTTGAGGATCTGCAGCATGAGTCCTTATTAGACAGAATTCCTTCAGGCCTTCTTACAGGATCGTCTCGAGGCTAGCAAACTCTATCTGGGCCCGTCTAATTTGGTACTAGCAAGTCAAAGAGAAAGCAGAATGTATTTTCTGTGTAAGTGTATTTATATTTGTTGTTATTTCCACATTTCCAGTCTTACTTTTTTCAGGCAGAAGAGGTTGGACCACCAGCCTGAGTTTTCTTGCTTTTAATTACAGTGAGAACAGACTCCTGCAATGGCAATTCGTGTTACATGAACAACAGCAATGCTAGTTTTCAGTGGTTTATGGTATTAGAGTGTGTCAATGAAACTCTTTAATTCTACACAGCAATAAGCAGGTTTGCAGTGCGCATGCAGAGAAGTTATGATCCCTGTTGAGGCTTGGGCGCTCTGAATGGATGTTTAGGGAATGCCAAAGGGTGCAAGCATGCTACAGACATCTGGCCAGAGTGAGCAGAGACATATTTGGAGTCCCATTTTATTAATTTAAATCTGGCACGTTGATCAGAAAGCATCTGTGTAACACAGTTGGATATCCTTGTTCTAATGCAAAAGGCACTCAAAATTCTCTTCTACAGGGTCTGGTTTCACTGCTGGCATTTAAAGTTAAACTCATCAAATCCCTCTTTTGTCCAGGCTGCTCCCTTCAGTTAGAAAAATTTCTAGAAGTATTCAGCGGCAACTTTCTAGTATGATCTCAACTTTAATCATGGCCAAAAGCGGGAGAAATCTTGGGGGAGAGACAAGAAGCAGTAAGAACCATTTTATGATTCTTTAAGACTGCTTCTGTCACATTTGGCTACTTATCAGGGAAAGTCTGAGGAATGTGTTTGACAGACCCAGTTCTTTCTGGTGGAAGTCTGCCTGCATGATATTCCTTTGGTTATTTTTAGAGGCATTTACAGCTGTGGGTATCAGTAACTGATAGCTCCGATCCGATTTCATGCTATGTACGGTAGCCAGTAAGAACAGATGAGCAGCAGGATTGTTAAAATCAAGGGTGTTCTTGTTCCTATGTCTAAAAAGAATTCCTTTCTGCTCTCAGTCTTTTTAAAACCTGGGTGGGTAGCCTTGCTCCGGGTTTCTTTGCATGTGGAGTATGGTTCAGCCCTTCCTAAAAGATGCTGCTCGCAGGAATTCCTTCCTGAAGAAGCTGTATTGCTGCAGCGCTAAAGGTGTGTGGTCTCAGAAAAATAAAAATGATGTTGCCTCTTTGGGATCACGGTCAGCTCACTTTGGGAATCATAAGCTTTTTTGATTGTTCCTAGTACTTTGCAGTTTCTGGGCCAGTAGTGGCTGAAATTAATAGTGTAATGTCCTTGTCTCTTCTGGTTAGGCTGCCTTCCCACAGCCCAACAGACTACACCTTAAGACACCACTTGCGAAGAAAAGTGCTATTTGAAAAGGTTTAAAGTCTGAAAGAATTTTCCAAAAGGCCTCTCACCAAGCTGAGGGTTTGAGGTTATGCTGGGTTATAATGTTGGCTCCCTTTCCCTTGGAATTGCTGAGAAATGCATCAAGACATAAATTAATTACTCTCGCCTTTAAATGTTTTTCCTAGGCAATTCGCATTTTGGTTCAAGAGCGCTTGACGCAGGACGCCATAGCGAAGGCCAGTCAGTCCAAGGAGGTTTGTATACACAGTGCATGAGTCTAGTGTTAATTATTCCATATCGAGTAAAGAAGTGTAGGTGTAAATGTCTGCCATCTCTGTCAAAACAGGTTCTGCTTAAACCCTTTGTTAAGGAGGGTGGTAGAAACTTGCTTTATCTTTGCCATCCTGATTCTAAAAGCCCCAGAGGATTATGGAGAGCACACAAAGCTCTTGTTTCAGTTGAATACAAATATATGTACCTGTATGATATATCCTGTAAATAGCTGCTCTCCTATCTTTATATTTGCTAGAGGATTACTCTTACTGTTCAGTGCAGCAGGTCTAGAGTCTGAGAATGACCTGGCTTTTCCTTGGAATCGGCAGTGTTGGCTGTGTAAACAGGTTGAAACGTTCCTTGTATGGAGTGTTTTGCTTCGTATGTACACCTCGTATGTGTTCAAGGAATGGGATGTTGGATACCCACCTCCTCCCTCCCCACCTTCTCCAAAAAGAAATGGCGAAGGAAACTTCTGCACTTAAACCTCAGATTTTGCAGAATTATTTTCTAACCACAAGCTGGCCGTTTGTAAGATATTCCAGGGGATGACTGTGGCTTTTCAGGTTGTCATTTCTTAAACATCCCTTGTTCTCCAGCTCTTCTCTTTGGCATTTGGCGCAGCAGCTGCTGGCACTGGGTCTTGGGCGCAGTCAGGACGGGCAGCCTCCCTTGCTGCGCAGGTGGATGCGTAGAAGCATCCCTGATAAAGCGACTGGATCTGGACGAAGAGCGGGAGTCCCTTCATCTATTTCTGGCAGCTGCTCAGAACAGTCCATGCTTTATTTTATTATCACAACACCACTTATGGTGTTTACTAAGTGGCAGTCGCAGGTGCTCTGAGTTGCAGTGCAGTAATTGCCAGAAGTGTTGGAACAGTAAATCAAAGCTTTGGTCTTGTATGCCCATAAGACTGTTAAAAGAGCAGGAAAATATGAAAGCAGCTGAAACTGCTGTAGTTGTTTTAGGTTCTGTAACTAGTATTAATAAAAAGCTGCTTTTACTTCTTGTTTACATAGCTGCACAGCTGACATGCAGGGATCAAGATTGGATTTTCTGTGGGTTTGGCCGAACTAACTTCTTTAAGGAACTGACTTTTTTCATGACAAAGAGTTGTTCAGATTCAATAGGTCCTTCAAAGCATTGTCAGATCTTAGGTTGAAATGTCACTGTGTCACTGAATGATAAATATCATTGGGAGTGTATTCTTGTTAGAAACGCTAAATTTCAAGTAGGGTGGAGAAGAAGCAGGGGGTTGGAGTCAGGAAAACAGCTTCATCTGTGCCAGCAGCGATCATCAACGTCGTAATGTACTGGATGAATGAAGAAAATATCTTAAAAGCAACGGGGATAAGTGGGTCGCAGGATAGGAGGAGAGGAAAAATAAACCTCTGCTTCTGATTTTGGCTGGCTTGTTAATGGCCAAAATACTAGCCAGTGACGCTTTGTGTATTAAGTCTTGTCTCTGGAAACAGGTTATAAATGTCCCACTGCTGCATGGCAGATGACTTAATATACAAAATGTCATGAGTTGCATTCCTGGCAATATCAAGATAGAGTGGGGAAAAGACAGAATAGATACAGAAATGTTCTCTGACTGAAGGATATGTGTGAGGACTATGCTGAGGAAACTTATACTGCTGCACGTGTGGTTTAAATGTACCAAATAAAATGAGATTTATCTTGTTGGGTTGTCAAAGTACGGTTTTCAAGATAAGACATGACACTTGTTTTTTTAGATTATGTTTCGAATGGTTGGCAATTCAATGTACTCAGTGTCTAGACAGGATTCAGATTTATACTGGTGGACTTGTAGCCTGTCCTGGGCTTTCCTTGCCCGATGGGTGGATCCTAGGTAGGCTCAAGTACAACAGGCGCCCTTCAGGGTCGCTTTAAGGATACTTCTGAAGGCTATACCTGGGGCATGTGTAAAAGCACAACAAAGTGGATACACTTTTCCCCTACTCTGAAATCTGGAAATGTTTTTTTCCTCCCACTCCCACGTAATGTAGTTTTACTATTGACACTTAGAGTTACACGGCAGTTAGCTGTGGTGGTCAGGCCCATTTGCAAGCGTTTTGGTGCAGCAGTTTTAAATTGAATTTTTGGGGAATGAGGCTGAGAAATGAAGCAGTCTGTATGGTAATGGATGTGAAGGTGCTCTTTGCTCCTCTCCCCGTTTAAAGCTACTGTGCAAATAAATGAGCGTGTGCCTGTTGTGGTTGTACAGCAGTGGGTGTCTGTACAGCCCAGTGCCCGCCATGAAACCAGTGGTACTGGACTTGGGGAAGGCCAGTCTACTGCGCTGCCAAAGATAGCTTCCACCAGCCAGAAGGGACCTGATATATGGGGTAGAGGAAAGAAGGGAGGGAAAGTAATGCTACACTACCAGGGGGTGTCAGAAGACCACCTCTGAAGGTGCCACTGTGGTCACCCAGCGTAGGAGGTACCTGCAACGGCCCTGGGGAATTCATGCACAAAAAACTGACCGAATCAATGTTTTGCTGCTTGTGTGGCTCCGAGAACACAGTAGGGTGGCAATGATCTCTTTGCAACCTTAACTATAAACATGATTTCTTAAAGAGTGTGTGTACAGAGTCTGATACTGCTAGGATCTGTTTGAAGTGGCATTCTTAACAACATACTGTTTAAATTTTAACAACGCAGGTGTATTTTTTAAGATTGCAGGTGAACATCCATTTTACTTTTGTAAAGTTCATGGAAAAGAACCACTTCTTGAAAATGGGGTATTAGAATTAGTTTCAGTCAGCAGTTTGTATTTAGTTTGTGGTGTTTTGATCAGCTCAGAATTCTTTTACATGTATATAAAAGCCTTTAAAAGAAATCCTTGCTGCTTAGAAGGTTTTACAACCCCATCGTTGCAGAAACTAATGGTATTGAACTCGAATTGTTGTGCAAGGCAAATGTTGAAAAAAGTTACAGAGGTAGTAAAAGCAAATTTTAAGATTTGCATTGTTTAAGTCTAATTTTATGTGCATGTTGAAACATGATGAGTGATTGTTTAGCATGACTGCTCCTCCACAGTTGGAAAGGGTAAGGAAAGAGAGCAATGCTTATAAATTACCACTAATAAAACTTTTCCTTGTACTGCCTTAATAGAGCAAGTGTTTAGAAAATGGAATGTTTAGCTTTATTGCTAAGCTTAACACTTGAGAAAATGCTCCTGAGGATGTTGATGGAGGTTGCAAGTCCTGTGCTTGAGAAACTCACTTGATTACAGCGAATTTTTACAACTCTCTTTTCAAATCAGCCAACGCTTTGAAAACTGGCAGCTGTCTAAAGGCCATAGTTCCTAAGAAACCCTAGTTTGTGCATGCTTTTTGTTTGTCTGGGTTGCTGGATTGGGTGTTCTCTTGCAGTACTGTTGTTCGCCTTTTAAGGATCGAATGTGGGCAGCGTGTATCCAATGGGGTTCGCTTGACAAGTAGAGGGATTATTAAGCGTGAAGACTTTTCTTTATTAATACTCCGGGTTTGATGCTTCAGGACACAAAGGCACTCGTTTAATCAAGCATGATGACTTTTTGAAGTTGTCACGCATGTCTTCATAACCAAATCTCAAGTGTCCTTTCCTCCAGAGTTACCTGCTATAGTACTTGATTTTATTTTCCAAGCATGCAGAATGACACTTCTAATTACATTTGAACGTGCTTTTTCTTTTCAAAGGGTTTGCCTGTTGCTTTAGAAAAGCACATTCTTGGTTTTGACACAGGAGGTAAGCAGTTCTCTTAATGTTACTTTCAAATAGTGATGTTTGCCACTGACAAGTATATTACTGTCAAATGTGTAGATAATGTTGTACAGTAAAAAAGCACAATTCGCCTAGAAGCCTGTCATGGAAAGAATTGCTCCTTCCCAGCTTTTTATTTACGAGCACTCCTGAGCATTTTGTTTTGGAACAGAAAAGCATAAATCTTAGCTGTGGAATATGTTGTTTCAGAGTCATGTTTAAATAACTTTAAATGGCTTTTAATGGCAGCCACATTTGCAAGCGGAAGGAATGCAGCTCCTTACTCTTGTCTTGTAAATCTGGCTTCTACCAGCAGAGGACCTCTGTGCTGCTTCCGTGTGTTTTAGCTGCATAATTTCCCTAAAATCTAATCGGAGGCAGCGCAAGTTGGCATGACCCGATAGATTATTTTGTAAGCAATAGCCAGATGACCTGGGACTCCAGTTGCTTGGCTTCACTTTTGCCCCACGTACCCCTAAATTACTACTCAGGAAGCTTCATACTGACCCGACTTGGCTGTGGATTACTGTGAGGGCTGCAGGAAGCCGAGCGAGGTTTTGCAGAGCCCCCTGCCACCTCTCTAGCAGCAAGAAAGGTTATTTCCTATTTCGCACATGAAAACCACCAGCAGGAACGAAGTGCAGAGCATTAGCTTAGGTTAAGCTTTTCTTAAGACCTCAGATAAAAATGCTTGACACGACTTCTCTTTCTGCCGCTCACCCAGATGCTGTCCTCAACGAAGCTGCCCAAATTCTCCGACTGTTGCATATAGAGGAGCTCCGAGAGCTGCAAACAAAAATTAACGAAGCCATTGTAGCAGTTCAGGCCATTATTGCTGATCCCAAGACGGACCACAGACTGGGGAAAGTCGGGAGATGAACAGATAAAACCTTTTAGTCTCTTGTGTACTTAGTAGAATTAGGAGCTATGTACAACTCCGGCATGCAGTTTGAAATTGTATTATTTTACTGTTTTGAAAGAAAACAGGAAATTGAATTCTGACTTCTACGGAATTATCATTTTTCTTTAAATAAACGGAGCTGGGGGAAATAGAGGAATTGTTCTGACGAGCTCTGAGTTGGCAAATACGGCTTTTTCATTGTGTTTGGCTTTGTGTGGAGAAGGGAGTGTTACACAAAGGCTCTGCGCATTCCTCTTTTGCCGAGGCCCTGCAGTAGGAGCGGCTTGCTCCTGGCTTGCTTGCTGCTTCTCCACAGTCTGCCCTCCAACTGAAATATTTAAAAAGTAACTCCAAAGGGAAACGTAAAACAACCATTTTATTCAATTATTGAAGTAACCTAGAAAAAGTGAAGCATTACAACGTAAATGGCATTTCTGAACATGTATCGGTCTACGCCGGGTAGGTCTATGAAGGCACTTAGAAGAACCAACACGCATGAACAGATCAATTCTAGCATATTCTTCTAATATAAATACTAAAAGACATGCATTGAGGCAGTGGTGAAAATACAGAATTGGCTTCTGGAAAAATGTCAATGCCTTTGCCGTATCGTGTCACTGTTCTGCACGCTTCTGGAGCACACACAGTCTCTGTCTTCAGGGCTGTAGATTATTTAGACCCAGCAAGATACTGCAATCCAAAGCTCCCCATAGGCGTTTATATTTGGATAAAAGGACCCGTTGGTCAGATTGTCAAAACTATTAAAAGTTAATCCCTTCTTCTTCTGATAAAATAAAACATTTGAATAGGAAAGCTACGTTTTAAATTGGCTTGCATAAGCAAGAGTTAGAGTAATGGCCTAGGATTTACAGGACCATTCTTTTTTGCAATATATCAATGTTTTTCACTTTTAAAAAAATACAGTAGTAAAGACTTGAGGTATAACTTCAAAAAATACTTGGAAATCTTTTGCAGGAAAGTAGGTCGCTTCATTGGCTTTGGTTAAGGGCTTTCCCCCCCCCCCCTTAGTTGTATGCAGTGACAGTTTTCTGGGTCTCTGAAGTTCTTTTGGGTGCAAAGATCGTTGTTTCTCAAAATAGCAGTTACTATTTCCTTGCTGCAAAGAGAAATTGACATCTTTAGCATGTCAGGCGTGTAACTGCTGTCAGACAATAAAGAGGGGGTGGGTTTTCTTGTGCTTTACCTCCAGGGCAGTAGGGATAAACTGCGGTTATTCCGTAGAGATGTGATCGCTGCTCCGGAAGATACTCATCGGTAAAGGAGCCGGTTTCTTTATCGATGGCTATCACACCATCCCTGGGGATAAAAGAGGGAGAAATGCTTTACTCATCTATAAAACTTGGTGATTTGTTTTTTTTTTTCCCCGTCTATGTGTATTTAAGAGCAGAGGCAGCTAAAAAGATTGGCCCGAACACCTGCAGAGCAAGTGGAAAGAAATTTGCCCCATAAAATCTACATCCAGCTCATTCAGTGCATTACTCTTTGGTGATAGAGTCACAGAGACAGCTTTCCAAGGAGAGATTATCGCCCTAAGGATCTCCTCCAAGTGTGGCGAGCATTTAAGTGTTTGTTGTAATCTGCTAAGATTTGATTGAAGTTTTGAGAGCTTCCAGCTGGAGTGGGAATAGAGGCGACTTCCCCAAGGGCCTTGGGTGGCAGCGGTGGAGAGGGAATGGCTGAGGACGGAATCTTTGGACTTGATCTAGATTCAGCCATTTATGCCAAGTTTTATTGAAAATAAAAAAAAAAAACCCAACCCCAACCGCTATTTCTGTCCCTCCCAGGAAGCCGCGCTTGCTTCTAAACAACTGTTCCGCGCTGAGATTTACGGAATCACAGAATCACAGAATCTTAGTGGTTGGAAGGGACCTTTGAGATCGAGTCCAACCACATAAAAAAAAAAAAAAAACCAAAAAAAAACACACAAAAAAAAGCACCCACCAACTAAACTCCACACCCACAACCCCACACACAACACCCCACCACAAACCAATAATCTTGGGCACTAGAGCATGCCCTGAAGAGCCATGTCTACACGTTTCTTAAATACCTCCAGGGATGGTGACTCCACCACCTCCCTGGGCAGGCTGTTCCAGTGCCTGACCACTCTTTCAGTAAAGTAATTCTTTCTAATATCTAATCTAAACCTCCCTTGCCGCAGCTTCATACCGTTTCCTCTGGTCCTGTCGTTATTCCCTTGGGAGAAGAGGCCAACCCCTGCCTCTCTACAGTTTCCTTTCAGGTAGTTGTAGAGGGCAATGAGGTCTCCCCTCAGCCTCCTCTTCTCCAAACTAAACATGCCCAGCTCCCTCAGCCTCTCCTCATAGGACTTGTTCTCCAGACCCCTCACCAGCTTGGTGGCTCTCCTCTGGACACGCTCCAGCACTTCAATGTCTTTCCTGTAGCGAGGGGCCCAAAACTGAACACAGTACTCGAGGTGAGGCCTCACCAGTGCCGAGTACAGGGGGATGATCACTTCCCTAGTCCGGCTCACCACACTATTCCTGATACAAGCCAGGATGCCATTGGCCCTCTTGGCCACCTGGGCACACTGCTGGCTCATGTTAAGCCGGCTGTCCACTAACACTCCCAGGTCCTTTTCTGCCGGGCAGCTTTCCAGCACTCAGCCCCAAGCCTGTAGCGTTGCCCGGGGTTGTTGTGACCAAAATGCAGGACCCAGCACTTGGCCTTATTAAACCTCATCCCATTGGCCTTGGCCCATTGATCCAACCTGTCTAGATCCCTCTGTAAAGCCTTCTGACCCTCAAGCAGATCAACACTCCCACCTAGTTTGGTGTCATCCGCAAACTTACTGAGGGTGCATTCAATCCCCTTGTTTAGATCATCAATAAAGAGATTGAACAAGACTGGCCCCAAAACTGAGCCCTGAGGGACACCACTGGTGACCGGCCGCCAACCAGATTTTGCTCCATTAATCACAACTCGCTGGGCACAGCCATCCAGCCAGTTTTTTTATCCAGCGGAGGGTACACTTGTCTATGCGGGTGTTACAAGCGGGTGTTGCTGAACGTGGCATGGCAGGAGACCCAAGAGAGCGCTCTGGTGAGGTGCCGGGACTGGGGACCAGGGAACAGGCTGGGGACAGTGTTTATTTTCCGCCCCTCCCCCCCCCCCTCTGGCTCGAAGTCCCCCCCCAAGCTGCTGCCTAGTGTGACTCCGGCAGGGAGTGGCAGAGGCCAAGGAAATGCCAAGCGCAGCGTTCCCGGCCACGGGAAGGAGTGTGTTTTCTTCCCTTACCGTCTCCAGTCAGTGTGGTAGAAGTGATTGGCGTAACTGATGATGCTGAAGGGGTAGTTGAGGTTGTTCTGTATGACACGCCGGCCCGCGCCGTCAGGGAATGTGCACTCCAGGTGCTTCGTTCCTTTTTTTAAACACAAGACAGTTATCGGGCCATAAAAAAAAAAACAAAAAACAAAAAAACACTAACCCTCACCAAACACATTCTTTGGATTCACTAAATTTTGAAACAGCTGCCCAGCCTAAGGGTGTAGAAGCAACTCATGCTATGAGTCCCCCAACCCCATCACACCAAGTCTTTCGGGGCAGGACAGTGGAAGGGGGCGGAGAAGCCCACAGGTAGCAATGCCGTAAAGCCATCTGTTGGGGAAGACTGGGGACACCTTATCGCAGCCTTTCAGTCCCTAAAGGGGGCCTACAGGAAAGCTGGGGAGGGACTCTTGATCCTGTGGATCCTGTGGAGCCATGGGACGAGGGGGAACAGTTTTAAACTGACAGAGGGGAGATTTAGATGAGATCTGAGGAAGAAATTCTTGGCTGTGAGGGTGGTGAGCCCCTGGCCCAGGTTGCCCAGAGAAGCTGTGGCTGCCCCATCCCTGGAGGTGTTCAAGGCCAGGCTGGACGGGGCTTGGAGCAACCTGGGCTGGTGGGAGGTGTCCCTGCCCAGGGCAGGGGGTTGGAACTAGATGAGCTTTAAGGTCCCTTCCAACCCAAACCATTCTGTGATTCTATATAACTGGTTTCTCCCTCTGGAGGCTTCGCGTGTTGTAGTCTGACTGGTCCTGGGTGAAATTACCTGCGTCTGCCCAACAGAGGAGCTTGGAGAAGGGGTCGAAGGTCAGGCCATTGGGCAAACCGATGTCCTTGTTCACCAGGACCCTCCTGTTGGCTCCGTTGACAGTGGAAGTTTCAATTTTGGGTGCTTCACGATTCCAGTCCGTCCAGTAAAGGTTGCTTGGGAAATAATCATATGAACAAACAGGACACGCAACAGTAAGGAATGGTAGGAGATGATTGGCTTGGCTCTCTGTTACTGGTTCTTGTCAGGAGAGAGGCCTGGCTCTCCCCCTGAAGGGTGCCTGAGATAAATCTTTATTTGATTTGAAAAAAATCTCTAAAAGAAAACCAGAATGATTATGTCAAACATGTTTACGACCCAAACTGTAGCTCCTAGACGAGGGCGAGTCTTAGGAGTAGCACATTTTGTATCGCAACAGCACCCTAGAGGCACAGCTTGTGTTTTCCAACGCCAGGCGTGTTTCAAAGCTTTTAAAAATAATATACATCCTGACACTGAAACAGCAGGTTTGGCCAAATCCTGAATTATTAAATAAAAGAGGAGGTGGGGAACAGAGCCAATCCCTCCTACGGGGTGTGCACTGTAGGAGAGCTGCTCCCAGGGTCAGGATGGGGCCTCAGCCACCACCGCGTGTGTCCAACTTGCACCTTGCAAATCCCTGCATGCAAATCCCTTCGGAACTGCTGCTGCTCACCCTCGGACGGGGTCCACCGTGATGGCCCGGGGGTTGACGAGCTCCGTATCGAAGAGCACCCGTCGCTCAGAGCCATCCAGCCGGGCTCGCTCAATCTTATCCAAGCCACTATCGGTCCAGAATATGGCTCGGCGCAGGTGGTCCACTGCTAGCCCCTCGGGGCTGATGAGACCTGCCAGAGGGACAGACGTGGTTGGTGGCTGGGGACATGAAGCTCCTGGACCTGTCACAGTGCCCAGACCCGCCTGACCCGCAGCCAAGGGATGCAAGCGCGGATAGAGGACCCCAAAGCAGGACAGCCCCAGCGCTGCGATGGCCACGGAGTGGTGTGGACCCGCCGATGTGGCTTTGGGCGGATGTCACTGGTGATGGGAACGCACCTGAGTTGATAATGGTCTCTGGCTCAGAGCCTGGCTCCAGACTCGCCCGGCTTATGGTCCGTCCGGCCACATCGGTCCAATAGATTGTCTTCTCCCGGCAGTCATAGTCGATCCCCACCACGATGGAGCCCTGCCAGGGTTGGGAAAGGGACACGGGGTGAAATCCTGCCTGGGCCATCGCCAGGAGGCTCAATGAGCACCGTTAGCCCCCCAGCCGGCACTGGGAGCACTCTGCAAGGTGCAAGAACAGGGCATGACGCTCAAATCCCTTTTTCCCCAGCAAATCCCAACACCGAGGGGTTCCTACTTCGCCCCCCGCCCCCCCCGCCTCGGCTGAATCCTGCAGCAGAGGTTTTCAGGTCAGCTGTCGCAGGCACACACCCACGTCCAGATGGGTTTGGAACCCTTTGGCTGAAGGAGAGACAGCTCCGAGAGCCAAGCCAGCCCGAAGGAATGACCTTCAGGATGGGGAAAGGGAATACTTGGCAAGGTGTTTAGGTTCCCCGGGGTTCAGGGAGGGTCGTGGCCTGGCTTGCAGCGTTCCTCTCCCTTGGTCTGGCCTGGCTGGAGATGGACATGGCCACGCTCCAAGAGGAGTCCCAGGAAGGGAAAAGTTTTACAGTAGAGACGTGCGGCTGGCAGTCCGGGGGACCATGACAGATGGCCGGGGGACCTCTGCGAGCACCCGTGCTCCTTCACTTCACAGGCAGCCCCCGGCTGTGACTTATCCCTCCGCTGGGGACAGCTGGAGGAAGAGGGGAGAGCTCTCCTCCTCCATCTCAGCTCCAAGGCATGGCCAGCATCCCCACAAACCAACAGCAACCTTCAGGAGGCGACCCCTCAAACCATCACAGCTCAAGACAAGAGTGGTCCAGGGAGATGCGGGACACGGAGTCGCAGCATCAGCCTGTCCCTAAGTCCCTCCGCTGGTCCTGCACCCCGACCCCGGCGCTGGAGATACTCTACATGCAGGGAGAGCAGGGTCTTCGCCGCCTCCTTCTGCAGCCGCGTGCCGTTGAGCGGGAGGTAGCCGATCTGCTGTCCCTGAGCGTAGAGCAGAAAGGTCCCCGTGGCCGGTGGTGACACATCGGGCCGGGGTGAGGGCCGGACGCTGGGCGGCGCGACGCTAGGGAGACCTGGCACATAAATGGGGGGGGGCGCATGGAGAGAGATGGCTCAGGGAGCATCAGCCCCTCGGCTCTGCACCCGAGGGTGCGGTGCAGCTCCAGGAGGCCATGCTGTGGCAGATGGACTCGGGGGGGGGAATGTGTGTGTCACACTCGAGGTGCCGAGCTCTTACACGGCGGGGTGCTGCCAGGCTCCGAGCGCGTGCCCTGGATCTCCCTGCCGCCCTCGTCCACGCACCAGCAGTACCCGCTGTCCCCGTGGCACTGCAGTGGGGTGAACTCTCCCCCCGCCTCGCACTGCGGCACGTACTGGTCGCGGCGGGGGCTGCCGCCATAGTGCTCCAGCAAGCTCTGCCGCCAGCGCTCGCACATGGTGCGGGGCCGCTCCGTGGGCTCTGGCGTGGGGAGGGCAACAGTCACCCTCCCCGTATGCAAGTTTGGGGGACTCGGGGCTTTGCCGGAGCCCCCGGGTCCCCCTCTCCTTGCTGGGCGCCCCTCCATGCTAAGGCTGCTGGAGGAGCACCACGGGGTTGGGGTGCTATGGGGAGGGGACGGCACAGACCTGGGTTCCCACAGCGTGGCGGCGTGCTGCCCGGCGCCGTCCGTGTGCCAGCGATCTCCTGCCCCGCGGCATCCACGCACCAGCAGTGCCCAGTGCCGCCGTGGCACTGCAGGGGCCGGTACTGACCCTCCTCGTCGCACTGGGGCACGTGCCCGTCACCCACAGGCGAGGGTCCCGGTGGCACCGCCCGCGGGTAGAGCCGCTCGTGTTCACAGGGGGTCAGCCGCTGGATGGCCTCTGCCGGCAGCAAATGCCCCCGCCCCCGGCTCAGGGGGTGCCGCGCAGCTCCCCTGGACCCACTTGGCCGCCCCAGTTTGGCCCCGCTTCACCCAGGGCTGCGGGTGGTGGGTGACACTCTGCCGGCACCACCTGATCTCCCCCCTTGGGGCAGGGGCTGGGGGCTGCCCCTCTGCAGTCCTCCCCTCGGCACCCCATGGCTGTCCCCTCCATGGCAAGGTGACACAGGAGGTGCCCCCATGGACATTGCTACCGTAACCACCATGGGCCAGGGTGCCCTAAAGGCCCAGCAGCCCCCTGAGGTGCCCAACCACCCGTTTGGCACCCAGGCCATGGCAGAGAAGCCCCCAGCCAGGCGGGTGGGCAGAGAGCCCCCTCTGCGGGCCGCAGCCCCCCTGACCCCACTCTGCTGGTGACAGCTGGGCGGGATGGGCAGGGACAGGCAGGGCTCTGCCTCTCCAGCATCCTCTCAACACCCTCCGCCACCCAACACAACCCAGGGCATCTCCGGTGCCTGCCAATCCCATCGGATGCCAAGGAGATGCCCAAGGCCCCATCCCACCTCCCTTCGCCCCCTCGGAATGGCACAGACCTGGGTTCCCACAGCGCGGCGGCGTGCTGCCCGGCGCCGTCCGCGTGCCAGCGATCTCCTGCCCCGCGGCGTCCACGCACCAGCAGTGCCCGGTGCTGCTGTGGCACTGCAGGGACCGGTACCGACCCTCCTCGTCGCACTGGGGCACGTGCCCGTCACCCACAGGCGAGGGTCCCGGCGGCACCGCCCGCGGGTAGAGCTGCTGGTGCTGGCAGGGCGTAAGCCGCTGCATGCTCCCTTCCGCCATCGGGACAGCCAAAACAACGGCAGAGTGAGGACGGTGGAAGCCACCCTGGGCAGAGCCGGTGCAGTGGCAAGCCGGGCATCCTTACCGTATGCGCACTGGAAGCCATCGCCCTTGTAGCCGGGCTGGCACCGGCAGGAGAAGGAGCCTGGCGTGTTGTAGCAGGTGGCAGCTGGGTGACACGGGTTTTCGGCGCACTCGTCCACGTCTGTGCACGGGGAGGATGGGAATCAGCCAGGCAGGGCACCCCGGCACGGTGCCACCCCGCGGTCCCTCCCGTGCCCCCTGTACCGGCGCAGTGGATGCCGTCGCCGCTGTACCCGGGGAGACACTCGCAGGCAGGGCGTCCCCCGGCGCGGGGCAGGCAGCGCGCCCGGTCCCCCGGCGCGCAGGGGTTCCTCCCATCCTCGCAGGGGTCGCTCACTGCGGGGACAGAGGGGTGAGGGGGTGGCCGGGGTGAGCCCCACGGGGCAGAGGGATGGGGGAGAACCCGAGCCGTGGGGCTGTCACTTACGCACACACGCCTGCCCGTCCTCCGCCGGCCGGTACCCGCTGCGGCACTCGCACCGGTAGCTGCCCGGCACGTTCAGGCAGAGGGTGAAGGGGCCGCACTGGCTCAGGCCCTCCGCGCACTCGTCCACATCTAAAAGGGGAGACACCGGGCACCCCAGTGGTGGTGGGACACCCCCAGTTTCGGCGTCCGACTGCTCCCGGTCTAGGGGAGACATCCCGCCCCAAGCTGCCCGTCCCACGTCTCCACTTCCCCGGCAGCCCCCCAGCACCCTGCCTCAGTTTCCCCCTGTGATTCACCCAAATCCTCGGTGCAGCTCCAGGAGCTGTTGAGCCTGCGGGTGCTGCGATGCTGTTGCACGTCCCAGCACCCCAAACAGCTGTGGCCACCACGGTGCCCCGTGGGGGACGGGGTGCACTAGCCTTCCCCCCCCGACACCCGTCCGCAGCCCCCGCTCACCTCGGCAGCCCCGGCCGTCTCCGCGGTACCCGGCCGGGCACTCGCATGTGTACTCCATCCCCGCACCGGGCTGGCAGCGTGCCGTCGCCTCGCAGGCGTGTGTGTTATCGTGGCACGGGTTCACCGGGGGATTCTCGACATCGTCTGCAGGCAAGGAGGGGACGGACGTTAGCGGGGAAAAGGCCTGGGAGACACGGGGAAGAGGGAATGGCTGTTCCCACTTAAAGAATCACAGAATGGTTTGGGTGGGAAGGGACCTTTAAAGGCCACCTATGGCCCTGCCATGAGCAGGGACATCTTCAACTCGATCAGGTTGCTCAGAGCCCCATCTGGAATGTTTCCAGGGACGGGGCATCTCCCACATCTCTGGGCAACCTGGGCCAGCATCTCGCCACCCTCGGCGTAAAAAGTTTCTTCGTTATATCTGGTCTAAATCTTCCCTCTTTCAGTTTAAAACCACTACCCCTCGTCTTATCGCAACAGGCCCTGCTAAAAAGTCTGTCCCCATCTTTCCTGTAAGCCCAACACAGGCGTCACCGCTGCACCCTCATCCCGCGCAGGCACCCACGGCCATGTACCCGGTACCACCCCTCCTGCAGCCGTCCCAAACCCCTCTTTTTTGGGCAAAGTGAGCAATGCTGCAGCCTCTGGGAGCGGGCGGGGGGCCGGCAGCATCCCCCGGACGGAGCTCACCTGGCGCTGAGCCGACACGGGCGGCCAGGGCGTAGCGCAGGACGTGCTCGTGGCCATCGTAGAGGGCGAAGGCACGTGTCACGCTGAGCCGCTGCCGGGCGGGCAGGCGGGCGTGCGGGCAGCCGGCCAAGGTGATGTTCTGGTGCAGGCGGTAGGACAAGGTGTGGTTGGCCGTCCCGGCGGCCAGGACGTACTCCCGGTGAGCAGAGGACATCACGGCTGCGGGACAGCAAGAAAAACCCCATGGGATGAGAGGGGGGAAAACGGGCTTCAGCATCGGCGTCTCTCGGATGTTGGGAACGGTGGTGGTTTTGGGCAGCTCCAAGTGGGGGCACGCAGCGATGGGGATGCAAGAAGCCGAGCATGGGGGTGAGCATGGGCTCCTACCTGAGCTGGAGTAGTGGTAGAGCTCCTTGTAGGGAGCGATGTGGACAGTGACGTTCTCCGGGAGAAACGGCACCTGGCCCTCGATGTGGGTCTTAAGGCTTAAGTAATTGTCCGGCCCCAGGCCCTCGGCTGTCTGAGTGATGTGGACCTTCTCCTCCCCGGGGTAGAAGGTCACCTCCAGGCTCTGGGTGAATTCAGCGCCTGGGCAGGAAAAGGGAACATTTGGTTGTAGGATTTTTAGGGATACGTTCCCCAAAGCATCCTTCCCGGCTCCTCCGGCACACCCGCGAGGGAGGCGACGGCCAGCTGAACGGGGGGAGGTCATCGGAGGAGCCCAAGCCACGCGTCACCCCGCATCTGCGCCAGGCCACCCCACGGGGAGCCATGTCCCTCGGAGCAACGGGCCACGGTGGTGGCACATCCCGCGCCCCCGCTCACCCGTGATGCTGAAGCCGTTCTCGGAGCCGGGCTCCTCCAGGGCGAAGAGCCAGGCGAAGAGCCCTCCGACGGGCAGGAGGGGCAGGAGGGCACGGGCAGCGGGCTGGGGCACCCCGCTGATGGCCGTGTAGGTTCGGCCGTCGCTGCCCACGATGTAGGCGTGAAGATCCACGTCCTGGAAGCGGACGGACGCCCGTCCCACCGTCAGGCTCCCGCTCACCTTCCCGTTGAGGCGATGCACGGCCCCTGGGCAGGGAGACGGGCACCCCTGGCAGCGGCCACCCAGGCATGGGGCACCCATCCCCGCCACCCGCCCCACGTACCTTCGGGCAGGCACTGCCGCCCGTTGCCGTAGTAGGTGGCCCGGCAGTGACAGCAGAAGCCGGCGGCGTAGTCGGTGCAGAAGGCATGCGGGGAGCAGGTCCCGTGGTGCCGGGCGCACGTCTCCCTGCTGGCCGCGCTGTAGGTGAACCCTGGGGCCGAGGGGAAAGGGTTGGGGACACGGGGTCCAAGCCACCCTTCCTCAGGGTGGGCACCATGCCACCCCCGGTCCCAAAAACACCCTGGGGAGAGTGGACAGCCGGCTGCAGCGATTCCCAAGAAAGCCGCCCCAGGATGCTGAGGGTGTCAAACCTGTTGCCTGATTTCAGGCAGAGCTGACAGAGGGCGAGAGATCGAATTTCTGCGTATTTTTGGGACACAGACACAAAGACGGGGCTTTGCTCCCCCGGCCCCATGCCACGGCGGCTCCCCAGCCCCGGCCCCATGCCGGGACATGTCCCCTGAGCTTCCCATCCCCATTCCCGGAGCTTCCTTCCTTGCAACACGGGACAGAGCGGCGGCAAACCCGGTGCGCGGGGCCGTATGGCTCCAGCAGCCCCTTGGCAGCGGGATTTGGCCGGGAGGAACGGAGCTGGAAGGGCAGCAGCTTTGCAGGAGCGATGCCAGCCCTCGCTCAGCTCCAGCCCCAGCTGCTCGGGAAGGGATGAGCTTGCAGCAAAGAGGGCCTTTTTTTTTTTTTTTTTTTTTTTTTCTTTTTTAGGGAGCTGACCTCCACGAGACGTGTCCCCGTCACTCACCGTCAGGGTTAAAATGCACGTCCTCCTCCACGCCCACGCCGTGATGGCCGGAGCTGTAGGAAGAGGGGTTGGCAGAGTAGCTCTGCCAGGCTCCGCTGTCCCCGGCGGGGTACAGCCGGCGGCTCTGCTCCCGCCCTGGGGACGCCGGCAGCCCCTTGGGGACGACGCCCAGCAGCGCCGGGGCGCGGGGCGGGTGGTGGGGATGCGATGGCGTGACCCCTGAGCCCTGGCGCGCTGGCAGCTCCGGGGACGCGTGGTCGGCATGGCGGGGGGCGGTGGCGCGATGCACGGGGCTCTGCGGCACACGGGGGATGGGTTCCCCGCCGCCCCCCGGCTCCACGTGCTCCAGGGGGGCCACGCTGCCCACGTGGAAGACCCACACGCCGGGTACCCCCGCGTTGCTCTCCCTGCAGGACAGCAGCACACACACACGTCCATCACAGCCGTGGGGGGAAACCCACCCCAAAGGTGTCGCCCCCACCACTCCCAGTCCCCTAACCACGGACCCACAAATCCCAAAAAGCTCCCTTGCATGTGGGGCTGAGCCCCCCCTCCCAGTGCAACCCATCACCCCCAGCTCACTCCCCTCCTTCTTCCAGCCTTTAAAAGGCTCTGGGAACTTGGAGAAGGTGACCCTGCTGCCCCTGCCTGCCCCACACATCCTCCCCCCAGCCCCAGCCCCACGCACCGCTCCAGCTGCCTCAGAGCCTGCTCGCTGCTGGCCAGGCTGTGGAAGAGCGCGTCCCTCTTCGGGTCATCGCCGTCCCCCCAGCTGAAGCCCACCCTGGCCGGCAGCTCCAGCTGGACGTTGTAGGACTCCTTGGGTCGCGTCCCCAGGAACTGGAGGCCGCCGTCGGGGTAGAGGAAGATGGCGTAGGTGTCCTCATCGTTGTAGGCTATGACCGCCTGGAAGGTGTTGAGCTGCCGAGGGGAGAGCGGGACAGACGGACATCATGGAAGGGCAAGACCCCAGTGGAGGACTGAGACAGGGAAGGGGACTGGGGACGTGACAGCCACCCACCCCCCCACCCCTGCACACAGCAGGGCATGGAAGCCCCCCAAAAGAGCCCTCCAGCAGCCTGCAGACACCTCCTGAGGAAGAGCAGGAGCTGCTCGAGCACAGCCAAACCCCGGCGCAACGTGCTGGGCAGATGCACAGCATCCTCCCCGGGGAGCCCAGGACACAGCCAGGCCACCCCCCCCTCCGCCCCCCACCTCAGCCACTTGGCCTCAGGGGTGTCCCTCGGAGCTGCCACGCAGGGCGGTGACAGCCCCGTGCCGTGCCCAGGAGCCCCTCACTCCCATCGCCAGCAGCCCCCCCTCCGTCCCATCAGCACCGGAGGAAAACCTGCAAACCGCACCCCACCCCCCCGCCTCCCCGCCCCCCCTAGCCCTGAGAACTGTTTTAGCTTGGTTTCCTCAGGAAAAAAACCCATGCGTGTGCTGCCGCCTTCCCCACACCCATACGTCCCGCTATAGGCACGCTGGCTGCCTGCCCTGCCAGCTCGGGGGCCGCGCCGGGGAGCGGGACCGTGGCCATAACCCACGGATGGGCCGGCTGTGGGGCGAGCACAACCCTTACGAGCCACCGGAGAATCCACACGCATTTCCCCCCCCGCCCCCTCCCTGGTCACCCTGAAACCAACACGTGCCCCCCAGCCTACGTCCCGCTCCCCGGATAAATCGCTATAAGCGCACAGGAGCAGCTCTTCCCGAGGAGATGGTTAAGGTTGCCCGAGCCTAGGAAAAATGATGAAATTCCCATTTTCACCCCCCGAGCAGCTGGGGTGGGGGCTCCCCCCCTCCACACCAACCCCCCCCCAGCCCAGCCCTGCCCTGCCTGTCCCCGCAGCGCCAGCCCCAGTTTTGGGGGCATCGCAGGGTTTCCCCTGGCGGCCCCGCAGGATATAAAGAGCCTTGTTGTGTGCGTCGCACGCTCGGGCATTCAGAGACCCCCCCACGCAAAGGCGGCCAAAAAGCTGGGGCGGGGGGGGGAATAACACGCCCCCCGCCCCGGGGTTGGATTCCTCCCCCACGAGCCAAGTCACAGCAGCAGCTGCGGGACTCATTTTGCCTTGCGGTTGGGGGGCGGAGGGGACACACGACCCCCTGGGTGACACTGCTGTGGTGGCATTGGAGGGCAGAGGGAGGGGGGGCCAACCCTCCCCCCCCCCACGCACACACTACCCTTTTGCTCCCTGCAAAGGGCAAATTCCAGCCCAAAGGGCAATTTTTGCTCTCGCAGAAGCGGGGTCAGCTCTCACCCCACTCCGCAGCCCTGGAAAAATGTCACCGCAGGGACTATGAGCGCGTCCCCAAGGAGCTGGAAGGGACAGGGCAGCGCTGCCGGGGTCCCGGAAGGGCAGGACCCCCAAGGCTGGGAGAGGAGGGGAAGCCTCTAACCCCCTCTAAACCCCCCCCCCCATCTTAACCCAAGTTTCTGCTTTCAAGGCTCAAAAAGGATGAGCCGTGACTTTCCAAAGCCAGGGGTAAATGCTTCGAGGTCAATCCGGGTTCTGAGCAGTGGGAGGGCAGCGTTTCAACAAACGGCATATTTTGTAAAGAAAAAAAAAAAAAAAAAAAGTGGCGTTTGGGGAGGGGTTTTTTAGCAGTTTTGGCTAAAGGGGAGTTCAGCAAAGCACAGGCACAAGCTGCATTTCGGCGCGGCTTGAATGAAGCTTTCCCCAGAGCTGCTTGTTTCCAAGCGAGACCGGTTTCGTTTTAAAACTTGATCCAACTTCTCAGAGGCAGGGGGGGGGGGAAACAAAACCATAAAAAATAAACCAACCCCAACAACTGGGGAGAGAAGAGGAGGCTGCGTTTTCGATGGCTGCGAGGTCGCTGCGAGGCCCCTGATGGCATCTCTTCAGCTGCTTTCCCAAGTTTTAAATTAGAGGAAAAAATGTGCGTTGTTCCCTTCCAAACCTCAATTTCTTCCCCTGCTTGGCTTCTCTCTCAGCAACCCACTACTGAAGGGCCCCGGAACAGGGGGGACGGCTCCTGGTGGCCCGTGGGGACCTGGTGGCTGTTGATGGGGCCTTGGGTTCAGCCCCCGCCCCCATGGCGGTGCGAGCCCGTCACCCATCGCGTGGCTCTGGGTATCCATCACCCGACTTTTCCCTCTCGCAGCTCCGTCGCATTCAGCTCGTTTCGAGAAGCCCGTCCTGCCGGCAGAGCGTCACCGTCATCTCCTCGGCACGTCGTCAGCCTAACGCGACAGCTCCTGCCCCAGCAGCGGATCCAGCATTTTCAGGGAAAGGCAGCACTGTAGGTCCACCCACGCAGGAGCCTTATCAGCCCGCGGGCAGAGAGCACAGGTCACCTCCCTGACCCGGCGGGCCACCTACGAGCTTGTTTTCCAGACACAAAATCAACCCACGGTGGAAACTCTAAAGCCAGTTCCTCGCCGCTGGCATTAATAAACTTGCGGGCAGAAGGAAGGACCAGCCTCAAGCCACCGGCAAAAGGTCTGGAGCCTGATGGGTGACCTGGGACACGGCTCTCCCCACCCAACTCTGCCCTTCAAATCCAGAGCCACCAGCACTGTAAAGCTTTGCCTGAAAAGCAGGGAAAAGCCTGAGCGCTGCCAAGCACAGAGTGGAAGGCAACCTCTAAACTTCTTCTGCCCATCAGCAAAGCCAAGAGGCCCACCGCCACCGCAGCTCTGAGCAGAGAGGAGAAGCTCCATGTCTCCCCCCGATGCTCATCCAAGGCTGGACCCACCATCCAGCTGCCCGGAAAGAAGAGACCGACCATTTGGGATGCTCATCCTCTCATGACATGTAGGATGGGCGTCCGACCTCAGCCCATTGGCCTCACCTTCTTGGAGGGCTCGGTGTCCTGCGAGAGCTCCTGGTAGGCACCCACGTCCTCCCAGGTGGCGATGAATGCATTGGTGGGCACAAAGGAGCTGGCGGTGCGGGGGAACCCAGCCTGGATGTAGCCCGCTGCCTGGCCCAGCACGGCCGGAGAGTCGTCTTGCCGGTAGTAGATGTTCCCTCTGTCACTGGAGGTGTCCAGGTCGGCCAGGAAGGGAGCGATGACGGGGAAGTCTGTGGGGAAATCGTCATCCACGTACTGGGTCTCCCTGGGGAAATCCTGGGTGGAGATGACCCCGTTGGTCCCCACCTGCAGGGAGAGCAGTGCAGGGTGCTCAGGAGCTGCAGAGGTGCCTCCAGCATGTGTCCCCCCACCATGTCCCCCCTCCTCCCCGAGCCCTGAGGCCGCGTGGCCCCATCCGGCCAGGAAGAAAACGAAGACCTCGGGCTTCTCCATCCCCCAGAGAGCTGCAGCTCAGGGGCCATCCCAGCTGCAGCCGCTGCTGGCGGGGAAACAGCTGCGAAGGAGAAAGCCCTCTTGTTCCTCTGCAGCCGGAGCCACCGGGCACGGGACAGTGGGAGCAGGGTGGAGGGGGAAAAGGGATGGATGGTGAAAAGACACGTGTGGTGGTGCAGCCAGGACACGTATGGAGGGGCAGGGGTGAAGGAGGAAGGGGAGCTGGGTGTTGAGGGGAATGGCTGGGGAGAAAGGGGGCGAGTGGGAGGAGGGATGGAAAGATCAAGGGGGGAAAAGATAGAAGGAGAGAGGGATGGTGGGACAGAGGGATGGAGAGGAGGAGGGTGAGAAGATGGAGAGACAGGGAGGGACGGAAGGAGGGAGGGATAGAAGGAGGGGGGGAGGAATAGAAGGAGGGAGGGAAGGAGGGAGCGAGGGAGAGATAAAAGGAGGGAGGGAGCGATAGGATGGAGGGAGGGAGGGATAGGAGGGAGAGAGGAATAGCAGAGTGGAGGGAGGGATAGAAGGATGGAGAGAGGGACAGAAGGATGGAGAGAAGCATGGAAGGATGGAGAGAAGCATGGAAGGATGGAAGGGTGGAGGGAGGGATGGAAGGAGGGAGAGAGGGATGAAAGGGTGGAGGGAGGGATGGAAGGAAGGAGAGAGGGATGGAAAGGTGGAGGGAAGGATGGAAGGGTGGAGAGAGGGACAGAAGGATGGGGAGAGGGACAGAAGGATGGGGAGAGGGATAGCAGGGTGGAGGGAGGGATAGCAGGATGGAGGGAGGGAGGGAAGGAGGGAGGGATGGGAAGATGGAGGGACGGAGGGAGATGATGGAGAGGAGGAAGGGGGGCCGGGGGGAGGAGGGGACTCACGTAGAGGCGGCGGGCGGCGCGGCCGTAGAGGCGCAGGGCCCGGCGGAGCGGTAGCCCGGGAGAGCTCTCGTCGTCGCCGGGCCGCAGCCGGGCATCGCCGCGGGCCGGGCCGTGCGGCAGCAGCCCCCGGCGGGGCAGGGCTGTCCCCACCGCCACCACCGCCGCCGCCACCACCATCACCGCCAGCCGCATCCCTCCGCCGGCCCGCGGGGCTCCCACCCCCTCCCCGGCCCTCGACGGCACCCACGGGGCGAAGCGGAGCGGAGGAGCGGAGCGGACCCGACGGGACGGCCCCGACCCGGCGGAGGGAACCGGAGCCGGCGGGGCGGGACGGGGCGCGCCGTGGCGGGGGCGGGACCAGCCCGCCATTGGATCCCCGGCCCCGGCCCCGACCAATCGGGGCTTACCCCAAAATCCGCCCCGGGATGCGACACCCTCCCCCCCCACACACCCCAACCCCACCTCCGCCGCCCCCGCCGGGCTGGGTACCACGGCGGCATCCCGGGGTTGGGGGCAGAGCGGGGATCCCCTCCCCCCGCCTCTCTCCCCTCCGTGCCCCGCCGCTCCCCGGGGCCCCGCGTCCCCCCTCTCCCCGCCGCCGCGACGCCCCCGGAGCCGGGCCCGCGGCCAGGAGGGGTCGGGACCGGAGCGTGGGCGAGAGGCCCCGGCCATTCCCCTCGGTTCCCCTTGAGCCGTGACTCCGTATCGGCAGGGGACAGGGCTGGGGGTTGGTTGGGGGGGGGGGGGGGGGTGGTGCGTGGAAAGCTGGAACAGCCACCCGGCCAAAATCACGTCGTGCGGCTCGAGCGGTCGCCGCTGTTTATCCTTTCTCAGACCCATCGTCTGCCTTCTCCATCCTGAGAAGTCTGGGGGAAGGGGGGGGATGTCAATGCTTGGAGGAGGGGCAGCTGGAGGGGCTCCTTGGCTTTGTTTCGGGGTGTTGGGACGAAAGGACACCCCCCCACCACCACCACCACCAAATCCAAGCAGCCGGACTCACGGAGTGCTCCTGGAAATCCAGGCTGGGAGCGGCCAAAAGCTCCACTCCATCTTCTTGGAGCCCTTCCCACTTCCTGGGCCCCGGGCCAGCATTTAGTATCGCATCTGTCCCAAAACGTATACATGCCCCAGGAATGCCAGATAACAAGGAGAGAAGTGTTAAACCCCGTGGGCTGGCGAGAGAAATAAATCAGGGACACATTCATGGCATTCCCGGCAGGAATCCTCGCAAGGGAAGCAGCTGGATGCTCTCCACCCTCTCCCTGTTGCGGTGATGGGGGACATGTCACTGTGGCCACTGTCCCCTCTATCCTGGAAAGCAGCTCCTGCCCATGCTGGGACCAGGGATGAGCTGGTTTGGAAGCCCATCTTGTCCTGGCGAGTGTGACCGCGGGGGCCGCATCCGGACTGGCTTCCGCCTCCCCCCCCCCTTGGCTGCAGTCATCTCGTCGGCTCCAGCCCTTGGAGGGAGACTCCTTGCCTGGCCATGGAAAACCATTAGGGCTTTGAGCGGGGTTCAGGCCAGCTGGACGCTGTCCCCAGCCTTCGAGGAGTTCCCCGTGCCAAAAAAAAAAAAAAAAAAAAGGCTTTTCTTTGAAGCTCAAACATCCCCCGGGCTCTCCTGGGAAATCGGGCACCGCGAGGGGCCGACAGCCCCTCTGCCACTCCTCCCCCCCCCCCCCACCTCTCCTCCAGGGTCCCATCCTGCAGCGGGGACAAATCCACCTTGTCCCTCAAACACCCTCATGCACCCAAGCGTCTGTCCCGAGGGCGATACCCCTGCGAAAGGGGCCCTGAGGACCCTCTGCCGCATGGAAGGGGCAGCTGCCAGGCTTTCGGCACAATCTTTAAAAACTGCTTTTTTACCACCTCCTCGGCAAAACCGGCACCAGCCAGTTAAAAAAGCGGCAGTCGGGAAGAGCTAGAGTCGTGCCCTGGCACCAGGAGCGGAGCCCTGCTGGCGTGGGCATCCCTCCGGCTTTTGGGAGCAGTTGGGAGCCTCACGGGGAGCAAGGATGGGGATGGAGATCGGGATGGGGACAGGGATGAGGATGGGGATTGGAATAGGGATGGGGATTGGAATAGGAATGGGGACAGGGAAGAGGATGGGGATGGGGATAATGATGGAGATGGGGAGTGGGATGGGGATGAGGATGGGGACAAGGATGGGGACAGGAATGGTTACAGGGATGGGCATGGGGATGGGAATGAGGATGAGGAAAAGGATGGGGATGGCGACAGCGGTGAGGATGGGGATAGGGATAGGGTTGGGGATGGGGACAGAGATGTGGCTGGGGATGGGAATGGGGACAAAGATGGGGAGGGGGATGAGGATAGGGACAAGGATGGGGACAGGAATGGATGTAGGGATGGGTATGGGGATGGGGATGGGAATGGGGATGAGAAAAGGATGGGGATGGGGACAGGGATGAGGATGGGGACGGGGACGGGAATGGGGACAATGATGGGGTTGGGGATGGGGATAGGAATATGAATGAGGGTGGGAATAGGGACATGAATGAAGATGGGGATAGGAATGGGGACAGGCTGTGCTTGCCCAACACCATGTGCCTGGAAAGGAGATGCCCGCAGGGACTGATCCCTGTAATCGCTTCCATGTGCCTCAGCGGAGCCTTTGGCTGGGGGGGGAGGTGTCAGTTCTTCTTGTAGCTTGGGCATAAAAACAAATCAATCGGCATTTATTTGGTGGCAGTTTGTGCGGAAACAGATGTGCTGGAGTTGGAGGAGGATGGTCTGCGGGACGGGGCTGGGGAGGGCTCCAGCCGGACCCAGAAGTCCCTGTCACCACGCACACTCAGGACTCTGCTAAACCGGGAAAACTGGGACAAACCTCTCACCACCCGGCAAACCCCCCCGCCAGGCTCCTGCCAGATGTGGCTGCTGGGGGAGGGGTGGGGGCAGACCCCCCCCCCCCTTGCCCTGCTGAAGGCTCGCCTTCGCCCTGGGCTCCCAGCGAGGAGGAGGAAGGGCAGGAATGGCGCGGCGGCCGTTTCGGGCAGGAAATCCCGGCAGCCTCTTCCCCAAGCCCTGGCAGCCCTGGGATCACTGAGCCGCTGCGGCCAGCGGAGATAAGGGAAGCAGCAGCAGGAAACGTGCATCTCTCCCAGGGCAGCCGGGAAAGGAAACTTGATTCCCGGTGACAGGAGAAGGGCTGGGGGCTGCAGCAGAAAGTAAGGGCTCGCAGGATGCAGCGGGGCCGATGGGGCCTTTGGGAATGCCGGGCAGGAGCAGGGATGGTGTGTGGCGAGGGTAAGAGCAGAGTTTCAGACGGCTCTGGTGTGGGCTCTGCCGGCAGTGTCCTGTTGCCAGCCGGGTTAGTGGGTCACCGTCATAATCCCCTGGGAGCCTTTCTCCTCCTGGTTATCGGAAGCCAGCCCTGCTTGGGGTCGAGCTATTTTGGCAGGAAGGGCAACAAATTAGTGCCTTAAACATCCTTCTGGTTGGAAAGGGCTCTCGCAGGGAAGGGGTTGCCACATCCGAGCCCCCTGAATCAGCACGCACAAGCTTCTTGGCCTCATGTCCAAAGAAAAAGAGGTGTCGACAGGATTCCCTTCCCCATCCTCCCCTTAATAACTGGAATCTGCTGGCTGATTTCAGCCAAATCCGACGGCAGCATCTCTGAGGGTCTGTAAAACCAGAGAGAGGAATGAGGCCCTGTTAGCTGCCCCCTTGCCTGAGAAGGTGGGCACAGCCTTGGGCTTGAGCTCAATCCTTACGAGCCATCTGAGACTCCACAACGTGGAGCTGAGCCCAGCTCGCCGGTGGCATGAAGAACCTCTGGGGCAATGGGGGACTTGCCGGGTGGCCATGCCCCTCCCCATGGGGTGGCTCTGCTTCCCCTCGGGCCGTGTCGAGGTACCTCTGTCGGTAGTTTCATCCAGGGGCCCGTAGCTCCTGGCTGGGCTCGCTGCCTTCCCCGTGGCTGTTTTCTTTCCTGGGAACATCCCGCCGGGTGCTGACAGCGGGGAAGCCGCGGCAGCGGGGGCTGATTCCCACCAGCGCAGCACCCAGCTCTCTCGGCATTGCCATTTTTGGGAAGGGTTTTCTCAAGGATTTTGGTCTCGCTTCTTTGAATCATCTTTGCCTCGTGACTCACCACCTTCTCGCCCTGGCCCACCGCTCCCATCCGCAGGGACACCCTTCCCTGGCGGGTCCGGACCGGGAGGTACATCACGACTTGCTCCTCAGGTGAGTCCTCAAGGATGCCCTTGTTGCCCAGGTGGGTCTGGAGGCCACCGGCCCCCAAGCAGCAAGAGCACCCACCGGACACCCGGTGATCCCAAGCCACCCACCCGCACCCAAGGTTCCTGGTCCAGGCCCGGCAGCCTGCAGCGCCTGGAGGGTGTCCACCCACGCTGCAGATGATTTCCATACGCAGGCTCCATCCCACACACTCCAGCTGTGACCCAGCACGGATCTTTCTGCTCAGGGCATCAAACATGTTGTGGGAGAGAGGTTGTCCTTACGGAGAGCTGGGAAGACGGGGTGCTAAGTCACAGGTGGGTCCATAATATGGAAAAAACCAAGTTTTTTTATAAAAATATAGGAGGAATTCTTGGCCCTGGGCGACTCAGCTGGAGCAGAAGTGTGGGAAAGCAGCTCCGTGCATGGAGAGAAGAAATAATCAAGCTGCTGCTCTAAAAGGTGAGATAGCAAGTGCTGAGCCTTCCCAGCTGGAAAGGTGGTGGAGCTCGGCTCTCCCAACACCCCAGGGACCCGGAAACTTGCAGGATGAAAACACCGCTCCCACGTGGAAAAAATTCCCGAGGCATCTGAGCCCCAGCCCAAAGGATCGCTCCAGGTTTCAGAATGTATTTTAAGACATAAAGGTAAAGAAAAGGTTTTTGTTTTGTTTTGTTTTGTTTTTTAATCTCTGGGACTCTCCTTCCTTCCTTCCTTCGTCTCTCTAAATATTGCCGCAAAGCTGTTTTTGGTAGCGCAGCTGCCGGATGAGCGTGCCGAGCCCCGCGAGCCCCTCGGCGTGCCGGGAGCCGGGCATAGAGCTCGCAGGGAGCTCGCGGGGAGCGTGCCTGACACGGACTGATTCCCGCGCACCGTTCCCCTAAGATTAAGCCACAAGTTCCTTATTTGGTCCGGGCTCCAAGCAAACTCCCTGGCAGAGGGGATTTTCATCCGGAGAAGCCCGGATGGGTTTGTGCTGGGGCTGGGAGCATCCGCCGGGGCAGCAGGGAGGGAGCGTGTTCACAGCAAAGATAAAATCAGCCCATGCCCTTGTGTTCCTGGGCGGGGAATCCTCGTGGTTTTTTTCCTACAGCGCGAAACACCAAAGGGACAGATTACCTCTCCCCATCACCCCCCCCCCCACCCCAAGCAGATCCAGTCCTACCCCATCCCCATCCCAGTGCTCTGGTCCCGGACATTCACTGGGCTGAGCTGATGCAGCTTTGAGACACTTCCCTGGGTGTCTATACCTTGAATCAAAAACCCTCTGCAGAATTAGGCTTACTTGCTGTATGAATTAGGTGTCCCTGGGACCTGCCCACCCCAGCAGGGAGTCCTGGGGGAGCTGGGACCCCATGGCATGCCCTGGCAGCACCATCAGAGCTGGGATCCAGGTCCTGGTCGCTCCCTTGCCCTTTGGCCAAACAGCCCTTCCCATGGATCTACCAAATCCAAGGCTCTCCCCAAATTCTCTCTCCAGCTCATCTTTCCTCGCCTGACCTCCCTGGGGCCTCCAGCCCTGACCTCTGCAGCACCCGAATGCTCCGGGGTGACTAATCCCAGCAATTAGCCTCGTTCCCTGCGTTTATCGGCTTCCTGCCTTTGTCTCCCCCTGACAGCCTCTCCGAGCAAATATGCTTTTAGCCACATTTTCCTGGCTCCAAGCTCTCCCGCCAGCCTTTGTCCCGCAGAGCCTCTCCAAGCTGGGTGAAGAGGTTATTCTCCCCGACACGTGTCCCTTCCGTCTGCTGTGATCAAACCGGTGACCAAAAAAAAAAAAAAAAAAGCACCCAGCAGCGCCGAGGTCGCGCTGGCCCCTGGCAGCAGATGGGCCGGCTCGAACCGGAGGCGATTGGATTTGTTCTTTAAATTGAAGACCGCTGCAGACCCAGGGGCGTTTTCGTGCTCAAAGGGATTTTAGGGCCGAGCGATGCGGCTAAATGGGAACAGGGTGCTTGGGCTAGTCTAAAATTCAATGGGAAATGGCGAAACACATGGGCAGCACATTTGGGAGCTGCCTTCTGCACCCAGCCCGGTCCTCGGGACAGGCTGTGCATCCGCAGGGAAGCTCCACGGACCCACCAAGTTTCAGAGGGATGTGAGCTCTCACATATAGACTTAACCAGCCTAGAAACAAGCTGGGCTGCTTTAATTTAATACTTTTTTTTTTTTTTCCCTCTCTCCTACTATTTTAATATTTTCTTTTTTTTCACTTCAGGACCCATCTCCCCTTAAAGAGAGCTTCAAAACTTCCCAGGATTTTTCCCCACGGAGGTATGGGCCGCTCTGCAGCGGGTCTAACCCTGCTGAGGGCTGTCTCGCTTTGCTTCTCGGGGCCTTTCGCCCCGATATCGGGCCCTTTTCACCCAGGACGTGGGTCCCTTCCCCACAGCCGCTGAGGTGCTCCGATGGGTGAGCCCAGGCTGGGGGATGGGGGGAGGGCTCGCCTCTGGCCTTGGGGGGGGGGGTGCTCCGTGCAGAGTGGGAACACGAGGCTCAGACAAGAATTGAGGGGTTTCTCATTTCCCTAGCGGGGGGAATTGAGGGGTTTCTCATAACCAGGATGCTGCAGCGAAAGAGCTCCGGCTGCAGAACGACTCGTCGGTGGATGCAGCTCCCGGGGGGATGCTCCTCAGCCCTTTGCTGAGCCCAGGCCGAGCTCAGCCCCTGCCCGGGGAGCAGAACCGCTGAAAACCCCTCCCAATTTAAAGGGGAAAACAGGAAAAAGAGAATTTTGTGGCGGGAGCCTTTCCCCGGTGCGAGGCAGCGCTGCCGGGGAGGGAGAAGGAGGGGAAGGGGAGAGGGAGCGGGGTCGGGAGCGGGAGCGGGAGCGGGCCGGCCGGGGAACAGGACGGTGCCGCTGGGGGCCGGGGCACAGGGTCCCCTCCGGTCCCCGCCCGGCCCGGCCCAACGCACCGGCAGCGCTGCCGCCGCCTGGTGCCGGCGAGCGGGACTGCACACAGACGGACAGACCGGGACACACACACGCACAGCGGTCAGACCCCCCTCCACAGCTCACACACGCGCTGCAGGACACCCACCTGCCTGCCTGCCTTCCCCCTTGCCTTTTCCTTCCTTCCTTCCTTCCTTCCTTCCTTCCTTCCTTCCTTCCTTCCTTCCTTCCTTCCTTCCTTCCTTCCTTCCTTCCTTCCTTCCTTCCCTCCTTCCTTCCTTCCCTCCTTCCTCCCCCCTTGCCTTTTCCTTCCTTCCTTCCTCCCTCCCTTCCTTCCTCCTTCCTTCCTCCCTTCCTTCCCTCCTTCCTTCCTTCCTTCCTCCCTTCCTCCTTCCTTCCTTCCTTCCTTCCTTCCTTCCTTCCTTCCTTCCTTCCCTCCTCCCTTCCTTCCTCTCTTCCTCCCCCTCTTCCTCCCCCCTTGCCTTTTCCTTCCTTTCTCCTTTCCTTCCTTCCTCCCTCCTTGTCTTTTCCTTCCTTCCTTCCTTCCTTCCTTCCTTCCTTCCTTCCTTCCTTCCTTCCTTCCTTCCCTCCTCCCTTCCTTCCTCTCTTCCTCCCCCCTTGCCTTTTCCTTCCTTTCTCCTTTCCTTCCTTCCTCCCTCCTTGTCTTTTCCTTCCTTCCTTCCTTCCTTCCTTCCTTCCTTCCTTCCTTCCTTCCTTCCTTCTTCCCTCCTTCCCTCCTTCCCTCCCTCCCCCACCTCCAGGACCCCCACTCTCTCCAGCGCTCCCCGCCACACCCCGGCTCCCGGATTCCCGCTGCGGGGAAGCGTGCGGAGCAGACGCCCCATGACTTGCCCTCGGTGTTGCTGGAAACACCACCCAGCTCCAACCGCTCTCCTTGCTGGTTCCAGGCAGCCCACGGCCAGGCCGAATCCTGCCCCGGGCTTTCGGGACTTGTGCAATTGGGGAAACATTGCTCCACCGCCCCCCCTCTCCCCCCCCCGCCTTGCCCAACACCTTCCCACCCTGGGGCTGCTTGCTTTCCCCCCCTTCTTTTCCTCCCTTTGGCAGATCTGGATCCAGCTGCAGCGGCGATGCTGGCAGCTCCCCAAAACGCAGGAGGCAGTGGCCGCAGCACCTGGACCAGCTGCCCCCCACGGCCTGAGCCAGCTGTTGCCCACGGCAGATTTCCCGGCTGGCCAGGGCTATTTTCTCCTCCAGCGGAGCGCTGCGGGGCGAGCAGCGCTGCAATAACACAGCTGGAAACAATTGACGGGGTTTCTCCCGCCTGGGTCACCCGATGACTCAGAACGGGTCCGCGTCCACAGCTCAGAGGGGCCGTGAAGGCCAGCAGCCCCCCCCCCCAGAACCCCCCCTTTCCTGGAGACACCATCATGGTCAGGGTGAAGGGACATGGGGAGCAGCCCTGTCAGGCGCTGGGCCGCGCCAGCTGCCGCTTCTGCCTCTTCTTGCCAGTTTAAATCAGGGTGTTTGGGCACGTTTATGGTACTCGGTGCATCCTCCCAGTGAAGAAAACCCACCATCCTAGGAGGAAAAGGTATCACCAGCTTGGATGCTCCCCATCCCCGTGCCCCGACCCCCTGGGTGCCTCCCCAACCTGTCACCCCGCCATGGGAGCACCCACCTGCCCATGCCGGGGAGCTGTGAATCCCAAAATCCTGCCGCCTGGAAAGAATGAAAGGCTGGAAGCCTGGTGGGTGTTTAGTCTGGGGAAACCGGAGCTGGGGAAGACGTGGGAATGGTGGGGAAAGGACAGCGGGGAGGGAAAGGTGATGCTCTGCTCCCATCCCGGGGGGACGGGGGTCCCCGGGAAGGGGAGCGGAGCTGGCATGGGTCCTGGGATCACCTTGGCACCAGCCAGGGGTGATGGAGCGCTCCCGGGCAGGGAGGAGGTTGGCTCTTTTCCGCAGGACCCTCCCAGCCTTGTTTGCTCCACATGCGAATATCCAGCAAAAGCTGCCAAAGCCGACATTCCCGGCCAGCCGCATCCCTCTGTCCGGCTCCCCGGCACCGTACCGCCTGCCAAAAACCCTCCCCTGTCTAACGGGCTCTAAATTAGGTTATTCAGACACCGCTCCAAACACTTCCAAAGCCAGTGCTGAGCTGGAGGAAGGTGAGAAAATTACGGTACAGCTGCTGACGAAGAGCAGGTGGACCCGGCTCCTCCGGGCACCAGCGGGTTTTTGGGGAAAGCCGGGCTTGGCAATAACATGGCATGTTGGGACAAGCACCCGCTCGCCACCCGGATAGCAAGGAGAAGCCACACGGGGTCAGCAAGAGTTTTGGAAAAAAAAAAAACCCTTGAAATTCCTTGCGGATGCTTCAAGTTTTTCCAGCTCCTCATTTGTCTTCTGGGTTTTGTGGCGTGCTGCTTTTTCTTCCGCTTTGGGTTGCTTTTATTCTGGGGTGGGTTTTTCCCCGCCCCGTCCCCCCCCTCCCCAACCTCTCTCTGCCAGGAATGTGACCGGCGAGAAGAGGGTCACGTCGGAAGTGTGACGAACAGGAGAGATTCGTCATACGCGGTGACGAGACTTTCTCAAAATCGTCCCCCCCCCCCCCCATCCCTCTCTAAATAGCTGCAATTTATGCAAATGAACAAAAAGAAGAGCTGAAGAAGGACTTGGCGCATCTGGCTGCCCACGCTGCTCCCTCTCCCAGGGCAGATGAAGGAGGGAGATGAGTCTGTGGTTGTGTTCCCACCTGGACACCTACCCCTGCCCTGAGCCTGGCCGGGTGGCTCCGGGGGCTGGATCCCATTCCGTAGATGAACGTCCCCATGCCTGTGCCCAGCATCAGACCTCCCGGCACTGGGGGAAGGAGCTGGGACGGGGTGGAAAGCATCCCCCTGCCCAGACGCTCTGCTACCCCCAGCCATGGCCGCGCTGGGTGGCTGCCTCCCGCGCCAGCACCCAGCACCTTGAAGGCACGGCCGGACCAGGAGATAGTCCCAAAAAGCCTCCTTGGTCCCAGGGTTTCCCCATCATTCCATCACCAGAGCAGCATGAGGAACAGCAGCGTCTCCTGGTCCTTTGGGGTTTCCAGCCAGTTGGTGCTGCACCTGCCTCCAAAAAGGGCTGGGTTTTGTCATGGTTCCTCCTCCTCTTCCTCTTCCTCTCCCCAAGCAACCCGTTTCTGCTGAATTTGGCCTTCTGGCTTTTGCCCGGCAGGCTGGTGTCTGTCGAGGGACTTCCCAGCGGCGGTGGGGAACCCAGCACTTTGGGCTCTTCTCCATCAGAGCAGACCGGCAGCGACATGCCCTTCGGGGGAGCGTGCGGTGTCATCGCTCAGCCGGCAGCACGCCGTGCCCGGGTGATGGGGGACAGCATCTCCTAATGCCCACAGTGCAGGAAGGAAAGCAAAGCCCAACAGTTTGACTTGGAGAGGCAGCTCCTGTGGATGGAGGCAGTTTTTCATAGAATCACAGAATGGTTTGGGTTGGAAGGGACCTTAAAGACCATCCAGTCCCACCCCCCTGCCCTGGGCAGGGACACCTCCCACCAGACCAGGTTGCTCCAAGCCCCGTCCAGCCTGGCCTTGAACACCTCCAGGGATGGGGCAGCCACAGCTTCCCTGGGCAATCTGGGCCAGGGGCTCACCACCCTCAGAGTGAAAAATTTCTTCCTCAGATCTCACCTTTTTGGTTCAAGACGGCACGTTTCTGCGTTGAGCAAGAAGAAGAAGGAGCGGAGATGCTCTGCCCACGCACAAGCCCCAGCCTGGGGCAAAGACCATCCTCCCTGGCGTTTGCAGCACTGCAGCAGAGCTGGCACTGGTTGCACCAGTGCCCGAGGCAGACACCGTCCTCCCAGCGGGTGTGTTTTCGGGAGGCTGGTTGGGAGAACATCGCTCCGATTCCTTCCCCTAGGCAGGCTGAACTTCTTCCCCGCCGGGCGCCAGGCAGGAAGGAGACGCCGGGTTCGCGTTCAGCCCTAGCGAGGGCAGCACTTCAACACCGCACGTGCGCGAGTGCCGAGCTGCAACCAGTTTCATCTCCATTTCTTCCAGAACTGGGGCTCTCACCGGCCACAAACCATCCCTGCCCTCTCTGCCGGAGAAGGCTCGAAGTCACCAGCTCCATTCATGCAGTGTGAGAAAGACAGTCCACCACGAAAACATGCCGGGGCTGATGTCTGGCCCCTTAATCTGCCTTTCCCACCCCTCCTGTCATCTTGACAGTTTCCTGTGCTCCGTGTACACTCATCCAGAGTAGCAAAAAGGGGCCCGAAAGCAGAAAACAGTGGTTTCGTGCTTATTCATCATCACACGCGTCCTGCAAGCTGTGGTACGCGTTATGCAGCGGCGTTTCTGCAGCTAGAGAGGCCACTTCTTTTCCTGGAAGAGAAGCTTTGGGGGAAGGGGGGTGGTGGTGTTTCTCCTGGAGTTTGTTTCTGGGACAGTGGAGCGCTGGCATGGGGGGGCTGGGAGCCCCGTAATGGGGGCGGGGGGTCTGTGGGTGTGGGCGCTCAGCAGCGGTACCACCAAGTGATGCCTGGCCAGGCTGAAGGCTCAAGTGCGGGATGTCTCCTGAGTCACAGGGAGGCGCGGACACCCCAGGGAGGGGGGATACACAGCACAGCTCCCCGCCAGGCTCACAGCTCCCCAAGGGAGCACAGGGTGCTGGGGCAGCAGATGGGGCAAAATGGGGTAAATCTGTTCCCTGCCTCACCTACCCCAGCGCAGCAGGGCTTGACCCCCAGCCCTCCACCCTGTACCCCCTCCTCCAAGGCATGCAGCCCTGGCCCCTGCAACCCCCCCGAGGGGCTCAGCTCCAGCTCCCGGCCCTGTAACCCCCCACCACGGACTCAGCTGTGCCCCCCCGACCCATACCCTGTCCTCTACCCCACAACTCCCCCCCCGCTGAAGAACTCAGTTGCGCCCCCCTCACCCGTAAGCCCCCCAGAGACTCAGCCCCTGTCCCTGTACCCCCCCTGCCAAGACACTCAGCCCTGACCCCTTATCTACAACCCCCCCAAGGGGCTTGGCTCCAGCTCCCTGCCCTGGAACGCCCCCTCCAGGGTCTCAGCCATGCCCCCTCCCTTACCCACACCCTGTCCTCTACCCCATAACACCCTCCCGAGAAGAACTCAGCTGTGCTCCTCCTTACCCATAACCCCCCCAGGGACTCAGTCCTTGTCCCTGTACCAGCCCCCCCCTTCAAGACACTCAGCCCTAACCCCTTACCTGCAACCCTCCCAGGGGGTTCGGCTCCAGCTCCCGGCCCTGTAACCCCCCCCCCAGGGACTCGTAACCGCCCCGGCACTCAGCCCCGACCCCCTTCCCATCCCTCCTCCCGGTTTCTCCCACCGTCCCGCAGCCGCGGGTCTCCCGGGGGACCGCCGGGTGTCGTCCCCCCCCGCTCCCCCAGTGCTCCGGCGGCCCGGGGAGGGCCGGGCGGCGGGAAGGGGCCGCCCCGGGGGCCGTTCCCGGCGGTACCGCACCGCCTCTCCCCGCCCTCCTGCCCTCCTTCCCTCCTCCCTCCGCCGGCGGGGGCCACCCGCCCCGCCAGGCCAGTCGCCACCGGCAGCCGCGGCGCAGCCCGGTTGCGGGACATCCCAGCCCGGTGCGGTGCATCCCGTTGCGGAGCGTGGCGGGGGGGTTTATCCCGATGGAGCCGGAGGGTTACCGGTGCCGTAGCAGCCGGTACATCGAGAGCGGGCAGTCGGCGGTGCCCGGCTCGGTGTTGTTCGCCGCCGGGCTGTTGGGCAACGTGTTGGCATTGTTGCTGCTGGGCCAGCACCGGCGGCGATCCCGGTCCCCCGGTGGTCGCCCGCCGAGGGTCTCCGCTTTCTACGTGCTGGTGAGCGGGCTGGCGGTCACCGACCTGCTGGGCAAGTGCCTGCTCAGCCCCATCGTGCTGGCCGCCTACGCCTACAACCGCAGCCTCAGCGAGCTGGGACCGGGTGGACGCACCGACGGCGAGCCCGGTGTCCTCTGCCAGCTCTTCGCCTTCCTCATGGCCTTCTTCGGGCTGGCCCCCACCCTGCTGCTGCTGGCCATGGCGCTGGAGTGTTGGCTCTCCCTGGGGCATCCCTACTTCTACCGGCGGCATCTCACCCGGCGGCTGGGTGCCACGTTGGGGCCGGCAGCGGCGGGGCTCTGCGCCCTTTTCTGCGCCCTGCCGCTGCTGGGTTTTGGGGTGCCCATGCAGTACTGCCCCGGCACGTGGTGCTTCATCCGCATGGCCGGCGGCGGGCCGCGCCAGCTCGGCTTCCCCGTCCTCTACGCCAGCCTGATGGGCCTCTTGGTGTTGGCCATCGGCGCCTGCAACGTGAGCAGCATGCGGCACCTCTACATCATGGCGAGGCGACAGCCCCGCCGCGGCCCCCCCGCCGCCGCCGCCCCGCGCATGGAGGAGCTCGACCACCTCATCCTGCTGGGGCT
Source organism: Larus michahellis (assembly GCF_964199755.1). Classification (NCBI taxonomy): domain Eukaryota; kingdom Metazoa; phylum Chordata; class Aves; order Charadriiformes; family Laridae; genus Larus; species Larus michahellis. Next base: position 24,711,045 of record NC_133899.1, on the reverse strand, counting down.
CATGACCGTCCTCTTCACCATCTGCTCCTTGCCGCTCATCGTGAGTAACCCCACCGCCCTCCTCCCCTGGACCAGCCCCCCCGCACCGCCCCCTGCCCCTGGGAGCTCGGGTGGTTGCTTTGCCCCCTCACTACCCCCCAAATACCCACCACCCCATCCCTGGGGGGGGCGGTAATTGCATTAACCCCTCTGGAAAATAATCCTTCCTCACCTCCACATCCTCCCAAGGAAGTTGGATTGGTGCTTTGGCCCCCTCTGAATAGTCCCTCACCCCATCCATGGGGGTCGGGTTGTTGCCTAAAGCCCCTTGGAATAGCCCCCCCAATCAGCACCACTCAGCGGGGCAGGGGTGTCAGGTTGTTGTTTTTACCCTTTGGAATAAACCTTGGCACCACCACCTGCTCCTGGGGGCTTAGGGCAATACTTTGCCCCCCTCTGAATACTCCCCCAGCCTGTCCACAGGGGTCAGGTTGTTCCCTAAACACCCCCCGCCTCTGCCACCATCTCTCAGTCCCGGGGGGGGGTCAGGTTGTTGCTTTGGCCGCTTCGAATAAACCCTGGCACCATCCCTCACTCCCGGAGGTGTCGCGGGGGTGCTTTAGTCCCCTCGAAATAAAGCACCACCACAGCCCCCTCCCCGAGGGGTCAGGTTACTGCTTTAACGCCCTTGGAATATTCCCCCCCCCGCCCCCCATCCTGGAAAGTTGCCCCCCTCTAAATACCCACCACCAGCACCACATCCCCAGGGGTTAATTTATTGCTTTAACCCCTGTGGAATAACCCCCCCTCGCCACCGCTCTGTCCCAGAGGTGTCGGGGGGGGGGGTTAGGTAATTACTTTGCCGGCCCCCCCCCCCCGCCCCGAATGTCCCCCACCCTGTCCCAGGGGTCTGGTCGTTGCTTTAACCCCCAGGGAATAACCCCCAGCAACACCACCCTCTCGCAGGATTTACGGGAGGGGGGGTTGGGTGGTTAATTCATTGCTTTAACCCTCATGGAATAACCCCCCCCACCACCACTCTGTCCCAGAGGTGTCGGGGGGGTCGGGTAATTACTTTGGCCCCCTCTGAGTGTTCCCCACCCCATCCCAGGGGTCTGGTCATTGTTTTAACCCCATTGGAATAACACCCCCCCCCCCCCATCATCACCACCCTGTTCCGCTGGGGATGCTCCAGAGGTTTTGGAGGTGTGTGTGTGGGGGGGATTGTCAGTTCATTGCTTTAGCCCCTTGAAACAACTGCTCCCCCCCGCCCCCCCAGCATCTATTCCCCGGCAGGTTGGTTCATTATGTTAGATCCTTCAAGAACCCTCCCATTCCCACCCCCCGGCCCCGGCCCCACCATCCCGGAGGCGCTGAGCAGATCTAGATCCCTTTGAACCCCACTGGATTTCCCAACCTGGCAGAAATCCTGCCTAAAATCCTCCATAGGGATGGGGGTCCCGCTGGTGGGGTGGGGGTGGGAGACCCCTAGCATGGCAGAACCCTTGTTGCCCCCCCACCCCCCGCTCATGGTGTCCCATGTCCCACGGCCGGATCCTGCAGCACCACCTTGCTGTAACCTGCTCTGAGCAGAGCTGGTGCCGCAGCTGTGTGTGGGGGGGGTGTATCCCAAAATCAGGGTGGGGGTGAGGGTGGTGCTACAACCCTAGGTGACAACTTACACCTCCCTGTCCCCTCTGTCACTCTCTGGAGCCGTATCGTGACGCACCAGCCGCCAGCAGCCCCTGCACGACTGGGACCATACTGGTTTTACAATAATCCCAGTGAAAGCCCTGTGGTCTTCCAACGAGCAGGGCTCCAGGCTGGACCTGGAGGTGGAGGAAGGACCTTGAAGCCATCAATGGCCACCATATGGCTGCGATCCAGATGAGTTATCCAACAGATGCCTGCTCTGATACCCATCGCCGTGCGGGGGGGGCAACGCAAGTGGGGTGCCCCAGCCCGGATCCTCCCTTTATTCCACCAAACTCCCAGTCCCTGGGACCAAACTTTCAGCTCTGACCTCCTGGCCCTGACGGGGACACGGTGCCCCCGTGCCACCACCCTCCATGACCCAGCCCCAGCTCCCAGTTTCAGGCTCTGCCACCCACAACACGCGCTGATTCGATGCATAAGGGTATCGAGGGGTCAAAACCTCTTTTGCTGCCCCCACGGGAATCTTTTTGGCTCTCAGCTTTACCCCCCGTAGTGAGATGTTCCTTCATTTTTCCCTATTTCTTTGGTTTTTTGACAGATCCGAGTGTACATGGGGGCCTTCGCCGCCGATTTCAACGAGAACGCCGACCTCAGCGCCCTGCGGTTTCTCTCCGTCAACTCCATTGTCGACCCCTGGGTCTTCATCATCTTCCGCACCTCCTTCTTCCGCATGTTCGTCCGCAGGGTTTGCCGGAGGCTGCATTCCCGGAAAGCCACCTTAAAAGGACCCGGCCCGGGGGGGGACAAGCAGTTCTGTCCCCTGGGCTGGCGCAGGACAGACACCCCGCAGCTCGGCTTTCCCTGAGCGCGTGGGTCTTGCAGAAGCCGGCGGCTGCTGGTGAGGATGAGGAGCGAGCGAGCTTTCGGCCCCGCGCCCCCATCCCGGAGCATCCCGGGGCAGCACGGGGCTGTTGCAGGTGGGGACGGCGTCCGACGGGGACGTCAAGTGTTTCTGCCCCCTCCCCAGGCTGCGTTTCGCCCCGGAGAGGAACCGGGGTGGGGGGTGGGGGCTCCCGGATACCTGTGAATATTTCCGAGCAGCAGCACTTTGTGGAGGGGTTGGGGAGCCCCCGGCTCCAGGAGAGCAGGAAGGGTTTGGCGTGTGGCTTCAGGGCAGCAGGGACGCGCAGGGAGGACAGAGGGGTGCGTGTCCCCGTCAAATAAAAGTGGTTCGGAGCCCTGCTCCATCGCCTCGTCCTGTCCGTGATCCCGTTCCACGCCGATGGGGGGGGGGTTGATCTGGGACTGGTTTGGGGTGTCCCCAGCCTGGGTGAGGGGGGGTGTGAAGGAGTATTTGGGGATGTGGAGGCACAGAAAATCGAGCAGCAGCTCACGGCTGTGCCGAGGAGCCAGAGGGTAGACAGGGTCCCATCCCAGGACCCCCATCATCCCTCCCCGGGACCCCCATCATCCCTCCCTGGGACCCCCACCCCCTAACCCCGTATCCCCCCGAGCAGGGCTGTGGTTTCTCCGCCCTGGCTTGCTCTTCACTCGAAAAATTGATTCGTCCAAGCGCTAATGTTGCATTTGTGTTACTCAGACGGCTACCTGTCCTGCTGTAATTATTTTAATTCGGTATTTATGATGATCCCCAGCCCTAATAAGAGCAGTAATTGAGAGAATACAGAGGCCGGGAGGTCTAACCTCAACGGTGCAAGCACGCAAGCAAGCGATCATTTTAATGAAAGATCCATTTCCCCTCGACCACACGTATTAACTGGATTTGGTATCTGCCTCAAGTGACCATTTAGGCCAAAAAAATTACGATGACCAAAGTCCCCATCTGCTTAGTGTCCTTGGAGGAGACAGGGCAAATACTTCTCCCCCTCGGTTGCAAGGTGTAGTCGTGTTCCTGCCAGTTCTCACGTGATATTTACTCTTGGTGTCAAATGGATTCTCTTTTTGAAGGAAGAAACCCACGCAAATCTATCTTGGGGGCTTTTTGGAGGTGACCCGGTTGGGTTGGCTCTGGCTGTTTGACCGGCCAGGGCTCTCCTGGCTGGAGAAAAGGACAGTCCTGGATTTGAGGATGTATTTGGGGGACCTGCAAGCTCTCAGTGCCTCTTATCGGGGTTTTCTAAGGAGAAAGAAATGAAATGAGGGTTGGTCCGTGGATCGGTTTCATGTTACCAGTGTGTTACTGACTTGGAGATGGCTCACGTGGGACCGCAGAGTCAACAGCACCGAGCCTGCGCTCTGGCTTTCACCGGACCTGTTTCGCCGTGGCAAGATGAAGGCCAGGTGAGATAACGGCTCTGCAAAATCTTGCTGTTGTTCTCCTTGGCCTGACATCTCCTCCACCCTCTGGATCCATGCGCCGCTCGGGACGGAGGACCAGGCACGGCCAGGCTGGGATTGTGGAGCAATGTGAGCCGTGGGCGCTCGGTGCGTGCCCGGACTGGGACAGACCATGACCCCAATGAGGATTCGCTCCTGGAGAGCCTCCCAGGAGAGGTCCCTGCCCCACCAGATGTGACTTTAGAGCCCAGGATACCGTGCTCCTGGAAAGCAGCAATTAAATTAAAAAAAACCAACCAACCAAACAGTTTTTTTTATTAAGGTGCGTGACTACAGACTCCGATCCAAGCCCCAAGATGATGCGCACACCACGGTGTCCGACCCATCCATGAAAGGAAAAAAATTATGGAGCGCGGCGAGGGCTTGCGGGCTGCCAGGGTGACTCCCCGGTCCCTGCATCGTCCCAGTTGCATGTTCTGGCGACCTTGACGTGCTCGTCTGGCTTCTGGTGGTGCTTTTAATCAGCGTTCTGCCCTTACTGGTGTCCTACCTGCTCTGGGAACAGACTTGGAGTCTCCAGCCGGCCACCGTTGCCTCCGGGCGAGCCCAGCTCCGGCTGCAGCCCGGGAGGTTTTGTTCTTGGGGCTGAAAGCCAGGCAGATAAATCACTCCTCGGCGTCTTTCTGGGGCCCAGCACTGCCGTATCGCCATCCTCTCCAGAGATGGCAGCACGTCCCCAGCCAGGGCTGGCCTCCGAGCTGGCCCCAGCGCCCTGGGCATGGCCACTGCGAGGAGGGGGCTGCCACAATCCATCCCGAGTTGCCCCCTCCGCGGGCACCCAACCCACTTCTTAATGCCCAGGCGCGTAGGGTTTGGGGTTGAGGGAGTTACATCAAAGCTCAGAGCCCTTTGCTGTTAGTGGGGTTGGAAAAAAAGCGGAAATAAAAGAGAAAATAAAATAAAAAGGGAAATAAAATTAATAAGAAAAAGAAAAGAAAAGAAAAAAGAAAAGAAAGAAAAGAAAAGAAAAGAAAAGAAAAGAAAAGAAAAGAAAAGAAAAGAAAAGAAAAGAAAAGAAAAGAAAAGAAAAGAAAAGAAAAAAAGAAAAGAAAAGAAAAGAAAAGAAAAGAAAAGATAAAAGAAAAGAAAAATAAAAAAGGGAAGGGAAGGGAAGGGAAGGAAAGGAAAGGAAAGGAAAGGAAAGGAAAGGAAAGGAAAGGAAAGGAAAGGAAAGGAAAGGAAAGGAAAGGAAAGGAAAGGAAAGGAAAGGAAAGGAAAGGAAAGGAAAGGAAAGGAAAGGAAAGGAAAGGAGAAAATAAAAAATAAAATAAAAATGTAAATTAAAAAAAAATCCCTGCAACATGCCATTGAGCTGTAAATGTGGCTAAACAGGACTCAACAAAGCCCAGAGGCTCAGGGCTCTCAGGCAAGATGCTGGAGGGGGTGCAAGCTGCTGTGTGAGTCCCCCCCCCAGCCCCGCCACGATCGCATCCTCCTCCCAGGCTCCCGGCACTGCTCCGTCATTCACTGCTGGCCCCTTGGTGCCGGATTGCTCCTGTGCCAGCCAGCCCCAAAGGGACGGACCTAATGCTTAATGGAGGCACTAAAGAGCCGCCGCTCGCCTCGCACCAAGGATGCTCTTTCCGGAGCTGCTGTGCCGTGCCCTCCGGCACTGCTGGTCCCACGCTCACGCTGTCACCGGTGTCACCGGCATCACCCAAACCCGCATCCCGCTCCTTTGCTGGACATCGAGTGTGGTCAGGGCTTTTTGGGTTTTTTTTTTGGTTTTTTTTTTTTTTTTGTTTTTTTTTGTTTTTTTTCAACTCGTGAAATCCAGGCACGACTTCGCACAAGCTCATTTCCCGGCAAATTGTTTAGTTCTTGCAGAGAGCTCTTTTTTTTTTTTTTAATTTTTTTTTTTTTTTTTTTTATTGTCTGCCTGCATTTTTCAGCCGTTCTGGAAGCAGGAAGGCGCGTGCCTGGGCAGGCAGCAACGCCGGGGCTGCCAGGCACTCCAGCCAGGGCCTGCGGGGCTGGAAGACACAACCAGCGGCTTGATTTTATTTTTAACCCCTGCGCCCAGGTGCTCGCACAGGACGGCGAACCAAGGCGCCGGAACATGAACCCGCCACGTTGGTGCTCAGCCCTGCTTTTTTTGAGGGGGGTAAGCGAGGCCGCTGGCAGCACCAGTGCACGAGATAAGGGATGAGGATGAGAAGGCTTTGGAAGAAAAATGATGTCTGGCTTTGCTAAACGCGAGTTTTTCGTTTAAAAGAGTTGAAATCCATCCATGCGGTCCGGTCCATCCCTCCACGCACAGGAGGGATGGTCTTCTCCCTGCCTGCGGTGACGAAGCTGGCCTTGAAAAGCCACCGGGATCCCGGCGCCCACCCCAGCCGTAGGCAACAAAATCCAGGCGGTTGAGTCCTCTTGGCTGCAGGGTTTCTATGAAATTCATGCAACTTTCCTACGAGCCCAGAGAGTTCTTTTTTTTCTCCAAGTGGGCCAACAAATCTTCTCTTAAGGAAAACAATGCCAGTGACCCTCGGGAGGACATATGGTCCTTGTTAGAGGCAAGACACCCGAGATAAACATGGAAGCAAAAGGAAGACAACAAACACTTCCCAAGAAACAGACAGATTGTGGCACGTTCCCTGGTTTTGAGCTCAGAAGGGGGAGAAAAAACAAGAAAAAAGCCCATCAATTTTCCTATTATTGCAAAAATATCCCATCAGAGGCGACTGTCGGTTGAGAAGCCTGAAGCCCCAAATGGGTATTTAAGGCTCCATTAGCTGCCAGGAAAATGAGCTCCAGGAGATGCCAAAACCCCTTCCTGAGCGGTGACATGAGACACCAGAAAGGAGTGGGAGGCTGGGAAAAGCCTTGGAGCAACCACCCTATGGGGTGCCTTCTGCTCAGAAAAGGTCTCCAGATGAGCAGACCGCAGCCTCCGTAAGCTGCTTGGATGGACCAGGATAGGATTTAGCCTCAACTCCATTTTTTAACCTGATTTCTGTGGATGCCACAGAAGGATGAATGTGGTGAGGTCCCATCGAGCCCTTGGGAAGCCAACAGGATTGTTCCCACCATCGGATGGGTTCCACGTGCTTCGGTGCTCTGCTGGCTCAGGTCTGCAGGGCTGTGAGGGAGGTTAAAAGAGGTACTGGGAGGGGTGTTTTTCCAGCCCACCTGGGTGGAGTGTTAGTCCGGGAACCGGCTAAAACACCTTCCCTTCTGTCACACCCACTGCTTTGACCACGGGTAAGGGAAGGGCTGGGGCTGCGAGTCCTCCCCGCCGTGGTGAAGAAGACTTCAAGCTGCGCGACGAACAAAACCAAAGCGATGAATAGGAGCAGCCCATCAGAAACGGAGGTGCTGTCACAAACCGCAGCTTGCCCGGCCCTGGAGTTTGCCATGTACCGTATTTCCTTTGTGAAATTTCCTGTTGCAAAAGCAAAAGCAAGGTTTTAAAAATAACAGCCAAGACGCGCTTGTGGCAGCAACCTGCCGTGTCCATGCTGGGGTCGATCAATGCTGCGTCGACTCACCGGGGTTTGGGGGGACCAGAGCACTTTGTGAGGACAGTTTTCCATTAGACTATGGATGAAGGGGTGCACCGGAGCCCTGCCTGTTCCCCTGTGGAGCCGGATCCCAGCTTGGAGGTCAAGGGTTTGCTTTCAGCAAAAGTGGGGAGAGGATCAGGGTCACGACCGGGGAAACGCTACGCAACAGCGAGAGCTTCCTGTGCCATCTGTGGTGAAACACTGGCCCAGGTTGCCCAGGGAGGTGGGAGATGCACCATCCCTGGAAACATTCCAGGCCAGGTTGCACGGGGCTCTGAGTAACCTGGTCTAGTTGAAGATGTCCCTGCTCATGGCAGGGGGTTGGACTAGATGGCCTTTAAAGGTCCCTTCCCAACCAAACCATTCTACGATCTGCCAAGCACAAAGCCTCAGCAGAAGCAGCTTTCCTGGAGCTGGTATTTGGGGCAGATGAACCACGCTCAGCCAGGCTTGCAGTGGGAAGAGGGGTTCCCTCCCATGTCGCCCCCACACCCCACTCATGACCAGACACCGGCTGCACCCCCATGGGGACCTCCGATGACATATAGGAGGTCAATGGGGACATTGTGTGGGGCTGGCCATGGGGCAGGGTGTTCTCAGGGGGCTCTGGGTGCCTCTGGGGCCATGGGGGACCCACCTGCATAGCTTGGGCTCAGCTGCAGCTCACCGGTAGCCCGAGATGGCACCGGGGCTCATCACACCTTGGGGTCCTTGGACCAGCACCGAGGGTCCCGGAGCAGCACCGGCACCACGGCTTGACGTGAACTCAGTGCTCCCAGACTGACACCGCGTACCACCATGAGTCGGGGAGTCATGGATTGGTACTGGCTCTTGCTGTCCCTCTCAGGGATCCCAGAATGGCCTCGGGGCTCACGGAGCAGCACCAGGACTCCCGGGCCGATACTGGGACTCCCGGATCAGCACCAGGGCTGGCTCTGCCTCGGGGCTCCCGGAGCTGCACCAGGACTCCTGGACTGGCACCAGGACTTGCCAGGACTCAGGGCTCCCAAAGCCTCATGGGGACTCTCGGACTGGCCAGGGGCTGGCTATCGAGAGCTCCCGGATTGGCACCGGGACCCGCCGTGCCTTGGGGCTCCTGGAGCAGCACCGGGGCTGGCCATGCGAGGGGCTCACGGACTGGGATGGGGACTCACCATGCGAGAGTCTCCTGGATCGGTATTGGGGTTAGCTGTGCCGAGGGGCTCCCGGAGCCACACCAGGGGTCCCGGTCCGGTACCAGGACTCTCGGACGGATTGGGGACTGGCCGTGTGCAGGGCTTCTGTCCCGACACCGTTGCTAGCCCGGCATTGGTTCTTCCTCAGCAATGCCGGGACTCGTGGACCCACCGGCATTCGGCAGTACTCGGGGGTCCCAAAGTTGTACCGGGGCTCTCGGACTGGCTGGGGGCTGGCCACTGAGGGGGCTTCTGGATCAGCACCAGCGCTCCCGGCCCGGCATCGGGGCTGGCCGTGTGAGTGGCTCCCGGCCCGGCACCGGGAATTGCCCAGGACTCGGGGCTCCCGAAGCCTCACCGGGACTCTCGGACTGGCCGGGGGCTGGCCATTGAGGGGGGTCCCGGATCGGCACCGGCGCTCCCGGATCGGCACCGGGACTCCCGGCCCGGCACCGGGACTCACCATGCCTCGGGGCTCCCGTCCTGGCACCGGGACTCGCCGTGCCTGGGGACTCCGGGGCCGGCACCGGGGCTCGCCAGGACTCGGGGCTCCCGGAGCCGCCCCGGGGCTCCGGTGCCCGTACCGGGACTCTCGTCCAGTCCGGGGGCTGGCGGTGCGCGGGGCTCCCGTCCCGACACCATTGCTAGCCCGGCGTCGGTTCTCCCGCAGCAGCCCCGGCGCCGTCCGTGCTCGGTGCCGGGGGCGGCGGCCCGGGGGCCCCGGGGCGGTTGGGGGCGGGCTCGGGGGCTGCGGGCGGGGCGGGGTGGGGGGGTGGGAACGGGGGGGGAGGGCGGTGCCGGCGGGGCGGTGGCGGCGGCGCAGTCGTGCCGCGGCGGCGGGATGAACGGGACGGGCCCGGGGCGGTGCGAGCACGGCGGGAGGCTGCCGGCCGGGGCCGGGCCCCTGGTCAGCGCCCTCATGTTCTCCGCTGGCCTCCTGGGCAACCTCCTGGCCCTGGGGCTACTGTTGCGCTGCCGCCGCGGACCCCGAGCCCGCCCGCCTTCCCTCTTCCACGTCCTCGTGCTGGCCCTGGTGGTCACCGACCTGCTGGGCACCTGCTCCGTCAGCCCCTTCGTCTTGGCTTCCTACCACCGCAACCGCACCCTGACGGCCCTGGCCCAAGGAGGACACATCTGCCTCTACTTCGGCTTCGCCATGAGCTTCTTCGGCCTCACCACCATGCTTATCCTCTTCGCCATGGCGCTGGAGCGATGCCTGGCCCTGGGGCAGCCCTACTTCTACGAGCGCTTTCTCAGCCCCCGCACGGGCTTGGTTGCCCTGCCTGCCATCTACACCTTCTCCGCGGCCTTCTGCTCCTTGCCGCTGGTGGGCTTCGGGCGGTATGTGCAGTATTGCCCCGGCACCTGGTGCTTCATCCAGATGCACCTGGACTACCTCCAGCAGAACGGCGGAAGGGAGGTGTCTGGGTTGGACGTCACCTTCTCGCTGCTCTATGCCACCCTCCTCCTCTTCCTCATCCTCTCCGTGCTCCTCTGCAACCTCAGCGTCATTGCCAACCTGGCCCGCATGCACCACCGCGGGCAGAAGACCCGACGGCTGGCCACGCTCGAGCAGCCCCGGGCGGCTGGCGGCTGCGGCCGGCGCATGTTCTCCATGGCCGAGGAGATTGACCATCTCCTTCTCCTCTCCATCATGACCATCACCTTTGTCATCTGCTCCCTGCCGTTCACGGTGAGTGCGACCGCCTCTCCCCTGGGGGTTCTTCTCCCTCCCTTTATGAGGCTCCCCCCCAACTCCACTGCCCAAACCTCAAGGGCTGAGGTCAAAGCTTAGCTCCTCCTGAAGCTCAGGAGACCCTGGGTCTGCCACAAACTGGCCAATTTACACATCCTACTGTGGGGAACTGGGAAAATCACCCCCTGTATCCCAAGTGCCGGCAGGAGGATGGGGCAGTAGGAGGATGGGGTGGCAGGAGGACAGGACGGCAGGAGGAGAGGGTGGCAGGACAGGGTGGCAGGAAGATGGGGTGGCAGGAAGATGGGGCAGCAGGAGGAGGAGGACGGGGCGGCAGGAGGACGGGGCGGCAGGAGCAGAGGCGCCCTCCCATCCTGCAGAGGCTGTGAAGTCGGGCGGCGTGGCCCAGGGAGGGTCTGGGGTAGGGGTCCCCTGGACTGCAGTGCAGTTGCAGTGGTTCCCAGGAGCCAGGCCATCATCATGGAGGTGTGAGAGGAGGCAGGGCCATAAATTAGACATGCAAAGATGGGGATGAAGGAGGTGCCGCTAGGCTGGGCCAGAGACAGCAGGTATCTGCGCTGGGCAGGCAGAGTTATCCCAGATTTCTGTGGTGAAGGGGAAGGGTGGAGCTGGAGATTGCAGGCAGCACCCACCTCACCGTTAGACGGAGGTCTCCATTCCTCTGCAACAACACTGGGGTGCAGCACGGAGATGGGGGGTTGCTGGCAACAGAAATCCAACACATGGGCCACAGCATCCCTCATCCCAAGGGTCACACCCGCATCCCGTGCCCCTGGGTCTGCTTCCAGCAGAAATACGGGGTCAAAACACGGCAGCCAAGCGAGGAAGGGGAGAGAGCGAGACCCCTGACTCTGCCCCAGGCTCTCCCTGCCAAAAGGTCGCTTTTCATCCATCCAAGCCATATTACACCGGCAGCATCGCAGAGTCCAGAGCACCTCGAGCCACTCGTGTCCCCTGCCTGTGTACGTGAGCCCGCCACCGTGGGAGGTCATTTTCTTCCCATTAGAAGCGAGCCCCACCAAGGTTGGGAGCGCAGCCAGCGCTAATTTTGTGCTCACGGTGTTAAATAGACGTTACCTTCCCTCTGTGCTCCCTTTCTTTTCCCAAGAGAAAAGAAAATAACCACAGGCTGCAGCCGAGCCAGGCTGCCTGGGCTTTAAGATGGAGAAAGGACAAAGCAGTAATGTCCGGGTGCTTGCGAGCATCCCGAGAGCCAGACGCGGCATCCTGAGAGATGGTTCAGCTCCCGTCAATGGGCCCACACATGATGGGCGGCTCTGCCCATGTCCTGAAAAAGCTCAGGTTTGAGCGCTGTGGTCATTACCCCTTGGTGGGGACATGTGGGCAGGGCCCCGCGGGTCTGGGAGGGGGCAGACGGGATGGGAAAGTGCTGCTGGTGGGGATCCCGTGGGCCCTGTGACAGCAGATATAGCCTTATCCAGAAGCACAGCCGGCTTTTCTTTTCCCGTCGCCCAGCTCCCATGCGTTGGGCTGCGTTTTGGCAGCGTCTCAAACCCAGCCTGCTGCGCGCTTGCCGGTGCCTCCTTGGTGCGACACTTTCTCTTCTGGCTGGGGCTGCCCACGGCAGCCACCCTCCGAGGAGCAGCCCGGGCACACCAACCCAGCGAAATCCTTCCCAAAAAAGCCCCGAGCCTGGGACAACCCTCCGGTACCGGCTGCACCTTGGCCACCTGGTGCCCGGGGATGCAGCATCCCTGGGTGGTACCTAACAGATCCCAGCTGGAGGAGGGATGCTCACGCCTCCCGCGCCCCCAGCTCCTGTCCCCTCTCCCCCAAAGCGAGGGGGTGGCGATTCGCCCCGTGTGAGTAAGGAGTGCTGAGTCACCCTTCCAGGAAGCCCCGTAAGCATCTATGAGTCGGCATGTTGCAGGAAGGACCCGAGCGGTCCAGCCCCCCGCATCCTCTCCGTCTCGTACGTGTATCTGTCCCATGTGGTTTACAAGGTGAGACCCACGGCTCCCTCGAGCTGCCTTCGTTGCCTTAGGGCTAAACGAAGCCTCGTCGCCGGCTGAGAGCGGAGCGCGGGTCTGGCTTTCGTTAGCAAGAAGTTCATTTGAACCGGTGGAGGCAGGAAGTGCTCTGTGACAGAGAAGAGACAAAGTGTGTGCTCCTTAGGAAGGACATGGAGCTGTTGGAGCGGGGCCAGAGGAGGCCCCGGAGATGCTGGGAGGGCTGGAGCCCCTCTGCTGTGAGGACAGGCCGAGAGAGCTGGGGGGGTTCAGCCTGGAGAAGAGAAGGCTCCGCGGAGACCTTCCAGCCCCTTCCAGTCCCTAAAGGGGCTCCAGGAAAGCTGGGGAGGGACTCTGGATCAGGGAGGGGAGCCATAGGACAAGGGGGAATGGCTTCAAACTCAAAGAGGGAAGATTTAGAGGAGATCCGAGGAAGAAATTCTTGGCTGTGAGGGTGGTGAGCCCCTGGCCCAGGTTGCCCAGAGAAGCTGTGGCTGCCCCATCCCTGGAGGTGTTCAAGGCCAGGCTGGACGGGGCTTGGAGCAACCTGGTCTGGTGGGAGGTGTCCCTGCCCAGGGCAGGGGGTTGGAGCTAGATGATCTTTAAGGTCCCAAACCATTCCATGATTCTCTGACAGCACAAATCTCCCCAAGAAGCTGCCCGGGGACCAGCTCCTGGAAGCCCAGACCCGACATTATTTCTCCCCATCGTGTTTTGCAGATCCGCGCCTACGTGAACAAGTTCAGTGGCAAAGAGGACACTGACAACACCGACAACTGGGACCTCCTGGCCCTGAGGTTTCTGTCTATTAATTCCATCGTCGACCCTTGGGTCTTTGCCATCCTGCGGCCGCCAGTCCTGCGGTTCATGCGCTCCGTGCTGTGCTGCCAGGTGACCCCCGTGAGCCAGGACAGACGGACTCCGTCCCCCGCAAAGACAAAACTGGCAGCCCGGCTGGACCCCTGTGGGCAGTAGATCCATCAACCATCCCAGGAGACATCTGCCAGGTGAAGCACAGTCCTGGCAGATGTTAAGGAAGCTCTGCCTTGTGGCCCATCAAGAGACGTATCTGCTGCAGGCTGGGCCAGGTACGGGTGGCCTGGCCAGGTGTCACCGCGTGTCTGGGAAGCCCCTGGAAAGCCAGCGCGGTCTCTCACAGGGCAACAAAATACGATGGGACAAGATCGGAAGGGCTGATGAGTACCTGGATACCGCTGTCGCCTTTAGACGGGGCTGCTCCCACCCGGCAAAGGGTACAGGCTGCGTTCGGCCACGCTGCGGGAGGGTCGGGGGGTGAGGCGTGGGGGGGGCTTTGCTATAACACTACTGCCCGGCGTGTGTGGGGGGGATGTCGGGGAACAGAGCTCCCAGCCAGGTCCCCTTTCGGGCTGAAGGCACCGTGCAGGTAGGGGACAGGTCCTGGAGATGGGGCTGGGTGGCCACCGTGGCTGCAAGCACCCATCTCTGCCCCCAGGGTCCATAAAGATCAAGGAATGGAGCAGTGTATCCCCAAATATTCCCCTTCGTTTGGGAGGCTGGCTGCCTAAAGAAATGCACTTTATCAGGTGTAGGTCTGTGTGCATGTGTCTGTCTGTGTGTCTGTCTGTCCCCTGCCCCCAGAGATTTTTAGGCTCCGGCGGGTGCCAGCCCAGCTTGTCCGAGGGGCACCGAGGCAGAAAAAAAAGCCAAATTGTGGCACTTCTTTTGGGCTGTGATGGCAGCTGAGCGCCCTTTTTGGAATTTTCTTTGCCCCATGGTTTGTGCAGGAGCCAACAAGAGGAATAACGAGCCTGACCAAGGAACGAGAGGTTTGGGTCACAGCCATGTACTTTATTCATGTCCAGGGCGATGCTGCCGATGGGTTTTGGGACAAACCGGCTCAGGAGCAGGTTTTATTTGAAAAAAACAAACAAACAAACAAAAAATCCCAAACCAACAAAACCAAAAAAACCCAAGTGCAGAAACGTCCAGGTGATCAATCCCACCCCGTCCGGCAGCATCCTTCAGCGCTGCTGTTTTGTTTCGTGGGATGCCTGTTGCTCTTCGGGGCTCCGGGCTGGTCCCCACTGGGGACAGGAGCATCTGGCCCCCCCGGGGGAGCTGGGTTTGTCCCCGAGGCCATTGCTGCCATTAGGGGTTGCTGGGGGCCAGGGGGTGTTGCGGGGGGGGGGGGGCAGGGCGCGGAATTGTGGCTCCCGTTTGAGCAGCATCCAACAAACGTGGTGTCTTGGTGGGGTGTCTCGTCGTCCGTTTGGGAGCTGCAGCTCCCACTCGGAAAGCCCCAAGGTGGCGAGGTTTGGAGCTTTTCTGCGGTTCGTTAGTTGAGGTGATGTAAAAGAAAAAAATAAATTATTATTTAAACAATAAAGGTCTCTCAAAGGAGCCTGCGGAATCGTGCGTGGGTTTGTGGTGAAGGCGCACCTCAGGGTAGATCTGGCTCCCAGAGGAAATGTGTCACCTGCCTCGAGCATCCGTGGGACGAAGCCTGGGGGTTGTGGGGGGAGAGGGCAGGAGGGGAGGCTGGGAGGGCAAACGCGTGCCTAAAAAGTGAAAACAGGCTGCGTTTTATAGATGTATGATGACATTTCACCTGGCCCCCGAGCTACCAAAATACCCTCCTCTCTGAGCTCTTCCCTAGAACTCGTATATCCCGAAGCCGGGGCGAGGCAGGCCAAGCTCCTACCTGTTGTCAAAATAAAATAGAATTTGGAAAAAAAAAAAAATTAAAAAAAAAAAAATACCCACCCTAAAAAAAGGCAGAATTTATGACACTTCTGTCAGGCAGCCAACATCCACAGGAAGTTTACTGGCCTCCGAAATGTGCGTGTGGGCAGATGTCAGGCATGGGCTGCTATTGCTCAAGCCCTGCCGGCGGGATTCTGGCAGCACCCTGCGGCTGAAGGAGGGGGGTGGGTGGGAGTTCAGAGGGTGGGTTTTGGGGGTGGGGGTTATAGATGTGCCTTGCACGGGGGGGACACGCTGCAGCTGGGGCGCTCCCCACGCTGTCGTGTAACTCGGAGCCGTTATCCCTGTCGCCGCCTCCTGGGTGTCCCGGTTTGGCAGACTCTCAGGTTGCCGCTCGGAGGTGACGGGTCGCCCCCTCCCCAATTAGTCCCCCCCACACACACCTCTGTCCCCACTTTGTGGGTTCGGGGGCTCGTGCCCACCGTCGTGTCCCAGCGGGTGCCTGGCTTGAAAAAGAGCCAAAAGCTTCGGGAAGGGCCGTGGGTCCATGCATTTTATTTGGCTGGGTGGTCGTGACTTGGGTGTTCCCTCTGGAATTTCGGGACCGGTCGCCTAATCCTCTCCTAAGCCGGAGGGAAAAGCTGCCCGGCGTGCAAAAGATGGAAAGAAAAGATTAAAAAAAACCCCCATCACGTTGGAAATGGCGGGGGGGTGGGGGGGCAGGGTGTGTGTCACATCCCGCAGGGAACAGCCTGCCGAGGCGCGTGACAGCGGTGGGAAGGGGACCTCGGGCCATCCATGGCAGCACAGGGGACAACCCAAAGGCGGGATGCTCCCGCTGGCTCTCACTCCAAGGATCTGCTCCCGCCGTCCCACCAGCTCGGCTGCTGACCGCTAATTGCCGGCTGCTTGTTTTTTTGGGAGGTTTATGGCTCCTCATCAGGAAACGCGGGGCTGGGGAGACAATGTCCCAGCGTCCATCCCGCTGGGATCTGCTTTTCGCAGGGTAACGCTGCGGTGGAGTCGCTCTCATTGCGAGCCTGTCCCCGATAAGGGACGGCAATCCTGGCAAGCGGGGTAAGGGGAAACGGTTTGGCTGAAATTGAATGCAAAAATATAAAAGAGAAAGGGATGTGAGGCCGGGAGAGGCTCAGTGCCTGCAAGGAGCTCCCCCCCCGCTGCACCCCGAGACCCACATCCCTTTGCCTGATGCATCCCGCAGAGGTGGGTACCCCTCCTGGAGATGCTGCGGGATACAGCTCTGCTTGGGGACCGCTCTACGTCCCCTCCTTGCGGTGGGACACGGTCTCAGCCCCCCCTCGCGGGGGCTGCTGGCCAGGGATTACCCCAGTCGCTGCTGCCTCTAAGCCCAGAAAATAAAAAAAATAAAAAAAAAAGCCCTATCAGCCCTCCTGCTCCTTCTTTCCGATGAGAAAAGCAACTTAATTAGAGCTCTGCAAAGCCAACAAGGGCCATGAATCTCTCCGCATCCCGAGCCATGAGCCTGCACAAAACACTGCTTTTATTAGCATCACGCAGGAGCCATTACGGAAGCCAAATTAATTTGCCTCTCTTCAGCTCAATCGACGTCTGCTCGGCTTAAACGCAAGATGCCAAAGTGTCATTTCGTTGTCTGCGCCGGCCCTTAATGATTTTTTATTTCCATACAGCGGAGCAGAGCCGGAAACCCGCCGGTGCAAGAAAGCGCCAGGGCAGGTCCTTACGTCTGCCCTTCCATCTGGAAACGAAGCTGCCGAAGAGCAGCGAGGGAGAAGCCACCCCTTGGGGACAAGGGATGGCATCAGCTGCCCACCAGACCTCTTAAAAACGGAGCCGGACTTTCCGCAGATGCTGAAGGGAGAGGGGAGCTGCGGGACACGGGGGATGGGGACCATCCCCAGCTAGCCGGAGTAGCCCGGGGTGGTGGCTCCGAGTTGTCCCCCACGGCAGCAGGCAGGTCACCATCTGCCACTCCTCCCGGCCTGTCTCCCTTAAAAATTAAAAACACGAAGGGTCCGGGCAGTGGGACACGGTTTGGATGGGGAATGATGGCAGCGCGATGCAGCATTTTTGTGGGGGAAATGGGCATTTTTGCAGAGTAGGGAAAAAAAGGAGGGGAGTTTCCCTCCTGTTTGCTCCTTTTCTAGCCTTGCTTGGAAAGATGGGGAGAAATTATTTAGCAGGGCCTGTTGCAATAGGATGAGGGGGGATGGCTTTAAACTAAAAGAGGGAACACTCAGACTAGATATAAGGGAGAAATTTTTTTATGCCGAGGGTGGTGAGACACTGGCCCAGGTTGCCCAGGGAAGTGGGAGATGCCCCGTCTCTGGGAACATCCCAGGTCAGGCTGGACGGGGCTCTGAGCAACCTGATCTCATTGAAGTTGTCCCTGCTCATGGCAGGGGGTTGGACTAGGTGGCCTTTAAAAGTCCCTTCCCACCCAAACTACTCTGTGATTCTATGATTCTATCATCTGTGTGCTGTCAGCGAGGAGTGAACCCTCATTTTTTTGGCCCCTTTGACCTCCTGGCTGAGCCCCATTTACTTGCCTGCAGCTCTGCCGGGAACCCCGGAAGCCCCGTGGCCCCATTCATGGGAGTCACCAAGCTTGGGCAACATTTGGGGACACCCCGCCAAGGTGGGTGACATGATGTGCTGAGTGTGGCGCTGCGTCCCAACCCCGGCATCCCTCCAGAGCTGGGGATTGCTGGCACCTCTGGGATTGCTGGTCCGCTCCTCCGGGAGGCTGGAAGGAAAGCAGAGCCCCGGGAAGACGGGAGGAGGCAGGTGGGGGGCGGCTGCCCTGCAGAGGCGGCCACGTTTCCGGGCAGAGGACGGGCAGCGAGCCCATCTCCCCGGGCTCCAGGAGGGCTTGCAGCGCGAGAGCTATTAAACTGGATTAAATAAATTAAGCGAGGAAGTGACTTCAGGGAAGATGGCACGGCTGGGCTCCCAAACCGGTTCTGAAGCTGTGCCAGGGCTTACCTTGGCGTCGGATGTCGGAGCTGACGGCAATTCCCCCCCCGGCGGGGGAGCACGGGGAAAAGAGGGAGAAGCGTTTGGCTTTACCGTAGCTGCCTTCTGCTTTCACAGCTGGTTTCGGATCTCTGCATCCCCATGTACTGACGCAAAACCTTTCCAGCTCCTCTGGGTTCCTCGGGTCGCCCCAAGTCTCCCATTTCCCTGGATTCACCAGGTTCCTGTTTCACCACCGGGAACTACCGCTTTCCTACAGCATCCCCAGAGGGGAGAGCTTGCAGCGTAAATCAGGCTGTATTTTACCTCTGATTTTATGCCTATGGTGTTTGGGGTAGCCCAGCAGCCTTCCTGGAAAGGGCGATCAGCCTTTTTTTTTTTTTTTTTTGCAATGTATGAATAATAACAATTTTCTTCATTCTGGCTTTTTGATTCAGCGTTGCAGGGAGTGAAGGTCTCCTCTGAGTTTTCCCCAAAACTGGCTGAATTGCTGCCGTTTTGGCTGTTTGGGGGATTTTCTGGTTTCCAGCACGCTCCCAGGTCTTTGTCCCTCCCTGGTACCCGGCTCCAGCTCCAGGAGCCGATGCACGAAGGGGGAATGCGGGGATGGAGGTGCAGTCCCCCCCCCCCTGCTGCCGACAGCTCCTCCTTTCTCCCCACAGCTGGATCGAGGCATATCCTGGGGGATGAGCTGGAGGATGCCGGGGACAGCGCTGGGGCCTGGGATGCCGAGGGCAGCCCTGCATCCGTACTGGCCATCCTGGAGCCAAAAGACATGTGCAGGGGTAGGATCAGAGGGAGCAGAGACTCCCCCATCCCGGGGTCCTCCGTCTGCGGGACGTGCTGCTGCGGGAAAACCAACGGAGGGGACAACCGATGGGCTGGGAAAAATCCAGCCAGAGCTCGGAGTTGATCCATGGCTGATTGAAAACACAAGGAGGGAAAGTTTTACAAACCCAAGTGGGATGCGGAGCTAAAAATACAGCTGCCGTGGCCGGGCGAGGGAGCGAGCCAAGGCCACCGCTTGTTTGTTTGCTTGCTGCGGCGATGCGCGCGCACGGTGGGGCTGGCACTCGCCCCCAGAGAAAGTCCTCTCCCTGAAGACCATCCAGCTGAGGCATTGCAATAATATATATTCTCGCTTGCCGCTTTTGGGAGACACGTTGCCTTTCCCCGAGCGGGAGATGCCGGCGGCGAGGACTGGACGGTGCTGTCCCGATGCTCAGGGGCTTTGCCGTGGGGACAAAGCCACCGCGAGAGGTTTGGAAAGGACACACCGCGTCCCTGCTTGAAAGCCCGAGGTGGGCACGTGTTCGCTCCTGGAAGTCTCAAGGGTTTCTCATGCCGAGCTGCTTTTTTTCACCGGACTTCCCTGAAATGTGGAAACATCCGCACCCGTCAAATCCGCAGGGAAATGCCGCCGATCTGCCAGCGCTGGTGCGGTTCCCAAAGCGATCTGGATCTTCAAAAACAAGAGACTAAACAGTGTCAAACTCATGTCAAGCATCTGGCTTTTAAAAAGGCCATAAAAGTTACGAGGCATCGCTCAGCATGATGGATCGCTCGCCACCCTGCCCCGCGTGCCGAACGCTGTGACCTCGCCTGCAAAAACCCATTAATTAGGTAAAATCGGGGCCCCGTTAACAGCCTCGTGAGTTGAGCTCATGCGAGGAGGAGAGCAAAGGTCCCCCCCCCCGGGGTTTCCGAGCGAGTCAGGCCATAAATCTGTGTAGGGTTTTGGGTCCTGAGAGCAGCCACCCCCACCCCCCCCACCCCCCGCCGGGCTCTGGTTTTGCTGCGG
Source organism: Larus michahellis (assembly GCF_964199755.1). NCBI lineage: Eukaryota > Metazoa > Chordata > Aves > Charadriiformes > Laridae > Larus > Larus michahellis. The sequence goes on along the minus strand of NC_133899.1, from coordinate 24,691,225 downwards.
TTCCCGCGGAGCCGCCCCAGCTGCAGAAGGTGCCAGTTTGTGGCTGAAATAAAAACCCTCTAAAAAAAAAAAAAAAAAAGCAGAACCCCCAAAAAGAAAACACCTGCAAAAGCTTGTTTCTCTCAGCGGCCAGTTTGTGAGTGAGGTCCCTGCCACGGTCAAAAACACCCTGCAGTCCTACGAGTCTGGTACCACGCTGCATTTCTCTGCCTCAGTTTCCCCTCTGGGCTCTGGGAGCATCTTTTCGCAGGCTGGGAGCTGCATCCCTCCCATGGCCGTTCCCCCAGCGAGGCTGCGTCGACTGGCAACATTCCACAAAATTAATAAAGGGACTAAAAAGGGGAAATAACAACGGGGAAACCGCCTGGGAGCCAGGGCTGGGGATGGCCTCTGCCCCAGGGCACAGGGCTCTGCCAGCCAGAAGCTGCTGCTCCCTCCGGCTCCTGCCTTTGCTCCTGTTGGGGTTGGCAGCTTTTGCGGTGATGAAAGGTCCCTGCTCCAGCTCAGCTTTCCCTCCCCGCAGCCAGCCCCGCGCTGCCGGCACCGTGCCGTGCCGAGAGGAGCCCGGCCGAGCCGCAGAGCGAGGTTCCCACAGGGCTGGCGGAGCCGTTCCTCGTGCCGAGCGTCCGCAGACTTCGCTCTTCCCACCATCTAAAGAGCACCCACCAGATGCAAACAGCTCCAGCAAGCTTTCCCAGCGAATCCTTCCTTATTTTGTTTTTCTGCACGGCTTTTCGCTCAGCTGGGATGCTGGGGAGGGGGCAGGATCGATTCACAGATCGATGCTCCCCGCCGCCTCCTCGTCCTCTTCCTAGAGGGACTGAAATGGTGTTGGGAGAAACCCCCGGAGCCCGTCGAGCCCACCACCCTCCCCAAACCTGCTCCAGCACCAGCGTCCTCACTGACCTCCTCCCTTTGCCATCACCTGCACTGCAATTTCAGCCCTAGAAACCACCTAGATGATGCTGAATGAGCAGCACAGCCATGGTTTGGCAGGACCAGGGTGGATAAAACCCACTAAGGATGCCATTTACTGTGAGCCCAACGTCCCCAACACCGCTGCGGCGGCACGCCGGGGACAAGGTTTTATCTCTCTATAGGTGGGAGGGAGGGAGGTGGGGGGGGGGCGGCGGGAGGAGATGGTGTCGCCTGGGCCAGATGTGAGACATCAAAGCAGACAGCGTTTTGAACAGACTTAAAAGGAGAAGTAACTGTGTTTACAAGAAGCCATTCCAGGGCTGTTTGGTTCGCCTGTGTTTATCCCCGAACATTCGTGCTACTAGAGTTTTTTGGCCATGCAGCTGATTGAGCGCGATGGAGTTTGTCATGAGGAGTGGATGTATACACCAGCAACCATTTATTTGTCATGAGCAGCTGCTATTTCCTCTGCTAAAGACCTTTTTCCTCCAATCGGGGCTGGGAAATGCTCATTTACAGCCTTGAGGACTCGCCGAGGGCCCCGGGGAGGCCGGACCGACCCGTAGCAGCTCCGTGAGGATGAGTCTTCGGCACTTACCCTCAGCAAACTTGTGCAAGTCCAGACAGTGACCTGGCTGGGGGACTCTGCCGAGTGGTCCACGGGGCTGCTGGAGGAAGCTGCTCTGGATCTTGGAGTGATGGCGTCAGTCATCAGTTTTGGAAACCTCTTGCACGCTGCAAGAGTGGTCCTGCTTCCTCCAGGACCCTGGGTCATCCCTGTCCCCAACACCTCCTGGGGCTGTTCCCCAGCAAGGCCACCACCATCCCTCGTTTCTGCTGCAGGACCACGTCCACGGTGTGGATAAGAAAGAGCATGAAGCCTCTGCAAACCTCCTGCAGCTCCTTATACTGGGAAGGGGACAGGGGAGAGGGAACAGGGGACAGGCAACAGGGGAAAGGCTTCTGGGCTCTGTCCTGGCGTGTTTGGCCATCAGGAATTGCCATGTTCAGAAGGTTTCTCTGTGGGGAGTGCTTTGCCATCAGCCACCCGGTCATTGACTTTTGCCTTCCCAATCCGGGCTAAATCGTCCTGGAAACCTGAGCGCTCCCTGCAAGACGCTCAGGGAGCCAGAGGCTTCTCGCTGCCAGGGGGGTTGGGGACATCATGGGACAGCAAAACGCAGAGCCCCGGGCGAGTCTGAGAGGGCTTCAGGGGTCAAAACCGAATACCAGGAAATCCAGGGCAGGATGTCCTGTGGTTTGAGCCCCATGGTTACTCCCTCGAGAGGTCCTTCCCTCTGAGTATCCTTCCCAGGGCGGCTTTTTCAGTACTTTCCTCCCTGGAGGAGCTGTTTGTGGGCATCAGGGCCAGTTCTTCCTCCCAGGCACAGCATTTTTGGGACCCCCACCTGCAGTTCTGCATCCAGCTTTGGAATCCTCAGCACAAAAAGGACACGGAGCTGTTGGAGCGGGGCCAGAGGGGGCCCCGGAGATGCTGGGAGGGCTGGAGCCCCTCTGCTGTGAGGACAGGCTGAGACAGCTGGGGGGATTCAGCCTGGAGAAGAGAAGGCTCCGGGGAGACCTTGGAGCCCCTTCCAGTCCCTAAAGGGGCTCCAGGAAAGCTGGGGAGGGACTCTGGATCAGGGAGGGGAGCCATGGGACGAGGGGGAATCGTTTTAAACTAAAAGAGGGGAGATTTAGATGAGATCTGAGGAAGAAATGTTTTATGCTGAGGGTGGTGAGCCCCTGGCCCGGGTTGCCCAGAGAAGCTGTGGCTGCCCCATCCCTGGAGGTGTTCAAGGCCAGGCTGGACGGGGCTTTGAGTGATCTGGTCTGGTGGGAGGTGTCCCTGCCCAGGTCAGGAGAGGGTGGAACTGGGTGATCTTTAAGGTCATTCGAACTCTCACCGTCCCATGATTCTATTTTCCTGCCAGCGTTTCCCACCAGCACCAGCTTTGGCCATGCCGCGAAGCAACTGGGCTCAGCTTCAAACAGCCGCGATGCCAAATGCTTCTCGAATAGCTACGCAAGAGGCTCTCGATTATCTTAATTATTTATTATTGTGATGAATGCACTGTAATTATTAGAATAAATCATGAAGATTTGCAAAGTTTATAATCAATAATCTCTCCCTGAGAGGGAGCTGCGGGGCCCTGGTGCACAGCGTCCCTTCTGCAGGGTGTTTGGGAGCATTCAAGCATTCAGCATCTGACAACTTTTTAAGGGAGATCATCTTCTCCCGGGGGGCGCGGCGATGCTCCCAGGGGTATCTGCTGCCGATGGCCCCACTCCTCCATCCAGCCCACCCAAAGGCCCCGGGAGCGCAGTCCCCATCCCTACCAGGATGCAAATGCAGGTCAGGTCAGCAACCACCATCACGTTGCTGCTTCGCTTTATTTTTTGACTCTCTCGGGGGAAGAGCAGCTCATGTTTTCTCACATTTTTCTGAAGTCATTCTGTGTTTTTAGAAGGACACGCTAAGCCGGGAAGGATTTCTTCTTGCGGGCGTGTTTGCTTTGAGACTTGCCTTTGCACAGCAGCGCCCGGTGCATTTTTTAAATCGTATTTAATTGCCCTTTCCCCTTGCTTGGACTCGCTGGTGCCTTTCTGGGAGTGGAAGGGCGCTGGCAGCCTGCAGGGTCACACGGCTGCTGGAGCAGCAGATCTCTACAGGGGACACCTTTGGGGTCCCCGTCCTTGCAGAGCAGTCCCTGCCCTCCTAGGAGGTCCCTGACCTTGCAGGGGGGTCCTGTGGAGTCCTTGTCCTTTCAGGGCGGTCACCGTAGGGTCCTTGTCCTGGCATAGGGGTCCCTGTTCTCACAGGGGGAGCTCTGTCTTTGTAGGGGGTCATTGTGGGGTCCTCATCCTTGCAGAGGATCTAAGCCCCTTGTAGAGTACCGTCATCCTTATCAGCGGTCCCTGTCCTTTCAGGGAGAACCTGTGGTGTCCCTGTCCTGGTAGGAGGTCATTGTGGGGTCCTCATCTTTGCAGTGGGTCTGAGCCCCTTGTAGGGCACCATTGTCCTCATAGGGGGTCCCTGTCCTTTCAGGGGGGGCTTGTGGTGTCCCTGTCTTGTAGGGGGTCATTGTGGGGTCCTCATCTTTGCAGCGGGTCTGAGCCCCTTGTAGGGCACCATTGTCCTCATAGGGGGTCCCTGTCCTTTTGGGGGGTCCTGTGGTGCCCTTGTTCTCATAGGGGGTCATTGTAGGGTCCTCATCTTTGCAGAGGGTGTAAGTCCCTTGTAGGGCACCATTGTCCTCCCTGTCCTTGCAGGGGGGCATCCCTGTCCTCAGAGGGGGTCCATAGGGCACTGGAGTGGCCGGGAGGCAGCAGGGCTGTGTCCCACCAGCAGCCACATCCCAGGGCCTGGCACAGCAGGGGACAGCCAGGATGGAGGGGGACGAGGAGTCGGCTAAAAACTCCCTGTCAGCCTGCAGCTCTGCGGCGTGTCCCACCCCGGCCCGTGGGACCCCCCAGTCCATCCCAACACAGACCAACGGCCACTGTGGTTTGGAAAAACCCCACGTAGACCCATGCAAAGGGCGCCAGAGGGGCACAGGGCAGGCGGAGGTCACTGCAAGAAGGCAACAGCCAGGAAAGCAAAGAGCAATTAGTAAGAGCTGAGATTTGCTGAGAGTGAAACGATGACAGCAGTGTCATCATCCCGCTGCCAGCTGGATTTTGCAGCCTGGGAGGAACAAAAAAATATCTTTCTCTATTTGGGCAAGAAAACGGAGGGGACCTATCTGCTAAGTCCAAGAAAAATACTTCCTATCCTTGATATCAAGCAGTAAATGGAAGGGCTTGGGTGAAGAGCTGGGGCATCTGGGTCTCAATAAGCTCATGTTGGTGCAGGGACCGGGGCACCAGTGTCCGTAGCATTGTGACACCACTAGTGAGCCCAGACTGGGGGACTGGGCTGGGTAAAATAAGACATTTCTCTCTACGAAGACCGGTCCCGCTCCCTGCTGAGGCTGGGCAGCAGGGACCCCATCCCCGGTGGAGCTGGGGCTGTCACCAAGGTTGGCTGGTTGTAGGCAAAGGGTAAGCAAAACCTTCCAGGGTAAAAGCCCAGCCCTGCTTTCCTGGGAAACTGCAGGGTGCTTCCCGGCACCACTGGAACACTCTTTTACCCTGGAAATCCCTGACCCACCACGGCAGGGCGAGCGCACAGAGGCGTTTGCCCTCGTCGTGCTGTGGTCTATCAGGGAAGACCCGTGGCGCGGGAGAGAGGAGAGCAGGGCTAAGTGGTCCTCGCTGCCGATGACTCAATTTTCAGCCATCCTCGGGATCTTGGAGGGGTGTTGCTCAAGAAAAAAAAATCATGGAAAGCCAAGGAGGTCCAAAGGAAATGGACATCAAGGAGGGTTGTGATTTAAATGGCTTTAACTCATACCCTTAAACACATAGATCTACTTTGGGAGCTGTTTGGGGAGAGAAATGTAACGCTGGCCCTGCTGGCTCACACTGAAGGTCTCTTTGTAGCTTATCTCCATCAGCAGACGTTAGCTGGGATTTCGGGAATGAGTTCAAGAACGGGGCAAGTCAGATCAACCTCAGCTGGCCATGGCCAGCAGACACCAAGAACTGACCCAGCCCCTCTGAATTCTCCTACCCCCTTTCCAAAGGGACCACCACCCCGCAGCAAGAAGCTTGAGGTCTAGCCAGGGGTGGGAAACGCACCTCTCAGGGACAGGGGACGCGGTGGGGTGTCCTCCCAGAGCAATGCTGGGTCCCTGGGGCCGTCAGCATCGGGGAAAGGCTGGGAAGAGCAGCCAGCTGGCCCCGCTCCTCCGGTACCACAGGACACGGCTTGCCAGGGGAATAGTTGAAGCTTTGCCACGGGGAGCTGGGGACGGCTGGGTTGTGTTGTGAAGCCCTTCCCATTCCCTGGGAATCAGGCTGCAGAGATAAAGTAAAATATCTGAGACCTCGTCCCAGCTGGAGTCGAGTCCTTAAAACAAACTGTGCTGGGGTCCTGGCTGTGATAAAGGAAGGGAGAAATCCCTCCTGGTGGAAGATCCCAGCTTTCTCTCCTACTCAGCCCATGCATCATTTCGGAGACCTGTGTGTCACCCCCGGCATCTCGCTGCCTCCTCCGCGGCCAGGCTGCAGTGAGCCAGGGAGAGATGCTGGCGTCTGGCCGTGCCCCGTCACCCAGAGCCCTCTGCACTGTGGGATGGCATCGCTGGGTCACCGCGGTCCCCATAAGCCACAGGACTTCCCAAGCCATGAATCAAGCGGGTTTTCCTCCGGCTGGTGCGGCGCTGCCCTGGGGTGACACAGCCTGAATCATGCTCCCGCCCTCCCTTTTCACTCTCCATGGCTTGGCCCAGCTTTGTCCCAGGGAGATCCCCGTTTGCCCAGTCCAAGCACTGGGGACAGTGAGGGACCCATCTGCCTCCGACGCAGAAAGCCCTGCGCCCACCAGTTGCAAACTGGGAGAAAGGACTGGGTGTCCCTCCGGATGGATGGGGAAAGGCAGGGCTGGATGCCAACCCCCTCCTGCCCTACGCTGCTGCCGTCGGTCTCTGGTGCAGATACAGCCTTGGTCCCACCCAGGATGGCTGTCCTGTTGTCCCTGGGGTCAGTGAGGGTGCCACACATGAGGTGACCCATCCCCAGCATGGGTGATGGGACCTCTGAGCCCCTTGGAACCTGTCTCCAAGCCCTGCTCCAACATCCCGCTGCCCGAGACTGCAGCATTGTGGCCGAGCTGGCAGCCACCAACATCCCCAGCTCCTCACTCAACCCCCCACTGCAAACCGTGGGGTGAGGACAAACGAACAGGTTGGGCTTCCAGTGGCTTTTTCTTCCTGGATCCTGGGTTTTGCTAATCCCCTGGGAACAGGGATCAGTGGGGATCACACACACTGAGTAGTGCTGCCCGAGAGCTAGACGGGACCCAGGGACACACGAATGTCACAGCCAGCCCCAACGTGGAGTCACAGCTTTTGCCAGCATGTAATTAAGGCTCCAAAAGGACTTTGAGTGCATGCCCTGGTGAGGAAGGCTCTGATGAGGAGGTCTCTGCAGAGAAGAAGAAGAAATGAAGCAGGTTCCTGCCTGCACCCGGAGCCTGCGGTGCCTTGCTGCTGCCTCCTCCCCGGCCCGGGGGGAAGAGCAAGAGGCTGCAGGAGAAGCAAAGGGACCTGGAGCTTTTGGGATTTGTCCCTCTGGGGTTCTCAGCTATCCTCCCTGTCCCCCAGGAGCTGGAGCCCCTGAGGGCTCTGCATTAGAGGGTTGCAAGTTCGTATTTTTCATGGTCTTCATTAGGGGCAGGAGAGGGAGGTGGCACCACGCCGAAGGGGGACAGGAGGTTGCACCCTGGGGTCTGCTCAGAACATGGTCAATTAACCCTGGAGAAACCCAGCTCTGTGCAAAAGGCTGGCAGTGGGAGCTGCTGCATGCAGCGCGAGGAGGAAGGACGAGTGCCACCAGGGTGGGGACCATGGTGGGGGACCATGACTAGGGGTCAAAAGGCAATCATTCACACCCTGGTTGTCATCTTAGCTCATTCATAGAATCATAGAATCATAGGGCTGGAAGGGACCTCTGGAGATCATCTAGTCCAACCCCCTGCCAGAGCAGGGTCACCCAGAGCAGGTGGCACAGGAACGCGTCCAGGTGGGTTTGGAATGTCTCCAGAGTTGGAGACTCCACCACCTCTCTGGGAAGCCTGTGCCAGGGCTCTGCAACCGTCAAAGGAAAGAAGTTCCTCCTCATGTTTAGGTGGAACTTCCTATGCTCAGGTTTGTGCCCATTACCTCTTGTCCTGTTGCCGGGCACCACTGGGAAGAGTCTGGCCCCATCCTCCTGACACCCACCCTTTAAGTGTTTATAAGTGTTGATCAGGTCCCCCCTCAGCCGTCTTTTTTCCAGACTGAAGAGACCCAAATCCCTCAGCCTTTCTCCATAAGAGAGGTGTTCCAGTCCCCTCAGCATCTTGGTAGCCCTTTGCTGCACCCTCTCCAGCAGTTCCCTGTCCCTCTGGAACCGGGGAGCCCAGAACTGGACACGGCACTCCAGGTGCAGCCTCACCAGGGCAGAGCAGAGGGGGAGGATGACCTCCCTCCACCTGCTGGCCACACTCTTCTTGATGCCCCCCAGGATGCCATTGGCCTTCTTGGCCACGAGGGCACACTGCTGGCTCATGGTCATCCTGTTGTCCACCAGGACTCCCAGGTCTCTTTACAGCAGGTCACCCCCAACCTGTCCTGGTGCAGGGGGTTATTCCTCCCCAGGTGCAACACCCTACACTTGCCCTCATTGAATTTCATAAGGTTCCTCTTTGCCCAAATCTCCAGCCTGTCCAGGACTCTCTGTATGGTGGCACAGCCTTCCTGCGTGTCAGCCACCCCCCCCAAGCTTTGTGTCATCGGCCAACTTGCTGAGGGTGTGCTCTATCCCCTCATCCAGGTCATTGATCTCCCACGCCTGGGAGATGGGGTTTGACACTGCGTGTACTTTCGGGGGCTGTGCTCTTCCCGGCGAGCGGGTGGGGGCTTGGGGAGAGACTGGGGGGGTTCAGCAGGAGGGAAATGGGGAAGCTTGGGGGTGGTTCAGGAGGAGGCAGGATTGGGCTTTGGAGACAACATCCCAGCGAGGAAACACACTCAGATGTCCCTGGTGCCTGTCGCTGCTGCCTGCTCAGGTTTACACCCAGCTCCGGCTCAGTGGGAGCGGGAAGGGGCTTTTGCTGAGGTTTTCCAAGCATCTGGAGCTCCAAGCCGGGTGTCTGGAGCAGGGATCTGCTGCACCCTTCTCCCGCCTTACGCCCCCCCCAAACCACACAGCCCCCAGGGAAGCTCAGACTCACCCCCCAGGCACTGAAGGATGCTTCTTGGTGGGATGCTGTGCCCGGACCCCTGGCTTGGGGGGGCCTGGCACCTTGCTGGGGGGGTCCCACCCCAGAGGGGTCTCTGGTGGCAGCAGTGTGACAGTCACTGTCAGCTTTTCCTGCATGTCCCACCCCAGGGTGGCCTGGCCGGGCTGCTGCTGGGGATGGTGGGTGGACTGGGGACACGAGGAGCAGATTTGGGGCGACCTGGGTGCTTGGCAAGGATGGGGGCTGGAGCTCATTTGAAGCCTGCGTTTGTCACGCTGGGTCTCCAGCGGAAATACTCCATCGGAGTGACCCTGCCAGGATCCCTGTGTCCCCATAAGCCATCCCAGCATCCTTCTGTCCCCAGCATGGGGATCATTCCCAGGGCAACTCAGTAGCCAAGGAAACAGGCTGCTCAAGCACTGGGACGGGACGGTCCCCTCCCTGCCACCCCAAGCTCAGACGGTTCCCAATTAACCTGGACACTGGGCTGATGTCTCATGATGGGGTCACTTGGGTTTGGGCAGGTCCCTGGGGACAGGGACGTCTGCCTAAGCGCCCCCCCTCCCCGTAGCTGGTGCTAATCCCTTTGGGCTCTCAAATATCCTCCCCCTGGCCCATAGTTCAACAGAGGTTGAATTTGAACTCAAAGGTGGTGACTCCTGGGAGCCAAATGAGGAGATTGTCTGGATGCCAGTACTCAAATTTCAGCATCCATGCACCGATGAGGGAGGAGAGGCTGGTTTTCACCCCCTCAGCTGCCAGGTCCGTGGGGATGGGGTGTCTCCAAATAGCTCAGCCAAAAGAAGCCCCAGAGACCCCACACGCTGCCCCAGTGCTGGCCACATCCCTGCTCTACCTCTGTCCCCAGCGCTGGGGGCAGCTCCGGGCCTGGGGACTCCGGCTGCTGCACACGGACATTGTTCCAGCTTTGCTCCTGAAAGTGTTTGCAGTTATTTTGGGGCACTTACTGCCTTTCCAAATATTTGCCTTGGTGTTAGTGCCTGGTCCCGCTCGCAGCTGGGGCTCCCTCCTCTGCTGGCTGCTGCATGAAGCTGAACTCTCCCAGCCAAAGCATCCTCCCCGCGGCACTTCCATGTCCAGCATCCCACCTCTCCCCAAGCAACACTTCTCCCACCCACCACCCCACGGCAGGTTTGGGGTGCACAGAGTCACCCAGAGCACCTCTCCAGGGCAACACAGCCCTCCAAAACTCCCGCTCCCCAACATGGGTCAGTCAAGCCCAGCTGCAGGAGAGAAGATCCCAAGACTTACATCTCAAAAAAAGCCTGAGGAGATGCTCCAAGCACTACACCGAGAGCCTCTGCTCTCTGCTCTTCTCCAGACAGGACCACTCATGGAGCAAGGCTCAGCCAGGGACACCATGGCTTTCATCCCTGAGAGCCCACTTCAGCCCTGGCTACAAGAAGCCACAACAAGAAGTCCATGGCTTTGCCCTCAACCAGGGTCCTGGTTTTCACTCTTTGCAGGTCCATGGGCAGAGTGAGTCCAGCCCGTGAGCATGGGCAGCTGCCAACGGAGAGGAACAACACCAAGTTTAGCGATACGACTATTTGTGTTGCAAGCAAGCCAAGAAATCCCCAACTGACGGAGCAAAGGCCCTTCCCCACCTCCCCACCCCGCCCGAGAGCCCAGCATCGCCCTCCAGGGCCGGAGCGAAGCTGGGAACCATCCCGTGTGTTACCACCGAGGGCTGAATCACGGTATTGCAACCACCACCGCTCTTTCAACATACAAAAGGGATTTGGCAACCCCATGGGCTATTAATAGAGGCGTGCTGTTGTCCCCAGGCCCCGTGCCGCGCTGGATGAGTGCGGGAGAGCAAAGCAAACTCTACGGGAGGCGAAACGCTGAGTTTACCTAAGGAGAGGTCGGGCGAGTGGGGAAATAATGTGCCGGAGACCAGGAACCGGAGCAGTGCCCTCTCTCCCCTTATCGCTTTCCATCCCCACGCTGGCTCCAACGAGCCAAGAGGGAACAATGAACAATGGAGCCAGCGACGTGGCGCCAGGGGATGTGCCACCTCCGCTGCCTTCCCAGCCCCACAGAACCCCGGGGGCTCCCACTCTGCAGGGGGAAACACACTGTGGAGGGATTGCCATGGGATGGTCCATTGTGGTTGCTGTTCTTCCAGCCTGGTCTTTGACTTCATCCACTGGGTGAGGGTCACCCTGACCAGCAGTGGCATGAGCAGCAAGTTGCCTGCATGGACAGCCACATCACCTGGCTTGGGGACAGAGCAGGACGCCGTAGACGGGATGTAGTCCCGGAAGGAGACGCTGGAGGTGGAGCACATCTCTGCTGGGAAGGGAAAATACAGAGAGAAGGGGTGCAGGGAGGAGCTGGTTTGGCTGCTCATCTCGGCTCCATCCCAATCCCCAGCTCCAGCAGGATGGAGCCAGTGGTGCCCTCGAGACCTGTGCTGAGCATGGGGCAGAAGGGATGGAGGGCCCATCATGGCCACCTTGCAAACCACCATGGGCAGCACGGGGTTGAGTGCTGCGGGCACCTGCCCTGGGACTGCACCAGGAGCGCGGCTGTATTTTTAGCAATGGAAGCGCCAGGCGGAAGAGCCACCCTAGGCAAGGAGGAAACCCATCCTGCCCAGCTGCCATCCCTTATCTCACATCCCAGTTCCATCCTGCCCTGGCACCCTCCCTTCCCCAGCGCAGCTCCTCTGCCACCTCCAGCCCTGCCAGTAAGGCACCGAATGCTTCCCGTCCCACCCCTGGACCAACGTCTGTCTCTCCGTCTGTCTGTTTCCAGATTCCCCACCACCGTGCTCCAGCCACCAGCCCTGCCCCACATGGGCAGGCAGCAAGGGCGTCGTGTGGGCTCGGGGAGCTGGTTTGGGTCTGGCCAGGGGGACCCGCTGGTGATGGCAGACCACCCCAGGCACCGCCGAGCCATGGGACCCTTCTCCCATCCCCTCAGGCAATGCCAAGGGCCCGGGGATCACAGCCCCAGCGTCCCAGGATGGTTTATAAAATTGGTCGTCGCCAGGGATGGACTGAGGTCTGGCCGTCTGCCTGCCCATGGCAATTTGAGGAAGCCTCAGCAGGAGACCAGCCTCACCCAGCGACTCCGGGCAAACAGCCCTGGCCACGGCTCCGTCACTGCCGGCCGGGCCCCGCGGCAGGGGAGGGTGCCCCATGGCAGGGATTGTGGCCAAGCCATTGCCGGGCGGCAGCAGGGAAAGCATCCCTGCCAGGCTGAACATCCAGCTGGGATGGAGTGGCTGGTCCCCACCTTCCCCCGAGCCCTGCCAGATGCCAGGCACCGATGAGACCAAGAGACACAAGCCAGCCCACCAGGTCTCTGTCCTGCTCCGCATCCTGGCAGCGCTGCCAGGAACGGCTGGCGCGGCAGCTGCCTGCCCACAGGCAGACGTGTCCTTCCCGTGCCCCCGCTCCTGCCTTCCAGCATCTCCCTCCTGGGGACAATGTCAACTCCCGCCTCCTCCCTCCTACAGCCTTCTCTTCCACCCTCCTGCAGCTGTATCCCTATGGCATAGCCGGACAAGAGCCTGGCCACAGAGCGAGGCTTACCGGGAGGGACTGTGGCCATCAGTGGTCCAGGATGGGTTGAGAAGAGCCGATTTTGGAAAATTCACCTTCCACCACAAGGAACTTGTCTTTCACCCTCCTCCTTTTGCTGAAAGGGCCAAAAAGCTGGGAGAAACGCCACGATTGCTTCCCGATGTCCCACGGGTTGGAGAGCACCCAGCAGAGAGGTCGGAGGGTGGCAGACGGCATGGGAACAACCGTCCCACAGCCAGGTCCCCAGGGCTTTCGTGCTGTTCAACTCCCCAACCCCTTGGCCCAGCCAGGCCATCGCTCTTCCTTTCAAAGCTCTTTAAACGTGGAAAACGCAACGAGTACCCTTGATGTTCCCTCACACTGCTGCTGCAAGCCTTCCTCCCTCCCAGCCGACGATGATGGCTCTGCAGGGCTCATCGAGGATGGCGAAAGATCAGTCAGACCGCAGCACGTGGAGAATTTTCTGTCATTTCAGACAGTAATTTAAATTGTTTTGCTCTCTGGGGCAAGCACGTAATCCTTTTTTTGTGTGTGTGTGTGTGCCTGTGCGCATCGTTTATCTTCTGATCAACCACTGACATTTAAACACCCCTTAAAAAGGCTCCCAAAGGGCACGAAGTACATGCAAACCTCCAGCTTTGGCGCAGCGCTGAAGTAAAGTACCATCAAAAGAAGAGTTTGGTCTGAAGCCATAAATAGCCGATCCCGTTATCTGTCCGGAAATCTTTCTGTTCCTCAGCTCAGCACCCACCTCGCTAGCGTCACCTAGGGAGATGGATCCGTGGTTTACCCAGACAGACACGTCCTTTGGTGTCAAGTGGTTGGAAAGGGAGCTGATGGCATCGGCGTTCATTGTGCTCTCGCCTCACTTCAGCATCGGAGTGTGCCGAGACCCGCGCACACGTCCCCGGCCGTCGCCGCTTCGCCGAGCGGTGCCTGCGGGACGGCATCCCACTCCTCCAGCCCGGTGGGATGCGCTCCGTCCCTCGCAGCTGCCCCCCCAGGGTTGAGACCTCTCCTTCCTCCGACTCGCTCCTCTCAAGGCCATAAACATCCACGGAATATTTCTTTCCCCACCCTTTTTCCCCCAGAGCCGTAACTATAAAAAGCAACCAGGAGCATTTCCTCCAGCGAGTGAGCGCACTGTGGGATGCAGACCCCAATCAAACCGTCCCCAATATCTCTAAGGTTTTCTCTCTATCCGTACATATCCTGGCACATTCCTGCCTCGATAGATTTCCCTAAGCACCTGCTTGTGCTGCTCAATGAAAAAGATGGTTTGCATTTTAAAAAAAAACCCCAAACAACACACTCATGTGAGTGTGCTGCACCCTGATGCGGCCCAGGACCCCAACCCGTGCCTGTGCTGACAGTCAGCAGCTCCAGCAAACACTGCTGCCGACCCAGTTTGATGGTGGCAATGGTGGGACACGGACAAGCACGTCCCTTCCCCGTGTCACCGTGGGTGCCTGCACTGGGGGATGCGCTGGTTGGGCTGGGCTCGGGGCTCCTGGCACCCCCAAACCCAGCTGAACCCCAGCCAGGAGGCTCAAGCTGGTGGATCCCACCATTGATGTGGGGGCTGAAGCCTGTAGAGTCGGGACTCCCCAAGCCCTCCAGGCTTGCTACAGCCTCTGCTCCTGGGACCAAACAGCCCCTCGGCCACCAACATCCCCACTAGCTAGCCGTTCCTGTCCCGCCATCACTTTGGCGGCAACGCTGCGGCATCGATTTAACCAACACTGGGAGAGGCAGCAATTTTTGCGGCCACAACCGAGATGTGGCACTGACCCCTAGTGACAAGCTCCCGCCCCGATGCTGCACAAGAGAAGGACTGCGCTTGAAAAAGGACGGGCGGTCAAGAACAGCGGGGATGCGGGAAGGCTCCTCATCTCGCACGAACCCTGCAGAAGGAAGAGATGCTTCTGCTGCAAGGAGCTGGAGGAGCATCCCCATAAGGACGCAGCCGCCCCAGCCCAGGACACCAGCCCCTCCGCTCGCCCCGCTGCACCCCACAGACACGGATTGACAGCACTTGAGACAGAATTTATTGAAGACATCCACGACAAGCCCGAATATCGCACTTCACCTGCACCCAGCGGGAGAGCGATGCTGCAAGAGCAGCAGTGGCGTCATGAGGGACAGGATGGGAAACGACCGACGTCCAGCTCATGGACCTTATACAGCAGAGGAATGACGGGAACTCACGGAGGATCTGTCTGTGCCCCGACCTACTCCTTCCCTTGGGAATACTCAGCTGCATGGCAAGCTCTCCCATCTGCATGCTGCAGTTTATTACTTTAAATACATACATTTTGGCTCTAAGCCGGTCATTAAGTCCAAAAATGGTCTGTTTCAATTAAGGGCTTCAAGGAGAGACCAGGACTAATGGTCTATTTCTGGGCATTTCAAAATACTCCCAACCATGCGGGCTGCTTGCAGGATGAGAAATACAGACATTACAATGCTCTCAGCAGTTCCTTACCATCAATTTTTCCTCTCCTCAGAGCCATGAGGAGGAGGAGGAGGAGGAGGAGGAGGAGGGGGGTCCGACCCTCCCGGCACACCTCAGGGGTGCTGTGGGAGGGAGGAGATGTTTATTGTAAGGGGTGGGAAGATGGTCATGGGATTAGACAGTTTCCCTCCAAGCAGACGGCTCTCCCCAGCCCACGTCCCATCTTGGCCTGCAAGCTCAGCTCCTCCAGCAAGGAACGACCGAGATGGCATCTCCTGTCCCCAGGAGATGGGTAGAGCCTGGCAAGCCAGGTCCTGCATCTCCCCATCGAGCCATGGATGCGAAGCAGCTCCATCCCACCTCGGAAGGGTCTGCCCCCAGCACTGCCAGCCTTTTCCCTCATCTCCCTCCCCTGGTTTCCAAAGAGCTAGGCTTTCTGCGGACCTCGCTCCCCGCACCATCCCCGGCTCACAAAGCACCGACCTCGCTGCAGTCACCGACTGCAAAGAAAAATCGAGGCTGCAAATAAACCCCCGGGCTTGCAACCAAGAAAATGCCAGCGTTGAGCAAAGCCATCTTCCAACCTGCCTGCCCTTGGGATTTGCTGGCAGATTTTTGTCCCAGCTATTCGTGGCTGTTGTGATGATCCGAGCTCTGGCCTTCGTAATAAAACTGCTTTAACCAGATACTCCTCTTACCCCCCTCCCGAGGATGAACACGCTCACAAATTCGGTTCATGAGTGAGGTGTAAACACAAGCGGGAGCCAGTTTCAGCAGCTCTGGAGTGGGTGACACGTTTGCCCTCTCAGCTCCGCACAGTTACAGGGCGGATTTAATCACTTTTTGAGAGCAGGGCTGGCCGACACACAACAGTAGAGCTGCTACTGCAACCTGGGGGAGAGAGAAATGTGCTTTTTTTATCCTGCAATCGCTCACCCCTTCCTGCTGGGGGGCCACCGAGGCGCCTTAGGTGAGACATACAGAAACTACAGAGCAAGGCTGCGCTGATTCGACTTTTCCAGCCTCGTCTGTCATGGGGGCAAGCTTCCAGCGCGCGGTGAGCTCGCCCCATCTCAGAAGAAGTGCTGCTCTCGTTGCTTGCTGTGAAATACAATCCCACCAGCAGCCGGGGGTGGAGGTGGGGTGTCCAAGGTGAGGGATGTACCCACACCTTTCTGCCATCAGGGGCCACAGAAGGACCAAGGTACCACAGCAGGGATCTCACACTGAGACTTAGGGGCTGTTTTATCCCTTCACCGTGAATTTACAGCTAAAAGCACTTCTCTCCTTGGTGTAAAGGCTCCCGGAGGGCTGGAAAAGGGAGCGGGTTTTCCGGGCACCATCCCACGTCTTTCGCTGTCCCAGCTCTCAGAGCTCGCTGTGCCTCTTGCCCTGCTTCTCCCTTGCCGCCAGCCTGGGGGCAGTCCCCCGCAGGTCCCTCCCAGGGGACCCTCCTTTCTCTGCCTTGGTCTCCTGGGACGGCTCCTCCTGGATGGTGGTGTCCCCTCCTGGGTTTTTGGGCACCAGCGTGTCCCCATGGTGGTGGGAGGGGTGGAGGGGGACCTCGGGCACGGCCGTCTCCATCATCCGGAGGAAGTCGTAAGCAGGGAGAGGTGGTTTCCAGTCTTCCTCAGACAAGGTACCTGAGAAACGGATACAGTCCCACGTTAATGAGTAATGAATTATGCAGCCCCACTCCATGGACATTTCCCTTTCAGAGGAATTATGACCTTTTTTGCCCTTCCAGTGAAAGCAAAACAAAAGATCTTTTCTGCAAGGTCACCCTTTGTCCTCCAAAACTAATACCACCACCCAAATTGAACTAGCCAGGGGTGCGTTAGAATTTACTGGCCAGGGCTCCGCTCCCTGAAGACTCGGGGGGGTCCCTCTGTCCCTTGGGGTCTATCCACCAGTGGGTGGCTGTTTTGTCCAGGTCTCAGACAACCGTGTTCATGGCTGTGCGTTACTGAGATGCCACCAGGAGTGAGGGGAGGCTGCTGTCTATATTGGGAGGAAGCGGTCCCATTACTTGAGGATGCTCTTTAATTTCTGCTTTTAAGACCGCGCACAGGGTTGGCAGCACTTAAAAGCCTGAGGAAGGAGGCCGCGAAGGCTGGCACAGCCCTTGGCTGCGCCGTGAGCTGCTCAGCCACCAACACACCCTGCTGAGACCCCTGAAAAATGAGGTCCCCACCTACAGACACACTGACCTCCTGATCTAGTGGAAGATGTCCATGCTCATGGCAGGGGGTTGGACTAGATGGGCTTTAAAGGTCCCTTCCCACCCAAACTGTCCCATGATTCTATGATACGTGACAGCCGGTGTCTTTAGCAGTGGCAATGGAAAGAGGTGTGGGAGGACGTCCTGGCTCACAGGGTTCTCCCAGCGATTACTGAGTCAGAAATGGTGTCTTCAGCCCCGGCAAGAGCCTACACATCCTACTACCCCACTACGCTTTTGGAAACACTTGCTTTGAAAGGCTCACTTTAAAATTCACAAAGATCAAGTGGAGTCACCCCATCGCCTCTCTGGAGCCCGGGGCAGGCTTGCAGCCGGCAATTCCCAAGATCCCTGCAGCACCCCGTAACACACGAGGAAGGCACATCTGTGCTGCCTTCCCCCAAAGCTTCAGCGGGCTGGCCAAGGCAGGAGGGACACAGTGAAAAGCTTCACGGTACAGGCCAACCCTTTACGTCCCAAAGCACCAGCTTCCTTATCCTCTCCCCTCCAAAAAAATGCTGGAAGGTGCCCAAAGAGCAGCTATTTCTTATGCTGACAACTGGGAGTCAGAAGATTTTTTTTTTTTATTAGCAAGCTGTGTTTCGGAAGGTCCGTTTGCAGGAACCGGAGAGCACAGCCAGGTTGGGGGATTATCGCAGGGAAGAGATGTCGATTCAGAGCTCTTCCCGCTTGGCTCTCAACATTAAACAGTCCCAAAGCAAACTCGTGAGTGCGGGTATTCTCTTCTGGCCGGACTATTTGTACTTCTCCAGCTCAAACTAGCAGCGCTAGTTTTTCCATCATTAAATTCCAGGGCAGACAATTTATTGCACGTAGCATCTTCTCATAAACAGACCAGAGCTCACAGTGCGTGCTTAGGAACGTTAACAAACGTGTGTCCACTTACTGCTGGGAATCTCCAGGCCTGCTTTTAGCCTCTCCAGCCAAGACAAGACGTTCATTTCGGTGATGGTCTGCTCTGATGGGAACTGGAATACCTGACCCCCGGCGTGAAGGTTCACCCAGAGGAGGAGAGGCGGCGAAGGCACGGTGGCAAAATAGACCTTCAGGACCCCGCGCCCCACCGGCGTTTTTTTCCTGTTGGGAAGAGGAGATTCGAGTTGCTCACCAGCGGTTTGGCAGCACACCAGGACCGAGAGCCAAGCAAGCACCAAAGCCCTTGGGCCGCATCCAGCAAAGCAGAGAGTTTTGCCTGTGGGACAGCTGTAGAAGCTTACCGTGTTATTTATAAGCTCAACGTCTTAAAGCAAGCCATTAGGGTCCGATGGAGAAGGAGCGGACAGCGGATTGGATGCGTAAAGAAATCCTGGAGCAGGAGGAGCTGGGGCAAACTCTGCAGGAGGGTGTGAAATGTTCTCCACCGTAAGTTTTTAAGGACAGGTGAGACAGGAGGGGGACAGATCCTGCAGTTCCCCCCGCCCCTGTGGTGAGCTCCTGTTTGCAGGGAGAGCTACCAGCTCCCTCCAGCCCACCCCGTGGCTGTGTCAAGTCCGCAGGGGATGGAAAGGCAGAAGGAGGTGATGCAGAGGGCTGTGCTCTGGTGGTCCAGCCCCTGGGCAGCCGCTGGGTGGTTCCCACAGCCTGAGGAGAGCTGGGACGGCAGCTTCCCCAGGCAACACAGAAAGAGCCAAAAGAGGACACAGAGATGGAGGGACAGCAAGCCCGTGAAGACGCCGAGTCTTTCCAGCCCTATTTTCAGGCTGGGAGGGATGCTCGAGGTCTGAGCTGGCTCTCGCCATGGGAATGAGGTCCTCTTTCTAGGACTGTGCTGCTCTTTCCAAACCAATGGCCATATTCTGCCCTCTTTTGTGGCTCTGACAAAGGCCAGCTCGCTCTTTCTCAGGAAGGGAGAACAAAGGCAGATGTGTAGGTGGGGGAAGTTCCAGGGGCTCTCGTTTCTTGTGCATTACTGGCAAACAAATCGCCTTCTCTTCGAAAACATGTGCATTCCCCATCAGCTAAACTTCAGCCCACGCTGCGAGGCGCTTCCCAGACTTCAAAGCACGTTATGATTAAGATGGTGAGGTGTCTCTGGGCTTGGGCAAAACAAACAGGGGCTAAAAATTGAAAATGCAACCAGGGAGGGGAGGACTAAAACAAATCCCCGCTGCTACAACTTTGCCTTTCTTAGCTCCTGGATTCATTTTGTTGCTTGAATATTTTTTTAAGTTTGCCTTACGAGGCTTCTTCTGGCTGTCCCTTCTTCTGAGGACTTTCTTTCTCACAGTCAACAATCAGTAATTGCCCTGTTGTGCTTCCCTCTAATAGCGGGTGGAAAAATCACCACAAGATGCTCCAGGAGGGCAAACTTCCTTTTTTTTGTCCCACATGTGACAAAAATACAAATAACATCAGAGCCAGGGTGAAGCTACCGTGCCATATCCTTGAGAACGTTTTACTCTACTGAAAATTATTTCTGCAATCAATTAAAAAATTACTAATTTTGCTTTGTTGTGCAATTTTGCAGCTGCCCAGAATACACCCTGAACCACTGCTAAATGATTTGACCTCCCAAGTCGTGATGACTTCAGACCGAGAAATCACATTACCAGCTAGACAGCGTTTTCAGTAATTGCAGACTCAGTTTTTTCGTGCCCTGATACGCTAAGAGCGAGCGAACGGAAAGAAGAAAAGAGGTTTTTACACACTCACAAGTTCAACCAGCAAGCCACAAACGCTTGCCGGGGTCTTCCTTTTGCCAGCTTCAGCATTTCCTCGCTTTCCATTTCACCGATGTCACCATCGCTGAACAAGATGAGGAAGGGCTTCCTGAGTTGCAAGTAGCGGGGTAGATTTTGCACAGTGATTTCTGGCTGCAACACATCAAAACAAGAAATTGAGGTTTATGGGGAGGAGAGAACAGGACAAAATTAGACTTTCTGTCCTTTCGTGATAGGTGAAAGGGCTAAGCAAGGCTGTAGGGTCCGTGCTGAATGCAAGGACCTCGAAAAGTAGGTTAGAGCCCCTCTGCTGTGAGGACAGGCTGAGAGAGCTGGGGGGGTTCAGCCTGGAGAAGAGAAGGCTCCAGGGAGACCTTCCAGCCCCTTCCAGTCCCTAAAGGGGCTCCAGGAAAGCTGGGGAGGGACTCTGGATCAGGGAGGGGAGCCATGGGACGAGGGGGAACGGTTTTAAGCTGAAAAGAGGGGAGATTTAGATGAGATCTGAGGGAGAAATTCTTGGCTATGAGGGCGGTGAGCCCCTGGCCCAGGTTGCCCAGAGAAGCTGTGACTGCCCCATCCCTGGAGGGGTTCAAGGCCAGGCTGGACGGGGTTTGGAGCAACCTGGTCTGGTGGGAGGTGTCCCTGCCCAGGGCAGGGGGTGGCACTGGGTAGTCTTTAAGGTCCCTTCCAACCTAAATCATTCTGATCCTATGATCCTATAAAGACAAGTGCTGATGCTGGGATCTTGGAGCATGTTGGAGATGTCTATGCCCAACCCAAGTCTGTGCAGGCTGAGATGAATGGGTGTGAGCCCAGAAGGCAGAAGCAAGGCCAGTTCAGCCCAGCTCCATATGTTACAGCGCTCTGGAAGGCACCTGTGAGAGGCAGGGAGCAGCCCGTGTGAGGCACCAAGCCACCCCACCAGCGGGTCTGTGACTACGAGCACAAGCCAGGCTATCGACTCCCAGGAGACCACACAGCAAACAGCAGATTTCTGTCCAGCCTGTCTGATCCGAGCCACAAAATTTAAAAACAAGTGTAACTCAGCATGACAAAAATAAAGAACAAACATATTAGGACAAGAGGAAATGGTCTCGAGTTGTGCCAGGGAAGGTTTAGATGGGATATTAGGAAAAATTTCTTCACCAAAAGGGTTATCAACCCAGGGAAGTGGTGGAGTCGCCATCCCTGGAGGTATTTAAAAGCCGGGCAGACGTGGTGCTAAGGAACATGGGTCAGTGTTGGGTTTGGCAGTGTTGGGTTGATGGTTGGACTCCATGATCTGAAAGGTCCCTTCCAACCCAGATGATTCTATGATTCTATATTTATTCTGCACAGCTCCACGCTATAATCAGTGCTTCTCCGCTTCTCCAAACGACCGCAATGGAAAAAGGACACTTTTATTTTTTTTTTTAACTTACAAAAATGTCCAGCAATTTGTATCTGATCATCCGCACCATGTCCTGCGCGCTCTGTTTGGACAAAGCGACGCCTTCCACGCTCTGACCTCCGCTCCTGGCGAGGAGGAGGGCTGGGGGGGACACTGCGTATTTACGGGATCTGAAAAAGAGGGATGGAAATAAGATCTGGCCGGGGGATTTGGCACGCAACAAACCTTGCTGGTCGCAGACCTGGCATCCTCATGGTGGGGACAAGTTGGGACAGGGATGTCAGGGAGGGACAGGGTGATGTTAGGAAGGAAGGTCCTGTGGGAGGAAAGGGTCCTGAGCTGCCTGCCCTGCCCATCGCGTTCCCCATCTCTCCAGCCCCCGCACAATCCTGATTTGAGCCAACGGGGAGAGATGGAGCTGACGCGTTCCCTCGTCCCCTTCGGAAACAGGCACTCACCCAGCTCGCACCTGATGCTAAACACACACACAAACAGCACTTTCTTCTGCAAAAAGCCATCAGCAGCTAAATAACAGGGAAAATCCAAAACCACCATTTAAACTATTTGCTGGCATTTCTCTTTCATTTTCACACCTAAGGTTAGGTAGTGAAAATACCCACCCAGGGCTTCACCCTGCCTCCCAAACCAAGGCAAACAGAAGGTCTTCGACTCCACCCGAGGGACACCCACCTACACAAAATAAGCTCCAGGAGATCTGATTTTTGGCTCAGTGAACACGGGCGACTTTGCCAAAGTCCAGCCCCACGTTCGAGCAACACAGACAACCCGCGCACACGTACTCTGGGTGCAGAAACCAGCTCACCCTTTGTTCCCCAGTGCTCTTCTGGTTAAGAGGGTTCAAGGGTATTTAAAGAAAAGCTGAGAAGGTGGAAAGAGCAAAAATAGGAGAAGTCTGGGCCATGAAAGGGCAGGGGGTACACACCAAGACGGGAGAGTAATTTTCTGGAAGTTTGAGGAACTTCAGTCCCGAAGGCTCCAGATGTCAGTGCCCAGAGGAAGGGTGCGACAGAGGAAGTCAGCTGCCTCAACAGTTGTTTTTTTTTTGAGGGGTGTCTGTAGTTTATTTTTCAAAGGCTGCTGGCAATTTTTCAAAAGCCGTGACACCAGAATTTCTGGGGAAAGTGAGTGAGCTGTAAGGACATTTGAGGGGGAGCTGGGGGAGATGGAAAACCTTTGATTCCCTTTTCAAAAGGAATCTGGTCCATCTCCATTTTTCCCCCGGTGAGAAAGATACAACAGAGACTCAGCCAACTGCAGAACAAACTACTTATTTTTAAGGAAAGGCCGCTCGTAGAAAAGTCATGTTACAACCTCTTGCACTTCCCTCCACAGTTTGCTCAGGCAAGTTCAGTCTGGGCGTGCGCTTCAGCAGTTCTGAATGGGATGGAGAAGTGTTTAAATTTGCTTTAAAAGTCTCGGTGTTTGGTGGTTTAGGTCACCAATGACAAAGCAAGCGGAGGGAACCGTAGACGACACATTTCCATGAGGTTCAGCTCATCCGCAGGCCTCTCGCTTCCTCCACCACAGCACTTATCTGCCTGGAAATAATACACCCCCAGCAAATTTCTAAGGGGCACCCCAGATCTGCACTGATGTCTTGATAAAGAGCAGCTGTAATGGATGACCTTGGACTATCCTGAGGCCTTCAAGCGTTGTGAATCCTGTTGCTAAGCTGTTCTTGGATTTACCCGAGCCGTTTCAGTTACATTTTGCGGTATCCTCTGCTTTTTTGAATTTATCTTCGTAAATCCAGCCCTGAGCTAAGCTTTCCCCTTTCTGCCCAGGCTCCCACACTCCACCAGTCAAGGAGGTTGAGTTTTGCCCTTCTGGTCATTCCTGGGAATCCTCTGATCTATTAGGAAGCTCCTTAACCTTCCTCTCTGCCGTTTTTCAAACTAACCTGTATTTGCAATCAATGAAAAATGGTTAAACCCTAGAAAATTTTTAAATTCAGGGATTTTGAACTTCACAAACTTCCCCAGGTCTTAAAGAGACTCTCTGGCTTGGTGACTTCTCAGAGGAGGTGAGGACTCTGGCTCCCTATGTCTAATTACATCAAGCTGTTCAGCAGCCTTTGATAAGGAAGTTTCTTAAATACTGCCAGAAACGCAACAATTCCCCCACCTAATACCTAGAGCCTACCCTGAAATCACTTCTCACGTTACTGCTACCGAGGGCTTGTATCGTCGCTTACGACAGCTTTCGGGCAGGGGCATTCGATGGGTAACGTGAGACTTGCATTTAAATGAAAAACATCTGCAAACAAATACTTGGCAGGAATCTGTGACATCGAAATATTTGAGAAATAAATAATGACTTCATTCAAAGTATTTCTTCCTTAACGCTTTTTTTTTTTTTTTTTAACCAACTGAGCAGGTGCTTGCTGAGCAAACAGTTTTGCAAACAACATTGTGTATTTTGTATGCCTTTTTCTCTGGGAAGAGGGGACTCAGCTCTCCGTGACCTGGGAGCCACAAACGTTTCCTCCTTCAGCGTTTAGCAGAAGAATAGCTTTTCTTTTCTTAAGAAGGGAAGTGAGCCTGGCTCTTGCATAAGGAATTCCTGTAAGTGTTTACTTTCTACTTACAGTTGCGAAGAAGACCATCTACAGTAGCTTCACCCACAAGCCACAGCCAAAATCCAAACTTGGCAGAATGAATATCTACATAAACTGTACCAACTATTCCAGCTAAACAGGAGCGCAGCCGGAGCAGGACGGAGGTGTGTTCTCCCATGTGTCACTGCTGAGAGAACACAGGCTTTTTCTCTTGGTATCTTGTTTTGTAACGTCACCTTCACTTTTTTCCCTTTATCATCTGGGCTGAGATCCTTTGGGGAAGAAAAGTCTTTCGGCACCGGGGGTCAGCTTTTACACCCAGACGCTGCTGGTTTTGCCTCCCGTACCTGCCGTCGCCCACTGGTCCCCCCACCCCAGCAACGAACAAGCCTGGCACCGTCTCGCCTCTACGACCCGACCACAGCTGGTGCTTTGAGCACAGTTCGGTTAATAGAGACGTACCCTCACGATATTTCCATTTTTATTCTCCGTGCACGCCACAAAAATGTCCGTGTCTCATCAGACATGCTAGAGACGCGGCGTGTCTGTGAGAAACCAAGGAAAATAATTCACTGTTGCGTTACTGGCTGCTAAACCCACACCTGGAAAACAGGCCAAGGACCTTCTGGGGTTTTTAACTCTGCCTTGGGAGCTAACTCCCGATGGAAATTAAATGCTAGGACAAGCTGAAGATTCCCCTTGGATCTAGCTGCGTTTACGGGCGCTGACGCATCTCTCTCAGTCCAGTCCAAAGCGCTTTGCCCCTTGCTGGGGTGTCTATAATGACACAATTAAGCGCGTGGACTGACAAATGCTCAGGTCCCATTCGCTCCAATTTGGCTTGAAGTTAGGCACGCAACCGATGCTCTTATTCAATCAGGAACTGACCAAGAAAGCCTTGACTTCGCCTTCACCACATTTGCAGGAGGAAGGCTGCTATATTCCGCCAGCGCTCTTCCTCCAGGAAGAGGACGGACCTCCCCAAAGCTCTCTCTGGAACTGGTGGTAACATCTTGCTCGGGCCAAGGGGAGGGAAAGGGGTGGGTACGTCTTCCAAGAAAAAAAGATCCACGGTAAGATTAACCGCTGAAAAGACAGAGGGAGGTTCCTCCCCACCCTTGGCAGTTGCAAACCTCTGACAGCCAGACGCGAGTGCCCGCGAGGAAGCTGAATGAGACCAAAGGGGTTTAAGGCCTTTCACAGTGCTGCAGAAAAGCCTTCTGCTCCACACCAAGGCAGCTCCATGGAACGACGCCGTTTATTTCGGGGCTTTCAAACCATTTTCCAGCACCCAGACACAAGAAAGCATGCAAGTAGTCGCCAGCAGCCCCTCTCTTGGCTGCTCTTGGCAAGTCTCATATTTACCCCCCTGGCTTTGCAGCAACGCCCTCACGCTCCCCCTCCCCGTCCCCACCTCAGCAGCTGCTTTCACAGCATCAGGGCAGGGAAGAGGAGACGAGAAGGTGAAGGGACCGCAGAAAGAGGAAGGCCAGTGACCATTTGTCACTTCTTCCTGACGGAAAGAGAAGGGCCGAACTGTTTTTCTTCCTCACAGACTGATCCTAGCTACAGGGTATCATTTTTCCAGCCTGTAAAGTTTGGTCCTGTCTGTATGAGGAACCCAAGAGACGCACGGCGGGGCTGGCACAGCTGGAGGACTGAAAATACCCAGCGTGAACACGAACAGCAGGAAGGGAGAGGACCGTTTATTACACCAGGGCTAAATGAGTTGACCGTGGGCAGGTTGGAAATCAGTGGCAGAGCCAGGGCTACATCTTTCTCTGGCCGAGCCCTGACCAACCTCCCTACAGGAATAAGTCACTCGTAACTTTTTGGGGCTGCTGCTAAACACTCGGCATGGCCGGTGACACTCGCTCTAGGCATTGGCTTTCACTAAATGCAGATCAATTTGAATCCTCTCCAAAAAAAAAAAAAGAGAAGCAACTTACAAAGCCAACGCATCATCTTCAAAATACATCCCCATCGTTACATGGCCACTTAAGATGTTTCCTGCCTCTTCAAAAGCTTCCCTGGCTGTAAAAAAAAAAAAGAAAAAGACACACAAACAAACGATAGAAAGAGAAGTGTCAGCTTCCTCCTGCAAAACAAATCGCCGTCTGCATACGTAACACCCTCCCACAGCAAACTGTCAGCTGGGAACAAAACTAGGATTAGAGGCTCATGAGAAATGGATGTGTCTCGTGGCCGCAGGCTACGGGAGGAGGAGTTGGCAGCGGCCGAAAGGATCGGAAGGAAAGCTCCTATTATGAGAACGGCATTTGCTCTTTAGCCACCAGCACCGAGCTTCCAGGATCTGCATGGCAGAAGTCACTGATGGAAAATGAAATGTCTTTAAGGACTTAAAAGTCCGTAAGTGTTCTTAGAAACAGGAGACCAATTATTTAAGTCTAAATAGTGATGTTATAAATCCCAGTGACCTCTTGGAAATGACTGACGATGACTTAACTGGAGTAGCGCTAAGTGCCCAGCAGATAAACCAACTTCTCCCCCGATGTCTTTTGGTTTTATCTGGTTCCTCGGAGCAGGCAGGGTCTGCTACAGCCACCAGCTGGGACAGGGAAGGTGAAAAAAGTAGATGCCTCGCAGACACAGCGTCCTCCACCGCTTTGGGTGGCTGCAAGGAGAGGGCAGGACCTCTGCATGGCACGGTCAGGGAGAGGATGAGGAGGAAAGGACCGGGTTGTGGTCCCGGTTGATTCAGCTTGATCCGTCACAGCTGAATCTCTCCGTGCTGGGAGACGGAGAGCGAGAGCTCCCCAAATGAAGCTGACTCCAGAGCTGGTTTATGCCCTTATAAAACAGCCACGGTTTTAGGCGGCTGGACGCACGGGAGAGGCACGACGGGTGAGAAATACGCAAACCAGAGCGTGTGAGCTTGTAAAAGACAGTTATGGACCAGAGATCAAACCCCCTGCTGCCAAAGGTAGGGTGCAATCGGGAAGGATTTCAACCCCGCCCCTCCTCCCCCTTTGGATTGAGCAATTGAAAGCAACAAAAAAGGCTCTTCCGACTTAAAGAGAGTGAGAAATCACACACTCTTTGGAGAAGTTCGGTTTTCCCAAGAGTTAGGCTTACATCTGATACAGCCATGATGTACGTTGCTTTATAACTTAAATAAGATCTCATTCAGATGCTATTTAGTGATCCTCATAACGTTCACCGCAGTGTCACTACTGGCCAGCCCAAGCTCTTGGGACCGGTGACTCAGACCCCAATAGCCTGAGGCTGGTTCACCACTGGTCACTTTTTGGTCCTTTGCCTCCTGCTTTCAAGCTATGTTCAAAGCCATATTTTCCACTGTGTTCCCTGTGGAACCACAGGGACCACAGACTTTCCTTTATCCTATTTTCATTCACAAATGGAACCTTAGATCCTTAAAGGACTGGCTCATTGAGGGCTCAGACATTGCAGGAAACACCACAAATACAACAAAACTGGCGACACAGCTCGGCTGGTTCATCTTGTGATATAGAGAAACCACCGTTGGATGGGTTTGACATTGGTTTCCAGCTCTTTGATCTTCGGTCACTTGATTTTATCAGCGTTGAAAGAAAAGCAACCCCTAGGACCAGCTGATAAGGATCACCGAGAACTTCAGCAACAAACCCCTTGTGAAATTGCCTGTGTCCCAGCTACAGGAGAGAAGGCCATGGGGCAGACGGTGAGCCATAAGGCACTGAAGGACACAGCCTGACGTGGAAAGAGCAGGCTCACATCCAAACTTCCGCAGGAGAGCATTTCTACAGGCATTTAACTCTAAACACCCACTTGAGACGTAAGCCCATGCTGAAGTGCTGCCCTGCAGCGTCCCTGGCTGCAGGAATTCTCTCCTAAATCAGGACAACCTTCAGCTCACTCCTTTCGTCTGGGTGATTCCCGACGAGATTTCCCCTCCCTATCATGCTTCCAAATTTTCTCTGTATTTTGAGAACCGTGCCGACCCCAGAGCCAGGCACCTGCCTTCGTTTCTCAACAGCTCACCGTGAGAGCCTCTTAGCGCTGCACAAGAAACCCCCCAAATTCACACGGCTCCTACTACAGACACGACGTGCTTTTAGAGAAGCTATTTAAATATTTCCTAGAAAACTTAGTCCCCCCCTAAGAACGCTGTTTTAATTCCCCGTGGGACCCGATCACGTGCTGCAGCACATGCCTTGAGCCCAGGGAATTGCACAAGCCCAGCTGCACCGCAGGATTTGGGAAGGAGGAGGAATAGAACGGCCAGATGACGAAGGGTTTTCGGTAGCAGGATCTGAGCATCGCCCCTCGCCCCTCCAGCAGAAGGCATCTCACGAAACCGCGCTCTCCAGCAGCACCTTCGCATCCCTTCTTCGCTTGGTTTACCGCGATGCGGGCAAGCCCATCAACGGTACCTTTGCTTTGCAGAACACGGGTGTATTTTTAAATATTTAAACGAGTTAGGGCAGTCTTACTTCCCAAGTATGTTTCCAGTTTCTGCAGAGCAAACAAATTTCTCTCCTATCCGTTCTCCAAGTTTCCAGGAAAATGCTCATTCATTTTCCTGGTAATACCATTCACTTCTTTCTTTGTAATAAATTTTTATCATTAATTTTCTGACAAGCCTTTTTTAGCTCATTGAACGGCTTCTTAACATAGTTCTGACGTTAAATGTTGGGGAAAAAATCCCAGGGCTTTATTTAACTGGACATCTCGTTGCTCTGTTTCAGTTAGTTAGAAATGGCAATGACATGGTTCAGGTTAGAGCAGGAATTCTCACCGTGAGAAAATCATTGGAAATTCCAGATAAATCTGCAGGCTGATAAGAGCAGCCATGTGGTTTCCCTGACTCGGGCTCGGGTTCGGTGCCAGAACAGCCGGCTCCAGTTTTCTGCTCCCTCAGGTTATTCTGTGTGACGCTCCAACACCCCTCAGGTTCCAGGCGGTGAAAGCATCCCGGATTTCATCTCCCTTGGCATCAGCAGCTGCGTTACCCCAGACTGCGGATGCCGTTCCAGATTGCAGACGGAGTGTGCCCTGAGGGAAGAGGCAATCTCCAGGCGGAGCCGCCTGGAAACCTCCAAGATTTTTGTTTGCACCAAAGGAAATGAACAGCTTCTATATAGGAAAGAGTCGGAGCTCACACGTCCAGCGGGATGCAGGCACGTTCCTTCCATATCTCTCTGTCCCCATGTTGTCCAAGGTCCTATCCCGGGGCTAACTCAGGCTCTGCTACCGCAGAGAGTGGAATATATGGAATAAAGGGGAGATTTTGGAGCTCAGCTGATGAAAACCAGGTAAAAATGGGCTAAAGGTTTCTGAAGATCAGTAAGATTTTCTGCTATATTTAACAGACAGACCCTCCAGAAGAAGACAGGCGTGTTTGCTGTCAGCGGGCTCGGTGAATGCAGCCCAAGTGTTTTCCGCTTGGCTCCAGACGTTTTATTTTGTTCTTACCTCTGAGCACAGCAGATTCCCTCTGGGCCTCCTCACGTGAGACAGTAGCTGGGTTTGCATTTAACCAAAGTTTACAGGCACAAGGGGGCTTCAAAATGAAAAAATGGGCTGAAATTTTGATCTTAAGACAGACTGGAAAATTCTCCTTTTTCTTTTAATGCAGTAATTCCCAGGGGTAGGTGGCAACTGAGAGACCGTGGGGTTGGAAGGTCCCAGCTCGCCGCTGTGGATCTGACTGAAACGTGACATGATGTTCCCTTTCCAAAATGACTTTGCTCCCTCGCCCTCGTTAATGTGTAGGACTGACACGTGAAAAAATCACGGCAGCTCTCAGAAAAATCCATTTTCCCATTCTCTCAGAAAGGAAACCCAATGGATCCTGGATTGCTGGAGCAGCATCTGAGTGACCAACAGCACCCTGGGCAGCCACTGGCCAGGACTATATTGACCAAGACTATGAAGTGAGACAAATTCAAACAAGCTTCATTCCTTTTGATGTAAGAAATTTGCATTTTCCCTTATTGCTGCTTTTTTTTCTTTTTTAATATAAAAAACAAAGGTTTGGGATTGTGTGTTGGTTGCCAAGGACTGGGACTACCACATCTGCAGGAGGAGGAGTCAGCAAGATAACGATCAAGCCAATAGTGGAAAGGCCTTTCTTTAAGAAAGAACGTGCTGTGACATGTTTGCTGTAGATGGACTACAAGAAGAGGCTGACGGATCCGGGCTTGTGCAGACAGAGGCTAAGAGGGGAATTAATGGCAGCCTATGACTACTTTGAAGAGCACTTATAAAGAGGACAGAGCCAAACTCCTCATGGTAAGGAGCACAAATTGTGGCTTGGTGAGTTCAGACTGGACATCTTTGCAGAGACAGGTCACCCGGGGCACTGTTGTTTCGTACTGTGCCAAGCACGATGTCTCAGCCTCCGTCGGGGTTGTCAGATGGTTCCACACTGGGTGTGGTAAACACGCCTGGCAGCTGGATGTCCTCTGAGCCAGGAGATGGACCTTTACGTCCCACATCTGGAATCGCTTGTTGTCTTCTACTTGCCAAAATAAGAAGGGTGGTGCCAGGCAGGCTGTGATCTGGGCAAAGGCAGTCAATCACTTAGAGAAAATGAAACACGGAGGAACTTCTAAGCACCTGGAATCATGCCGCATCCCTGGAGGTGTTCAAGGCCAGGCTGGACGGGGCTTGGTGCAACATGGGCTGGTGGGAGGTGTCCCTGCCCAGGGCAGGGGGGTGGGATTGGGTGGTCTTTAAGGTCCCTTCCAACGCAAACCATTCTGTGATTCTAGGATTCTACGATCAGGAAAGAAATCGAGTGTTTAGTCCACAAATACCACACTAACCTTCACTCGTGGCCATGCTAAATACTCCTAGAACCGAAGTGTGGTGATAGGATGACAGCTCAGATGGAAACTCTCCTCTTAAATATCCTTCTGCTTCCTCAATCGTGGCCAGCTTCAGAGGGCAGGAAACTCGGCTCCTACGGAACGGCAGGGAAACAACATGGGCTGCCTTCTCCTTCACTTTTGGGATGAAGAGACAAAAGGGCAACCACAATCCTCGTTATAGTAACAACCTCCCAGCCCAATATGCCAACCGTTATGCCTCGTTAGAGACAAAAATCAGTCGCCTGGGAAGGAAGGGCAACACCTAGTCACAGAAAGGCACTGGAGCTGGTTATGGGGAAGGGAGAACAGCCCTGAGCCAAACTAGTTGCTCTGAGATCCTTGGGATCCCCATTAACAATAACAGAGAGAGGGACAATGACAACAGATGGATGCACTGTCCAAGAACGGACGTTCCCTGACATAGAAAAGCACAAAAAGTTATTAAGCTAATTTCAAAACCAGGTCTACAATCAGATCTGACATTAATGTTCCAGAAAGGATTTCCATTACACAGGCCGTGAAGTATCCAGAACATCATCTAGCAGACGTGCCAGTCCTACTGGGTGGGGACTCATTAACAAGACACTTACAGCATGATGAAGCTGGTCAGTTCTTCGGTCCCCCACATGCCATCGTACATCACCCATCGCTCTCCCTTCTCGTAAATCTTGATGGTCGGAAACTGAGTGACATTCTCCGTTGCGCAAACTCCGGGCCAGTCCCAGCAGTTTACCTGAGCGAGCAAAACACCCTGAGTTCCTACAGTGGGAAACAAACATGTATAACTAATAATTTTTTTTAAAAAAAGAAGGTCGAAATAGAGAGTTTTGTGAGCTTCTTCGGATATTATCACATATAATTGTATTAACACTGCCAGAACTCCTGTTTGCTTTGGCGTGCACCCTACGGGGCTGGATCCTAACAAACTGGAGCGAGCCCAGGTGGGCTACCCCTCAGAAGCTGCTGGACCATTCCCAGAGTCAAATGCTGCTTCCTGAGGACAGGATGCCAAAATGCAGCCCCATTGAGCACAGGCTATCCCCGTCTTGAAATCATTCATGGATATGCCTTACGCTTCTTGAGGATAATAGTAACTATTTCCAGCCTGCGCATGTGTTAAGTACCCCCCAGCAGGTGTGGATTGATCCAAACAACAGACCACGGAGATAATGAAGTCAGGGAAGTGGTCGGTTGCACTTCTCAGAAGGCGATTCCCAGAGGCATTCACATCTGGCTGGTTACTCAAAGGAACACCATGAAACCCTGAGGCAACTGTCCAGGAGCACAAAAGGCAGTAAGGAAGGTACTGGAAATACCTTAGGAATAAGGCCAAGACAAAGAAACGATGCAGGCCCTCACTTACAGGAAAGAGGGAAGATAAAGCTTGGCATGGAGGAGGCTGATGCATTCAAAGATTTTTCATTTATAAAGGTGCTCAGTATTGAAAAGTGTCCGTTCTACCTAAAAGCATGGAGCCCAACATACAAGGAGCAGTTAAAGGTGACATAAACACGACAGATGTAATGGAGACCGGCAGTTTGATGGCATTCACGCTATTCTACCTATGCAAGCTGCTCATCTCCAAGCCACTAGCAGGTACCTTTAGGACCTTAAGAAAGAGCCTGGGGTCTCACAGGTAAGGGAAAGGAAAGGGAGAGAGCACTTGGGAATTACAGAGCAGTCAGTCCAATTTTGGTTCCTGGTACTAAAAAAGCTTTTTATGGGTCTTACCAAAGCAATAAGCTCAAGGATTCATAAGCAGTGAAGCAAATGAAGGTTGGGTCCCCGCATGCTCTCCAGGAGCCCAAGACCACCTGCAGCTCCAGCACGCCCTTGTCTTTCTCAGCCTTTCTTTCATCTGCAGCTTGGGCAACGACCAGCACACGCTTCTGCTGGTCCATGGCTAAGCCCGTGCTGACCAGCTGGCAGGTGAACCCTCACCGGCTTCACTAGCCACCACCCCTTGTTTGCCAGCCTCGCCTGACCTGCCTCCTACCTACTTGCAGGCTTGACCAAGGACAAGCAGGGTTGTGTACAGTCCTTGGGCCGTACGTCGTCCATGCCCACTGCAGGAATGCCATATCTCAGAAATCTTCATGCCTTCCCTAAATTCCCTTGATCAGGATTCAAGATTTACATGGGAAAGGTGGGACGAAACCTAGAGGCAAGTACGCACAGGGAGGCAGACCATCGCAAAGTGGCCTTCAGAAACCAGGGTGAGGGCAGGTGATGAGGATTTCTCAAGAGTCCGTCCAAAACAATCAAAACAGCCAAGCTTTCTTCTCTGTCTGTCCTGGGTTTGATTCTGATCGCTATTTTCATCAAAGGCCTGGCTGATGGAATAAAACCCACACATCCAATCTGCAAAGGATCCCAAGCCCAAAAGGGCAGAAAGCAATTTGAAGGGCCAAGTGTAACAACACTCAGGGCGCGCAGATATCAACAGTGCTGCAGGAAAGGGCAAAGCTCGTTCTGGGATGAACTCTCAACAGTGCCTGCAAGACACGGGAGGAAAACGACACTCTTCTGTCCTGGTGAGACCCCTGCAGAGCCCAGCGAGTCAGGCTGGGAAACACATCCTTTTTTAAAGGCTTATGCAGATGAGAGAGAATCTGCAGAAGTTTGGAAGATGTGCCTCCTGAGGAAAAACCTAAAGAACCGTGTTTCTTTTGATTGGAAATTGCCCGGAAAAAAGAAACAATAAAATCTAACAATGTGTAAAGTCAGCTCTGGAGGCGACAGCGAGATCCAGCTGGGCAAGGACAAGCAACAACCCATTCCCAGGTAGGGAGGTTTGACCAAATATTAAAACAAGCTACTGAGAACCAAGCAGAAATGAGTCTTTTTGGCAGAGAAGCTGCGGAAGGGTTTTTTAATCACAGGTTAGAAATGTGCCTGCCAGGGATGGGCGAGGCATCTCCACAGACAAGGGGTGAACGCAGAGGTGACCTTACCATGTCTCCCTATCCCCTATCCCTATGTCCTTGGCATCCCACCGGACCATTTTCTGCGAACCTCATTTCAGGTTCTGCTTTGCAGCTCACAAGAGGAGTTTGCTGCCCTTCTGCCTTGTGTCAAACTCCTGTACAGAAAAAGCCAGCGGCAGCACAGGGCTAAGGGTCTGCAATTCCACTCAGACGGTCCAGAGTTTTCAAAACACTCCCCGAGGGCAGAAATGGTTTGTGTCATTCTCCAGGCTCTGAAATAACATCTCGCACTAACAGCCTGGCCCTGGATTTATTTCACACCACTGGTCCAGTATAGCTGGTTCTCATCATCTGTTACCACAGAATCTTACGTCTTGCCCAACTCTGAAAAATAACGACACGGAAACAGGGCTTAGATGTCTTGTTAAAAGTCAGTTGCAATGCTGCTCTAAGGTCCCTCAAATATGAGTTTTAGTATCTGGAGGCTACCTTGGGGGATTACTTACCAAAAGTGCTCCAAAGGAGCCCCGTCTGGCCTGAGGAACACCTTGTACAGGATGACCACCCTCCCATCCCAATCTGCACCATATTATTAATTATGACTGCGCAGCAGTTTCAGGAGTTGAGAAACTCAGCAACAGACTGTTCAGCCCTGTGGTCACTGCGGAGCTGCTGCGTGGGAAGAAGGGTGAAAGAGGAACAGAAGATCCTACCGTTCTGTGATTTTAGGTGCTACCAAAACCAGCAACAGTGAGAACGTCTGTCCTAGGGGTCTTATAAAACCAGGACAAGACAAATCATCAACGCTACAGGGAACAAGAAACTGCAAGAATCCCTTAAAACTTCTAAACCTTTGGAAGGCAGTACTGAAATCACAAACAGCTCACTTGAAGAGCGGTCCAAGATGAAAGAGAGGTAAGTTATGTGTGAAGTGCTGCACTTCAAGAGGAGGAATCCAATACGGAATGGGAAATGACTACCCGGAGAGCATCACACAATGGACTTCTAAAATCTTACTTCAGATTTAGGTTCCATGAATATACATTGTGATTTTCATGCCTTTGAACTCCAACTTCAAGCCCCTGTCTTTGGAAGCCATTGGTCACGAAGACTCCACGTGCACAGAAGAGGGAAGCAGAACTGTTTTTCATCACAGTATGTTGCTCTTCTTAGATATTGGTTTCCTCTCTTCTTTGCAAAAAAAAGGCCAATGACGCACCTAAGAAATGCTCAGCCCTGTCTCACCTTCACATCCTCTTCTCCTGTCCCAGGGTGCTGCTTCCATAAATCCACATCTTGCAAAAGAAACCAAGAGCGGCAGCAGTTAGCCCCGGTGGCAGTGACGATGGCACGCTCTTGCTGGAAGGGCAGAAAAGGTGCTCAGTTCAGCAAGACGGAGATGCTTCTCTTTATCTCTTGTTAGACTGGATCTCTCAACAAAAGGAAAAATTTGGGGGACTATAAACTTAATTTGGGGATGATCTGCTGGACGTCTGCTACTGGATGATTCACAGGGTCATTCCAGTCCCCAGCCTCCTCCATCCCTTTGTGTTTGATCTCATGTGGCCTATTCTCAGTGCCATTTTGCACAAAGAATTGGTATTAAAAGTGGGACCTGGTTCTGCAACTCAAATTGTATC
Source organism: Larus michahellis (assembly GCF_964199755.1). Taxonomy (NCBI): domain Eukaryota; kingdom Metazoa; phylum Chordata; class Aves; order Charadriiformes; family Laridae; genus Larus; species Larus michahellis. The sequence continues at coordinate 24,656,194 of NC_133899.1, read as the reverse complement.
TCTAGAGCAGGTGATTCACGGCTCAGACAGCTGGTCTTGGCTTCTCAGCCCTTAGGAAGAAAGCTCCACCCCAGAGAGCAGACAGGAACACCCGCGCTTCTGGGGGAGCTGAGAGATTGCCCCAAAGACATATCCAATGTTTTATACTCAACCTTGCATAGATCAAGCTCTTCTTCCCGGTCCAGACTTCTGCCCCTTGTATCTTCCCTCATCCCGGCCATAACTGAGAGCCCAGGGCCCCCATCCTTTTAGGTCTTCCAGCTCCCCTGGTAGCCCTGCCTGCAACGGAGGCTCCCTCAGCAGCAGAGACAAAGGATCTCCAGATCCACTAATACAGCCTTTCTCCAACCTCACGGAGGCCGCAGTGGGGAAAGCAGACTGGAGTCATTCCACAGGTCACATCTGGCCTGGGAGTCATTGGTAGGACCTCACTCATCACAGAGGGAAGGCTCTGACCCCAATCAGTCCATAATCTCTGTGGAGAATCTGCCTGTGGATGCGTCCATATATCCCGAGATTGTTATCAAATGATACAAAAAACACATGGTGCAAGCCTGGCCGCACGGAATCAGCCAAGGTTTGACCACTGGCTCAGGAAGAGGCAGGGTTTCATCCACTGACTCTCCCGGGTTGCTCCTCTAGCTGGGCTGACTGCTGGGGAGTCTAAAAGAAACCCCAAACCATCAACAACCGTAACGTCTCTAACAACAACAACAACAACCCTTCCTAAGCTTTCCTGTTTATTCCCAGGATTTCAGTCCAGATCAAAGCTGCCGGTGACTTTCCCTTCATGCAAACTATGAATGCAGAACCGCTTTCTTCCAAACCACAGCACTGTCTGCAGCGTTCCCAGGAGGGCTTCTCGTAAGCAACTCCCACTGCATCTGCTTCCCAGAAAGCTGGCTGGGTCCTCTGCAGACTCTAGACATGTCCCCACTGCTGAGAGCTCAGCCTGAATCCTGCTTGCACCCGGCAGGACATGGTGCCCAGTCCCAGGGAAGTGCCATCACTAGGAGAAACAAACCTTGATGAAGAAGGAAAAACCAAGAGAAGGCACCAGCCACCTCAAGGATGCCAGAACAGCTTTCACCCGGTTCCATGCGACTTCCCCACTGCGTTGCAATGAGTTGGGGATGAAGCCACCTGAGTGTCCCCTGCAGCCAGGGGCAGAAAGAGGCACCTCTGGAAGAGATTCAGCCCATGTAAGAATGATGGATGTGCAGAATAACACACCTCTCTCCACTAACTGTAGAGAGGGATGGGGCTGAAGACCTGAAGAAGCTGAATTGGGGCTTACACTGTTCAGGAACTGCTCAGACCCTCTTGAAAGATCACTCCCTCCTGCCTTTACTACCAGACTACCCGAGGTGTGCTGTCTTTAAGTGTTGCTGAGTCTTCACTGTCACGTGTTATTTATGGAGTTCTGTGGCCGTCTGCAAGAATTCCCATGTAATTAAGCTGGTCTCCAGGCCCTGAAGGCATCATCATTGTAAATTCTTCCTCTGCCACCGTCCTGCCCTGGTGGATCTGGGCCTGCCCACACCTGTCTGTCACGCTTTCCACCAAAACCAGGGCCAATTACTGCTCCTTTCCAGATCAAGTCCTTCCAAGAACAGGAGATCTGATGTGCCACCAGCACATTGCTTTGCTGTGCAGCGTGTAGTGCATCTACTTGGTCTGTGCAGGACCTTGCACTGAGGGGCACAAACAGGACCCTGTTTCCGTGATGCAAGCTACAGTCCCTCCTTGCTCCAAAGCCCCCCCGTGTCACCCACTGCCCCTGGTGCTCTGCCCATGCGCTTGGGCATTCATCACGCAGTCACTGTGCCCACCATCATCATCATCACCACCATCACCATCATTCCTCAGGCAGTCACTCTGCCCACCAACATCACCATCATTGTCCCCACCCATCACCATCCTCCATCAAGCTGTCACGGTGCCCACCAACATCACCACCCATCACCACCATTCATCTAGCAGTCACAGTGCCCACCAACATGACCACCACGATCACCACCATCCATTACGCTGTCACTCTGCCCACGAACATCGCCATCTCAGCTGCAAGGCAGTCTGGGCAGCTGGCGTGTACCAGTTTACACCAACGTAAGGTGACTGCAGAAGGCTGCATTCCCAATCCCACGACTTTATAGAGGCACAAATGGACCACAAAGATCCCTAAATAAGAAACAAAGGACTCTTCCTAAGCAACCTGATGTTGGTATGCCTTCCTTAAGCGTTTGAGGGTGAAAAAATGAGTATATTCTGGGTGAAGGAATGAGGTACCACCAACGTCCTCCCAGTCTTCTGGACCAGGGCAGGTGGATGCCAGCTGTAAAGCACTCAGACCTGTGGCACCTTACCTTTCAGGTGATCAGCCACCTCGGTGTAAGACCGCAGCACTGCCAGGGACACTGCCTCCCCTGAAACACAGGAGAGACAAAGCCCTGAAGGACGTACAGGGGACAGACCAGCCCCACCCCGCTCTCTGATAGTCACGTTACGATTCTCTGCATCCTAAGGTGTTTCAAGATCTGAAAAGCTTGAAAGAAATAAGGAAAATTGGCCTTTATGCTTCTGTGCAGCAGATGGCAACCAGGTTGTCTAGGCTGGCCCATGCGCCCATGCTACCACAGTTTCCCCTCTTGTCCTACACTCAGTCCCTGTAAAATGAAGGTTAAAAACCTATGAACATTGATATCTTCCATACTGAGAGATACTGTCTTCACACTGTATCAGTCGAGGAGAAGAACCGATTTAATCTGATTGCTAACGTTGGCTGGGGGCCCACAGAGCAGGATGTGGCATTTATTTATCATTAAAACTTGTCGACAGGATCATCGTATTATGGAAAGCATGCTGAGAAGCGCGAGCTTAGAGAAGGGACAGCCGGGCCACGTTTCATACTCACAGCTGGCATAAAAAAGCACCACAGTCCGGGCAGTCTCCAGGAGGGCAGAGTGGAAGGTCTCCTCCGTCAGGACAAGGATCTGCTCCAGGGGCAGCTCTCGCTTCTTGTCCCTGGAAACTGCTTCCACCACCTGGTCGTCCTGAATGTCTGCAAGGGACCCACAGCCGCGCGTGAACACATGAGCCACAGCCCCCCACCCCCGGGCCACCCCATCAGCACGTTTTGGTAAGGCAGGAGCTCCTCTAATTCTGAGGCACTTTTTCTGATGCTTGAAAAGGACACAGCGTTGGGTGCACTTTCAACCCTGACGGCCCTGAAGCTGGATGCATTCAAGCAGAAGCACCCCTGTCCCGCAGGCAGCACCTCTGCAAATGCTCCTTTAACAGCTGCCGATTTTCTTCCCTGGTGTTTCCCGTAAAAATGACGCCTGTCCGGCACAAAACTCCAGCGATCTGCAGAGAATTAAAGAGCCTATTTGTGCAACTGTGACGTGACTGTGATGGTCTGCCTTGGATTTGCAAAAGTGCTCTCTAACGCTTTAACATATGCCTGCATGTGTCCAGCAGATGCGGATTGCACGTCCCATCTGATGACAATCAGCTTCTCACTGTTTAGTTGCACACCTTGATTGTTGTTCTGTTTTTCATCCTCATCTTCCTCCTCCTCCTCCTCCTCCTCCTGGATTTGTCCGACCTTGCTTTTATCTTCCACCAGGGTTATAACTTCATCAGTGTCTTCCAAGACCAGGTATTTGACTGGCACTCCCTAAAGAAAACAGAATAAACGGGTGAGAAGAAAACATCACCCTCTGCCTATTCTGTCCACAAACCGAACTCAACGCTTATGGGGCACCATCATCCAACTGCTTTTTTTGGGGGGTACATCAGCAGATTCCTAAAGCTGCGAAACAGGGGAGCTTCTGGGGTGTGTTTCTTTGATCCAGGTTCACCTGCGCTTGAGTTTTTCTCACTCCACATCAATTTTTCCTCGCCAAGAAGAAACTGTGGCTATGTGGGATCCGGTGCTCGGAGTGGTGAAAGCCAACACCCGCTCCACCTCCCAGAATCTTACCATAGATCCACCACCGCAAGAAAAAGCCCAGCGGCCAGTAAACGCATCCAGTTTGGGGAGGTACAGGGGCCGCTCGGCTGTCCCCCCTCTAAAGGGGCCAGGCTGGGTCAGAGCAGCCCATCACAGCCTGGGAAACCAGCACAAAAATATCCTTTATCTCATGGAGCTCCACAAAGTAGAGTGATCCCAAGCGAACGTGGGCAGCCAACCCATGGAAAGAAAAGGGTGAAATGTATTTCTCAGAAATGAGACCTTGCCGGCTTAAAACCAGTTCTGGCACCCTCTCAGCGAAAGGCACTTCAGAGAAAATGAATTTTATAATGAACTGAGAGAAATGACAAACTGTTGGCACCTCCCATTGGCTCTAAGAGGAGAAACACAACGTGCACGTCTCTCAGCAGGATAGGGGAAGCCCTCAGGGGACGCCCACGTTCAGGTCTGATCCTGTATCTTCGCAATCACAAGTGTGACAGTTCGGATGATCTGGGGCAATGTGTGCTGCCTGGCATTTGTCGGCGCTGAATTCCATCTTGCCTCACAAGCTGGGTCAGGTCCCTCCAGAGTTTAGCTCATCTTGATCAGCCTCATTTAACTTACACCCTGCCCTTTTCCCAGATCACTGCCAGAGGCATTTGGTTACATCAGTTCAGCACAGACCTTGGGTTGTTTGCTCTTAGTTTCACACCCATTTCCTCTCCCATCTTTTGAACGCCTTTCCTAAGCGGGCAAGAGCCTCTAGAAGTCCAAACCTTTGGAGAATTTGCACTTGGACTACTACCTTAGGTAGTTCACAACCTTGTGTTGCCTTAAGGTATAATGGAGATGTCACTCTACGTTTTGAAGCCAAAATAAACTCAATATTTTATCTTTACTAGCAGGCACAATTGCTCTGCAGTACCAAACTCGGGCAGTTCCAAATACAGGCGTGCATCAAAGGAAAAACACTTCCCCTCGAGCTTCTGGGAAGGCTGTCAAATAACAATGGAGCCGAACAACACCCCAACACCTCTGAAGAGCACCATGCCCAGATAGGGAAATCCGAGTTGTACAACAAAGAAATTCAGCATCTAACCTCATCCGGTGTCTTGAGAGCGACGTTTGACCGGAGCAGAATGTTCAAATCTACGAGGTCCCTTTCAAAACACAAAGTGAACATTAGATGGTGCGCTGTGCACGGTCACCCCCTCCATTCAGCCCACCTCTCTCAGCAGCACCTCATCCTCATGGAGTTGTGCTTCAGGGCCCTGAGAACTTGCAGGAAACCCAGAATCAATGTCAGTGGTGGAGAAATAGGCTCCAAGTGACCTCCTGGTGGGACTGCATTGCATAGCGTGCCTATTTTGCAAGGGGTTTGGATTCCCTTTCTGTGATTTGGGTCTTTGCTCATGCACTGGTAGCCACATCCCAGTGCAGCTGATCTGCTGGTGGACCTCAGCTCATAGAATCATAGAATGGTTAGAGTTGCAAGGGACCTTAAAGATCATCTAGTTCCAACCCTAGACCATCTAGTTCCAGCCCTGGCCAGGGACACCTCCCACTAGACCAGGTTGCTCAAAGCCCCATCCTGGCTTTGGTTGGATGAGTAAATGCATCCAGGAAGTGCATCCATACAGGGAGGTACCGTGGTGGCAGAATGCTGGAAGAAGAGAGCCTACACCCACCCTTCCTCCATCTCCTCCTGTTTGCACAGCTGCCAGCAGACATCCCCAAAGGCAACCATGCCTACTGGGGCTGCACACCTCCTTTGGCAGGACACTGTGGAAGCATTTGCAAACATAAGCCAGTCTGGTGTTTGCAAATGCTCCCAAGCCCACGGAGCAGAGATAAGTAACTGGTGGTCAACCGCAGAGGAAGTAAACGGATCTCCACAGCACAGCCACCCTATGTCCAGCCACAAGCGTGTCTCCTGTCCTCCTGAGGAACAAGCGTGCTGGTCTAATTTGGAGAGCCCTCGTTGACTGAGGAGGCACTGCTTACTGAGCAGAGACCCCTGTCACATCCCAGCACCCACAGTCTACCTCCTGTACTGGATCTCCTTCTGCCCTTAATTTGAGGGCAGAATACAAGCCTTCCATCTGTGCTAAGGTTCCTTTCCAAAATCGCTCTTAGTCTGACTGTTTTTCCACTTCTAAGTCAGCAAGAGACTCTGACATTTCTACACTTCCAGTCAGTCTGAAACAAAACTAATCTGATTCTGGACAAGTTCTTAAATGCGACATCCTCTTGCAGGATATAGCCTAGTTTTACTGCCTCTCACGCAAATCTGAATTAGCCCACTGACTCTCATCCTGGCTGTGGGTCAACTGAGCTCAGAAACAACACAAAAAGCAAGGAGAACCCCAAACCACCTGAAAGCAAATACCTGGACAAAAGGGCAACTCCTGCTTTCCCCAAGAGCTGCCAGGCCACAAACTCTGCTGTCCTCCTGTCAGCTTCGTAGGTCTCTTTCTGGCTGAGGATGAACACAAGTGGTAGCCCAAGCTGTAAGTGAACAGTGGAAACCTTCTCTGGGTCCTCCGCAACCTCTGTCTGGAGAAGAGACATGGTCATACTGCAGCGCATCTCCATACTGTTGAAGGTGCCTCAACTCTTCTCCTGCACAGCCCAAGCCACCGTGTGTTCCCCAGCCACAGAAATAATGATACCCTCGAGAAAAAGCCTCCAACCCCGATACTAAAACATCCATGGAAGCAGAACCCACCCAACCCTGGTTAAACTGTTCCAACCTGCCATGATCCTCCCTGTTAAAAACCTGGGCTTTACTATGCGTGTTCTTTGTCACTTAGCAACTCCAGATGGCAAATCCCCATTAATTTTTATATATCTGGCATCCATTCCCCAGAGCAGTTTGAAAACCCCGGCCGCAACATGCAAGAGCTGGCATCCTCTCCCTTCCTGCCTTGGACGTGCTGCTTCATGACAGCACGGAGCTGCTTAACAAAGCACCTTCCCTCCACGGGCCTAACCCAGGAGGCTGGGTGAAGGAGGCACTTCCCAGCTCACCTACCCATCCTTTTGGCTGGGCAGAGGTGTCACCAGTGGGAACTGGAGGCCTGCTGAAGTTCACTGCCCAGTGGGAAGAGGAGATAGGATGAAGCCTCCTGTCCCTTGTGCTCACCAAGGCATGAATCACTGGCATCCATCTCCCCAAGGTGCTGAGACTCCTGCGGGGAGCCTAAAGGAGCGGCTGAGGACTTTAGGTTTGTCTAGTTTGGAGACAAGGAGGTTGAAGGGCAACCTCATTGCTCTCCACAGCTTCCTGAGGAGGGGACATGGAGAGGGAGGAGCTGAGCTCCTCTCCCTGGGATCCAGTGACAGGACATGTGGGAATGGTTCAAAGCTGCTCCAGGAGAGGTTTAGATTGGACATTAGGAAGCATCTCTTTATCATGAGAGTGCTCAAACACTGGAACAGGCTTCCTAGAGAGGTGGCTGATGCCCCAAGCCCATCAGTGTTTAAGAGGCATTTGGACTATGCCCTTAATAATTTGCTTTAACTTTTGGTCAGCCAAGAAGCAGTCAGGCAGTTGGACTAGGTGATCATAGGTCCCTTCCAGCTGAACTGTGCTATGCTATGCTATGCTATTCTATATGTCCCAGTAAAGTCCAAGGGGCACCTCCACCCTCTTCCCATTCATGGTGCTTACAGACAACTGGAGGAGCACACACCGGTGCCTGGAAAGGTCTAACCAAGCTGAGCAGCGCAATGGAGTGTCGCTCCTGTCCAGCCCCATGCCTCTTCCTTGCTTGGACCCAACTTGGGAGTTTTGTCATTAACTTCACGGGGAAGGAGCAGATTCTCACGCTCAGCCTTGCCCTCTGCTCACACCTCCCTTGTCCTCACGTCCCCCCCAGCTGCCCTCATGCCTACAGCCCAAGTGGCTCCTCTTCCCCGGTCGTACCACCAGAGGAGCCCCCATGAGCTTGAGGTGCCTGTGGATGTTGAGCATCGTCAAGGCCTGCCCCATGGCTGTCCTCCTGCAGGGCTGTGCCAGGTCCATGGCCCGCTGGCAGTGGCAGAACAACAGCTGAGCAGACACCACATCAGGCTCATCATCGCTGTGAGAGAGAAAACAAAACCCATGGTGAGCTAGGCACCACCATAGGGTTTTAATACGCCCTGACAGAATGGCCGTGTTTGCTGATATCTTCTACAGGGCAGATGATCCTCAAGTTCAGGGTTTGGCAGGCTTGTGGGACGTCTTCGAGACTCCTATTACTAACAGGTACAATTGTGTCCAGGTGCTTTTCAGAATTGTGCTGGACATCTAACAAAACCCCTGGCTCATGGGGTGTAAATGATGTCAATCCCAGAATATTTGGCTCAAGAAGGACACAAATTAAGCTTTTCTCAGTGGGACCAGCCACGCCACTCCAGTGGAGATCCTGGCAGAAAGACAGCTGAAGTACAGCTTTGCTCATGTCTTTTACCTCACTGACAACATCTTACAGACTGTATATGGAATATTCCACCTTTTGAACAGCATTGGGTTTGGCTGCACCGAAGGAAGCGGTGAGATGGAGTTCCCTGGCTGGTTCCCTGGTTAGTGGTTCCTGCTCTGGTGTTAGCCTGCGGGTCAGCTTTGGGAGGTCACATTTCTTTCCTTACGCACCCATTCCCCACCTCTAAAATAGGGATCACCTTTTTGTAAAGGCTTTTAAGATCTCCCTGTGGAAGAGCAGGGTTTAGTATTAAGACCCCAAAGCCTGCCACCCCGGTTGGCTGAAGGCTATTCATGTTGGGGAAGCCACCACCTTTTCATCAGCTGAGGAGATGGCCTGCTGGTGTCCTCTGCTTTAAGCAGAATGAAGCAAATTCCTATCCAAATGACAACCGTGCCATCTAGTGGCAGCCACAAAATGTTATCCCTCATCACTGCCCTGCAAGGATGGGGTGGCATCTTGGGGAAGGACAGCTTTGGTGGCTGCCCTGGTGCCACCTGTGAAAGCAGGCAGATCGTTGTATAAACGCTTTGCTGAAGATGCAACATGCCATGTGGTATTCCCACCTTCCTTCTGCTCCGTTTCCTGACTGCAGTGGGCCACAGCAAACCAGATCTGACTGTCCACCCTCGGCATAACACCCTAATGCCATCCCAGATTTGACCTGGGAATCGGAGAAACCAAGAGTAGAGCAAACAGCACAGGGGAGCAGCTCTACCTGGTTGGGGGTGCGTGTGTCTCTGGACATACCCAGTGTCTCTCAGCAGCGTTGCCTCAGTTGTCAGAACAAACTGGTGGACGGTCCCATAGACAAAAGCCGCCTCCATCACGGCTCTGTGCTCTGGAAAGAGAAAGGCAAGACAAACTCATCCCAGCTCCCTCCAGATCTCCCTCCCTTCACCCTTCCCCAGTTGTAAATATCAATGCCCAGGCTTTCAGAAACTCTCAGGAAAAAGTTCTAGCTGTTTGAAGACACACTATGAAGGTAACTGAGTAAGTGGAGCTGAACCCACTTGGTGATGCCCAGTAAACACCCAGATGGTGTAAGTGAACCCATTCTGCTGCATAACCAGAGGTGGTCTGCCAATGGCTTTGTTTATTTATTTATTAGGACGGCAACCCCTGGCTTGCTTTCCCTCTCAAGTCCATCTCTGAAAGTTTGTGTGCTCCCAGCAAAACTTTTCCGGTGTGCCTGATCCCATTGGAAACACACCAAGACAGGCAGAGGCGGAGAACTCGTGTCTAGGTGGCCCTTTCAGGTTCTCTTGATCCTCCATTTGCAGGATTCGGGGACAGAAACCCAGATCCCTTCCATCTTAGTAAAAAAGTCTCTGGGAAGAGGGCAAAGATGAAAAGCTGAGCTTTAATACCTGCTGTCCCAGTAGCTGGTACATAGGCGAAGACCATGTTTGACCTCCCTTTCAGTGCATTTTCAATGTTCTGAAGATCTGCCAGTGTTTCAACGTATTTAACTTCATTAAAGAGCAGGGCACTGAGGAGTCAGAAAAAATTCATTAGCACCTGTTTCGTTTTAAGAGCGAATTGGGCAGATTGAAGATTCACAGCCAAATACAGCTGCCCAGATGTGTGCTGGTGAGTCAACTCATGGGCATAGATATAACAGGGTCAAAGCACCCCAAAGAGAGAAGCAGCCTTCTGTGTGGCTGAGGGCAGCCTCTGGAATACGTGGAGGTTGTATTTTTGCAGAACTTTATATCAACAAGAGAAAACAAAAAGTAAATTATTTCACAGAGCTGCACCTGGTCTGTACTTACAACAAAACGTTAGCAACAACGGAGTTCACGTCAAACAAGGCATCGGTAGGGAACTCTCTGATCAGCATGCTGCCTCTGGGGAGGGAAGAAAGAACATCACCAAAGAAACTATGTAAGACTAGCTACACGTTCTTAATTCATTTTCGCTCTGCTGAATACCTCCAGGTATCTGCTGGAAAGAAAATGTCAGAAACGTGGGGATTTCACAGGACCAGGGGTCCAGGCAACGCTGTTTCAGAGAAGTCACCTCTGCCATTTCATTCAGCTTCTGGGGACTGCTGCTGAGAACCACAGACTGACAGAAGGTCTCTATATACCAAGCATCACCCTGCAGACCCCCACCCCTGCTGGAAATGTTTCTGCGGGTCATATACAACAGTCAATGAGAACCGAGCTGATACACGGAGAAGCTTCCAGCTGTATCAGGAACAGTGCGGCCAACAGGACTGGGGCAGTGATTGTCTCCCTGTACTGATGAGGCCCCACCTCAAGTGTTGTGTCCAGTTTTGGGCCCCCCACTACAAGAAAGACATTGAGGTGCTGGAGCGTGTCCAGAGAAGGGCAATGGAGCTGGTGAGGGGTCTGGAGCACAAGTCTTGTGAGGAGCGGCTGAGGGACCTGGGGGTGTTCAGCCTGGAGAAGAGGAGGCTGAGGGGAGACCTTCTCGCTCTCTACAGCTCCCTGAAAGGAGGGGGTAGCCAGGGGGGGTCGGTCTCTTCTCCCAAGGAACAGGCGATGGGACAAGAGGAAATGGCCTCAAGTTGCGCCAGGGGAGGTTTAGGATGGATATTAGGAAAGATTTCTTCACTGAAAGGGTTGTCGAGCATTGGAACAGGCTGCCCAGGGAAGCAGTGGAATCACCATCCCTGAAGGGATTTAAAAGCCGGGCAGACGTGGTGCTGAGGGACACGGGTTAGTGGTGGGTTTGGCAGTGTTAGGTGGATGTCTGGACTCGATGATCTTAAAGGTCCTTTCCAACCTAGACGACTCTATGATTCTATAACCTCTTGGAGAGACGAAGAGCTAAACCTTCACATCCAGGGCAGATGAAGTAACCACGCCAACAGGAAGAGGACCAAAGAGTGTTTCTTTCAAGGACTAGACCCAAAACCTAGTGGTCTGAGTGTAACTCTGGAGGAACCTGGTGGTGGAAGGCCAGAAGGACAGAACACTGATGGAGGACTTCCATCCTCCCAGTTTCATGTGGCAGCAGAGCCCTCTGCTGCTCAGAGGAACATGGGGCAGGACGGGAGGTTTCACACTGAGGACAAAGCATCTATTTTGCCTGTGTTGGACCTATTGGGGGTCCTTTTCACTAAACTCTGTGTATCACTGCTGCCCTCATGGCTCCTGTCTTCCTACGCTGCCATCTTTGATCCCTGACAGAGTTTCCTCCAAAGACTTGCACTGGGAAGCAATCACAGTGTGGTGTCCCGAAAATCCCCCTCACCTGAACAGGTAGGCTTTCCTTAACGTATTTTCTTTCCCACAGTATCTTGAGACATCCTCTTTGCGACAATTAACCTAGACATCGAAAGCATCTAATTAGACATTCAGCTCCACAAATGACTACAAGCATACAGCGCTACAGCCTTCTTCCATTCAAGGGTGTAAATACAGCCTTTCCGAACCTCCTGGGGGAGAAAATACAATAAAATGGAATCCAGAGCTGGGGGCTGGAGTTTGTGCTTCAGTTTTCCAGCTCAGCCTGCCTTGAACTGGGTCAGATGGGATCAAGAGATCTTACGATCTGCCCAGCATATGCAAAGTGACAGATTGCTGCTTGCTTATTAAACTCACCCTGTATCTGGAGGAAATTAAATACATACACACACATATATAAGCACTTCTTATTATCTAATTACACTTGCCTGAATATGTAATTCCCTCACCTAAATCCGCGTAAGATTTCCACTAAAAATCCCTTCATATGAAATATTTATAGCACTGAATTGAAAAGAAGTGAACGGACGCCATCCGTCCCTCTTCGCCATTTGAGTTGGCAGGAGGGAGCCATGGAGGGAGTCGGGCAAGTCCCGCCTGAGTGAGACGAGCGGGCTGGTGCCCTCCTGGGCACGCTGGGGACCGTGTTCTCCCTTGTGCCATGTCCCTGGGTACAAAGCAACGACCCAGCAACTCCATGCACCCCATGCGGCTGCTGGGAGGCCAGATTAGATCAGTTAAACCTGGTAAGTTGCCCAGGAAAAAGACCGATCTGCAGGAAAGATGTGAGTAGCCGAATGTCCCCTAAACCCATGAATGCAATCAGAGTGCACAAGTTCGTCTACTGGGACTGGACTGGGAGGTCAGGGGCAGCTCAGGGCCGACCGACAGCACTGCCAGCCCTCTGCTTTGCTGCCTTTGGAGACGCAGGCGCAACATCGAGCCTCTCTGGGACGCAGGGACCTGCCCGTATTCCACAGGCAGAAGATGTGACACCACCCACAAGCAGCAGACATAAGGCCAGGGCAAGGGATAAAATGGGATGCCCTGCTCAGCCAACATCTGTTTTCTTGTGGGGTCCCATAAGAAGAGTCGAGAGAAGTTCTGGCCACCCCACAGGAAGCCCCACAGAAATAACCTGGAGAAACAGCCTGTCCCGCTCCTTGTCCCCTTTACCTTCACCACCGAAATGCCATAGTCCTGGAGGGCCTCGGCCGAGTTCTCAATCTGCTCCAAGAAGGGCTGGGCACCAGGAGAAGCTGAAACATAAAAAAAAAAAAAAAAAAGCTGGTTTCCATCCCTTCCCCTTATGGATGAGGCGGATGAGAGCACCTTCAGGGCAAGCACTGTCTGCATTCTGGTGTGGTACCAGCATGCTAGCGTCCCCGTCCAAACCTCCCTGGGACATCCGAGCAGACCAGGGTCAGGGCAAACAGGGAGCCGTGGTGCGCTGCGGGTGGAGGTGCCTGCGAGGATGTGGCTGGGGGAGACAGAGGCCGGGACTGGTTTTGTCAGATGGGTGCTGCTGGGCTGGGCTGCAAGTCCTCAGAGTCAAGAGCATCCTCCTGCCATGCACTAAGACAGTGCTTGACACAATACAGTCTTGCTCTCACTCAAAAAGTAAGGTGTTTACTGAAACAAAGGTATGGGCAACAACAGAAATGCCCACAGACTCCCCACCTTCCTTTCTAACATGCTCAGTGCTGATGTGGGAGCTGCGTTGGTGTCTCAGCCCACGCTGATGTCTCTGGGAAACCATACTTGGGAGTCATGAAGGAGCAGAACAAGAAAGGCAAGGCCAAGGATCTCCTTCTTAGTTCCTCTGCGTGCAAGGGATCCCTCTTTTCCTGGGAGGTACCACAAAAAAAAAAAAAAGAAACCCAGCCCCGTCTGAGGGGACAACTCCTTAGGGGGCTGGGTTTCTCTTCCATGGTACCTCCAGAAAATAATCCAGGTTTGAAGAGGTTTGAAGGAGTGTGCCTGGGGACAGAGCAAGGGAAGATCCCACCCCAAAAGGTCTCTGCCTGTCGGGCAGTGCAAACTCAGATTTACCAGCTGAGCTCAACTGGCTCTTCAAAAATCACTTTGGGTTCAAAAAACTCAGGAATTACCTCTTCATTGTTCCGCTTTCACACACACCCTCACACGAAAAGCCCAGGCTGGTGTAAACACACACTGTCAAATACGTACCGTGATGGCTGAAATAAGCCAGGGATGCTCTGCCGGCTTGCAAGCTACTGAAATACTCCTGGGGGCTCAGCTCCTGCAGCAGCCTCGCGCTTCCCCGCCTTGGGATGGAGGAAGCACAGAAGAGCAGGAAAGAGAAGGAAGAAACCCATCTGTCCTTTTGGGCTGACATGGCTGTCACCAGCTCCAGGCACGGGAGAGTCACAACTGGGAAAAAAAATCAAAACCACATATATATATATATTATTTATATATACACAAACATATATATACGAGTGTCTTGTATTTAGGTAGGTGCAGCATGACTGTAACTTCCAGATGTGACACAAACATCTTGAGGACGTCATGAATTAGTCACTAGAACAGCAGGTGATTCAGACAACTGTTAAGATGACAGCAAAGGCTGTCATCTGAGTGGTATTTATATGAAATATATACTGAGTGGTATATATACAAGGTACACTTTCCTCTGAGCAGTATCTGCAAGTGCATGGACACTCAGTGCTTTCAATTTAGGGCTGTTTTTCTTCCCTCCTTTTTTTCTTTTCTGTCAAACAGAAATTAGATGCACAGGCAGAAAACAGCGACAGCGGCATACAAAAAAAAAAAAAATAAACCACCCAAACTGCCTCAATTCTTGTTAAAAAGCTTTGAGGATGCCACTAGGATCGTATGTGCCACTGAAAGAGGTGTTCACAAAGGGACGGGCCACGTCGCTGACCTCTGATCAAGCCAAATGACATGGAGAGGTCCCAGATCCCTCCCCCAGCACCTGCCCCATCTCTCTGCCCTTCGAGGTTTCACCTCCACCAAACGGGAGAGGGGTTCATGCAAACTCCTCGGGTTTGTCACGTCTTGCTCGCTCCAGCCTCACGTTATTCTGACGTGGGTGGCATGGGAGCCAAACCCATGACCAGGCTGGAGGGCAGTCCTGGCAGCTTCCCTTCCACGCCAGGTCTCCACGTGGAGCTGGTTAGGAGAGGAGCCAAGGAAATTTGTGAGATGCTTCAGAGAACAGGGCAAAGACCAAGCGTGCGAGTCTGCTGCCAGGGTTCACCAGCAGCCCTCCCCACCACAGCTATGTAACTCTTCTCGCTCAGGTTAAAGGTCTCAGGAGAGCTTCGTGTGGACAACCACCACGGGATGAGAAAACACCTTCTTCCCACTTCATTCCCCTGTTTAATACCAGGTTCCTTCGCAGCCTGCTCTTCAGGAATTGGTCTTTGCCACCGAGTGTGCTAGAGCGTGGCTGGACACTGGTCAACAAAGAGACAAAGCCGGAATTGAAGCCATGCTGTTTGCTTTGCATCGTGAGCCGCAGCTGTTTTCGTTAACAACTGCCCCTGTGTCCATGGACTGTCATTCCCTCCAGCACCCCGTCAGATGCCATCAGCTTACTATCGCTGCTCTGTGACGAACCCAAACTCAAGCGCTCAAAAAACAAGCAGGCAAAGTCCCTCTGCCTTGCTCCAAGAGTGGGGAGTTAGCGAAAGCCAGGCATGCTCAACCTTCTCATATAGGCGAGGAGTTTGGATCAGGCCTGAACGGCACAAAGGAACAAAGCCAGAGCTGAGAAAAGCATGATTTGTTTGTTTGTTTGTTTTAATCTGAAAGTCTCCACTTCTCACCCTTCCAGCTTTGGGAATTGCCAGGCATTTCTGATCCTTTGCCCTTCCATCTGTTCCTCTGGCTTACAGAGGTGACAGAGATCGGGGCTTGGGGGGATGATCTTTATTAAATGACAAACTTGGCTATGGCAGGATGGAAAAGTAAACACAATCCTGGCACATGGGAACCAGCCCGGGTCAAATGGGAGAGCTTGCTGTCCAGGAGGCAAGGCCAGAGGAGCAGCCTCCAGTGATTTAGACTTCAAAGACGGCATTATACCTGGAGGAGGGTGCCAACAGTTTGAAACACAACTCCAGGCTCTACCCAGCCCCGATCTCTTTTCATGTCTCCTCTGGCTCTTGCAGTTTTTCCAGCATCCACCTTCTGCCCTCTCCACATCCCCATCCACATCATGATGCTGCTCCCCTCCTTGCACCTCTCCCGAAGTCACACAGAATCCCAGACTCGCAGGGGTTGGAAGGGACCTCTGGAGAGCATCTAGTCCAAACCCTGCCAAAGCAGGGTCACCCAGAGCAGGTTGGACAGGAACGCATCCAACCAAAGTTCTTCCTCATGTTGAGATGGAATTTCCCCTGTTCCAGTCTGTGCCCGTTGCCCCTTGTCCTGTCGCTGGGCACCACTGAGAAGAGTCTGGCCCCATCCTCTTGCCACCCGCCCTTGAGATATTGATGAGCATTGATGAGATCCCCTCTCATCTTCTCTTCTCCAGGCTGAACCCCCCCAGCTCTCTCAGCCTGTCCTCACAGCAGAGGGGCTCCAGCCCTCCCAGCATCTCCGGGGCCTCCTCTGGCCCCGCTCCAACAGCTCCATGTCCTTCTGCTGTTGGTGCCCCAGTGCTGGAGGCAGCACTGCAGGGGGGTCTCATGGAGCGGAGCACAGGGGCAGAATCCCCCCCCTTGCCCTGCTGCCCACACTGCTGGGGATGCAGCCCAGGCTGCTGGGGGGTTCTGGGCTGCCAGCGCATGTTGCCCGCTCATGTTGAGCTTCTCATCCATCAACACCTCCAAGTTCTTCTCCTCAGGGCTGCTCTCCATCCATCTCTGCCCAGCCCAGATCTGCGCTTGGGATTGCCCCAAACCATGTGTTTATCCTGCATTTATCCACAAACGCTGTTTCCACCCGCAGTGCTGCCAGGCCCTTCGTGCACAGGCAGGCGGCACTTTTCACCCAGCAGCGTTTTAAGGACGTTGCAGATTGCTGCATAATCAGCCTGCGGCACAAATCCGCGCCAGGGCGGCTGACGAGAGCGGAGGCAGAGCCGGCACACCACATCCGAAGATAACGGAGCTCCTCTCCCCCAGCTTCTGACCCCCTGCGTCAGATTTGTCTGTTTTTCAGTGGACATGCGAGACAGGGGCCTGCATTCAGGGGATGAGGACGGGGCGAGGGGCGGCTGCGGGAGCAGCATCTCGCCGTGCAGAGGTGGGAAACACAACTGACCTCAAAGCGCGTCCCGGCCTGTTGCCCAGGCTGCTTTGCCTCGCTGGGGTTTTTCGCAGGGATGCTTCATCTACTGCCACTTCCTGGAGAGTTTCACTTTCATTTTCACTTCCAGGTCTCACTTCCCGGCATCCAGCATCCCTGCTGGGCCTTGCTGGCCAGCCCAGGCCATGGGAGGCACACGCTGCAGCCTTTCCCTCTGACCACACCGGGAGAGGAGCCCACGGTGTCACCCACTGCTGCTGTCCCGCTGTCCTCATTCAGTCTGTCCCTGGGGACCAGCCCCCCCCAAAAGTCCCTGGAGCTGGCAGGGATGATGGACAACTGTGATGATGGACAACATTGCTGAGCTGCCTCCAAGGTGACTTAGGGATGTCACCTACCTGAGTGTCCTGAGCTGAAGTCCTTGTCCCTGGGTGTCTTGAGCATTCGAGGCTGGCGTCCTCCTCCCTCCACCACGGCTGCTAGGAGAGCATCGCCCATCCAGGTCTCCCCTGGGCCTCAGCAGTCCCCTGAAGTCGGTGGCCTGGCTGTAGGGCTGGAGAATCTGGGGTGCCAAAAATACAGACGGGGGGGTGTCCAGTCCAGCGCTTCCAGCGGTGGGATCTCCGAGCCCTGAGCTGAGACCTTGGTAGCGGGATGCTCACCCACCTTGGGCTTTCCGCACAGCCATAGGGATCGCTGCCCAGAGAGAAGAGACACCGCAGACCCAACCTACGGCGGTGGGGCTTCCTCCCGCACCCCGGGGCAGGCTGCAAGGGGTCCTCGGGTCCCCCCAGCAGCTCCAGGGATCCCTCGAGGGACGCTCCCCCGTCCCCGGTGGGCACACCGCTGCTGCAGCCGACCCCACCGGGCGGGGGAGCTCTCTGCCCGTATTGCAGCGGGGCCCCCCGGTGGCTGAGGAGGGTCCCCAGGGCCGCTGGAGCGCCGTCACAACGCGCACCCCCGTTACAAGGCGCACCGCGGGGCGGGGAGAGGCGGCGCCTCCACTCCGCCGCTGCGAGGGGCGGGAGAAGAAAGGGAAGGCGGGCGGCGGCGGCAACCCAAGAAACGAGGCGGTGCGCGGGCGGGGGCGGGCCGGTGAGTGACAGGCGGCGGCGGCCGCCACTCGGGGAGACGGGCGGGCGCAGGGGGGGCGGGCCGGGCGGCAGCCAATGGGGAGGGCGCGCTGTCAGGAGCGAGCGCCTCAAATAATCGGGCTCAGCTGATTGTCCCCGGCAGAGAGTTGTTTGGCGGCGGGCGGGCGGCGCAGCCAGGAGGGCGGGCGGCGGCGGAGGAGGAGAAGGAGGCGGGGGGCTCCTCTTTGTTGTATGGGGGTGTCCAGCCGGGGCTGAGGGGAGGGGAGGGCGCGGCGGGCGTTGGCGGGCCGTTTCCTCCCCTCCTCCTTCTTTCCCCCCCCGCCCCTCGACCCCGGCGCTGCCCCATGAGCTCGACGGCGGCGGCCCTCGCTGAGGGGGCGGCCCTGGCGGAGGGGCCCGCCGTGCCCTACGCGGTGGAGCTGGGGCTGACCGTGCTCCACACGGCGCTCTACGCCGCCCTCTTCCTCTTCGCCTACCTGCAGCTCTGGCTGCTCCTCTACTACCGGGAGCGGCGCCTGAGCTACCACACGCTCTGCCTCTTCCTCTGCCTGCTCTGGGCTGCCCTCAGGACCACCCTCTTCTCCTTCTACCTGCAGAACTCCCTGCAGGCCCTCCGCCTCCAGCAGCCCTTCGCCCACTGGCTCCTCTACTGCCTGCCCGGCTGCCTGCTCTTCTCCAGCCTCTGC
This sequence comes from Larus michahellis, assembly GCF_964199755.1. NCBI lineage: Eukaryota > Metazoa > Chordata > Aves > Charadriiformes > Laridae > Larus > Larus michahellis. The sequence continues at coordinate 24,637,528 of NC_133899.1, read as the reverse complement.
CTCCTCAACCTCTATTTTGCTGAGGTAAGTTGTTTTTCTTTGGGGGGTAGAGACACAGCAACCCCCACCACCACCCTTTCCCCTTCAGCCACCCCCCCGAACTTGGAGGTGTGCTGAGGTGTCCCCCGAAGCCGGGGTTTGGGGGGGGAGGGGGGGGGCTGTGTGGAGGTGTGCCCTGGGCCAGGCTCGGTGGGAGAAGGGTGCTGAGAGGTCTCCCCTCAGTGCAGGCCTTGGGGCAGGTTGGGGGGATGTTGCGGAGATGCCCTGAATCCAGGCTTGGGGGGGATATGGGGAGGGCACAGGGATTATGCCCTGAATCCAGGCTGGGGGGTGGGGAGGGATGGGGGGGGTGAGGAGAAAGCATGCCCTGAATCCCGGTGTCAGGGTGGTGGGGCGCATGGTGTGCAGCCCCCCCGGGGTGGCTTTTGAGGGGGGAGACCTGAATCTCCCCATGCCCTGAGTCTGGGGTTGGGGGGGTGCAGAGATGTGCCCTGCTCCCCAGTGGGGCTTTCCCCTTTGCAGCCCTACAGGGGAGGTCTCTTAGGGGACTGTTTTGCATATTATTTTTTTTAATTGATTCCCCTTCTCTAAAGGGGACCAGAAAGTGGCAGCAGCAGGGGCTGCTCTGGCCTGGAGTGATGCCAACCATTACGTCACCAGCTAGAGCCTCTTCTGCTATTGTTGCTGCGCTCCCTCCTTCTCTCCATCGCTCCGCTCTGAACTGGGCTTGTTGTTCTGCAGCTTGTTGTCACACACAAAAAAAAAAACCCAAAACAAAACCCTGGGATCCCTCTGCCTCCCCAGACAACAGCCCGCGGCTGGAGAGGTGGGCCCCTTCCGAGCACAATGATCGCTACTGGGACAGTGCGGAGCTGCTTGTTATTGTTGCTGAGCTGTATTCCTCCTTTTCTGGGTTCCCCATCACTTGTTTTGTGACTATTCTATTTTTTCAGTCCTCCTTTCTCTAGTCTTTTCACTTGTCTTTATCTTTTAAAGCCTTGGCTCTCCCCTCCCCTTCTTCCTCTGAATATTTTGTTTCTGCTCCAGTTTCTCGTGAGCAGCCCTTTGCTCGCCTGCCTTCCAGTTTGGTGACTTGTTTCATAAATAGGCAGTACTTTCCTTCCAGCTTTGTTGTTCAGATTCTTTGCTCTGCAGCTCTCAGCTGTTTGCCAGCCTCACAAAGGAATCGCTAACACACAGCGAAATCGCTCCATCGCACCGATGTGTCACCGATGGGAATTATGATTTCATTTTCCCGAGGACATCAATGTTCACATGATAATGTGAGACTTGGAGCAATTGGGTTGTTCAGCTGTTTTGGTTCTTCCCCCTCTGACACAAACACCTGGAAGCTGGGGTAAACTGCCTGTTGCAAAAGCTGTTGGTGTTAGATATGCTGCTGATCAAGTGGCAGCAAAATAACAAGTGGTGCATAGTGTGCATAATCCATCTTGTCTGTTAAAGGGAGTCTGACCTACCAATTGCTCCAACCGGTGGGTGCTTTTGTGTCCCTTGAAAGACAAGCAGAGAAAGGGATCCCATGTTCTGGTACCACAAAGTGGCTGGATTTCTGTTTTCCTCCAAGTCTCACTGGACTTGACAGAAGATTTGCCTCTCTGCAGCTGTGTTAAAAGGCTCCTTTAAAGAACAGCAAAGTAAACTCAATAGGTTCTCAGGCTTCCCTTCCTCCCAGGGTACCTGTTTTTCAGTGGACTCTGGCTGAATATACCCCATTTCTTTCTCCTTGAAGACCTAGAGCCAAGGGAAATCCTGTTTGAGGAAATAAGACCTCAGAATCTAGAGTGGGGAAGGATGAAATGACTTACTAAAATGGGTATACATGTGTAGTTACAGCGAGGGTCTGACACTTGGCTGTTGCAAGCAGAACAGGCGTCCAGCACTTTGTGGTGTTTGTGGGTGGTGGTAGGGAAGCCTGCAGCTCCAGAGGTTTAGAGAAAGTGCAGTGAACAGAAAGCTTTTGGTGTTTTTCTGGCTTCCATTTTAACAAAAGAAATGATGTGAGTGGTGATATTTGGCTTCCTCTGCTTGGGGAACAGGCTGATAAAACTAGTGCATCCCTCCCTTGACAGAAGGGTGCCATGTGCTGGTAGCTGAGATGTTCCTGGCTTGGCTGTGTTCAGTGTTTCTCTTAAAGCACAAGAGGCATTGTGTTAAGGGAGCTTAGGGTGTAATTAAAGAAGAATTGTCACTACCTCGAGGAAGGAGAGAAGCTGAGGTGGAACCACAGCAGTTTAGCTGAAGTGGCTCAAGATCTAGAGAGGACTGGTATGTTTACCAGTGTGACTCCAAGCAGAACCTGCTGTGGGTGGCCCATCCATTCCCAGTTCTTTAAGGGCCAGTTGGTAGCAACCTGTAGAAGGGCACTGGGCTTCTGCTACTCTGGGGGCAGTATCCTGGTCTGAGATCGCCTCAGATAAAAGCATAGGCTGCTTTTGTGTGGAAGGCCTGGCTAATTGTCTGTGTACACAGTGCCTCCTTTGTGGAGATGCTGGAGACATGGCATCTGTCTAAGCAGTGGATGAAAATGTGGCCTGTGCTATGTTATTTGAACTAATCTTGCTTGATTTACGGAGCTCCCCAGGCTATTTACAAGCTGAGGATGAAATGGTGCTGGGTGGGGGAAGAGCTCAGGGAAACAACACATACCCATGGAGACCTAGCATTATTTTGCACTTCAGGCTGTTCTGGGGCTGAAATTCAAACTTGTGAAACTGTCCGGTGTTCCCCCTTTCTGTGGGGAGAGGGTATCCTCTTCCTATCACCTCCCAGCCCCTGAGATTCCTGAGGGGATGTGGAAGCCTGACCAAATGCGTGTGGGATGCTCATTTGGTGGTGACAGTTTCTTTCTGTCACCGCCTTACTTCCACCTGGCACATCAAAAGGTGTGATGCCCTTTTGCTTGGGAGCATCTCATCCTCTCTGATTCAACTTGTAACAGAATGAGATCCTTTCCAGGAAATCTGGAGTTCACAGGTTGTCAGGTCAGAATTCCTCAGATGTGTTCCCAGTCTTGCCTAAAACAGGCAGAACCAGTGGTTCGGATATCCAACCCGGGGTGCTTCTCTGCCTTGCTTTTGGACTAGCTCCTCTGCTGCCAGCTAGACATCTACTTGAGTAATGCTACCTTTCCCAAGAGCCTGCCAATTCCTGCTTTCCCCCAGGTCATTGTCAGGAGCACAGCACATGAAATGTAGCCACAACAACCTCCATCTTGACCCTTTCAAAGACCTTCTTGAGCACTTGGCATCCTGGACTCACTCGGGAGTCAGCAACTGTGCGCAACAATGAGTAAGGACTTCTGCTGGAGTGGTGAGGCTCTGACAGGCTGCTCTGCCAGACTGGTGTGGCCATAACCCTTAACCTGTCTGGGTTTCTTTAAGTGCTCCATCTGATTAGATGACATCAGCCTTTCTTCATCTCTTGCTGCTCTAATTGCTCTGGAGCAGACAGGCATGGAAAGAGCATCCAGCCTGGGAGCTGTTTGTCCTTGCTCTCCTGTATCTTCCCGCTGTCTCAGATGGAAAACTGAAAAAGCCTTCATCTGTTCTTGCACTTTTCCACCTTCCTTATCTGGCAGACACCTAGCATGTGCCCTCTGCCTCAGAGGGACAGCTGGTAAGGGGTCACTTAAAACCAAAACTGCTCCATCCCATAGCTGGTGATTCCCATGGGCCCCATGGGAACAGGTGTCCATGCCAGCAACCAGCTATTCTAGGAAATCAGGGTACATGAGTTGCACCCTGTGTTCATGATGGCATAGGATGACCTCAGTATTAGTGGGGATGGTGAGAGGTCCTCCTCACAGATAGTTCCAGCTTTTTCTCTGAGGGGCGGGTGTGGGCTCAAACACTTGTTTTGGGGTGTAGTCCCAAAATAGTCCATGCTCTGCTCTGGTACTGAGTGACTGTGGTGAAAGAAGGAATGTAGCTGTGGATGTTCTTGCAGCTGAGCGAGGGCTGTGTTCATGTCAAGGCAGGACATGGTTATGTCTTGCATCTGGAGAGCCTAAACTCATGATTTTGTTTATGGAGCAAAAGAGACTTTGGTTCCATCAGACAGACAATGACAAGTTGCTGGTGCTCATGGATCTTTCAGATCTGTTGTGAATGGCTGCACGAAAACCAAGCTGAAGTGCTATCGGAGGCTCGATGTTAGGGCTGAGATCCTGGCTTGTACTGATACTGAAAGTGGCCCTTAGAACTACCTGTGGGTTATGGTGTCTGTCACTTGTTGTCATGTCTTTGCAGCTGTGACACATCCAGTACACCTCTGAAGACTGAGTGTGTTTTTAATGCTCTGAGAATGTACCCTTAGCAAGTTTACTTTCTGGACTCAGTGATGTAAGGCATTCACTTTTGTGAAATATATCCAGGCATCACAAAAACAAAAGCCCTCAGCATCACAGGGCACTTTGAGTTCTGTAGCTTTTCTCGGCCTTGCCTTCCTCCCAAGTCTGTGGCTGATGTGAAGTGCTCAAAGGACTTGTGGCTCCAGAAAGACAACAGGCTCTGAGTGTTGCCTAACTGTTATAAAAGGCTTGCTTAGGAGGACATGTTCTCAGCCCTCCTGCTCTGGGCTAGCAGAGACCTTGTTCCTTGTTTTCAGCAGGCAACTGATGACTTTTGGAGCCGGCCTCTCGGCTAGGAACTGGAGGAACTGTTCAGTTTGCAAGGGTTGCTACTAGCAACTTGGCATCATGCACCTGTTTCAGGGCAGGGGTCTGTATTTCCTATTTTTATGAAGAACAGGACTGCTCCTGAGCTCTCTGTGCTGGTTTCTTCCCAGCAGAACCCACTACATCAGCTGTCCTTGGGCTTTGAAAACCAGCAGTGCTGGAAGGCTTGCAAGATTGTCTCAAGGGCAAGAACCCAAAGGTGCATTGTGAACACTACTGGTGTCACCTACTGACCTATGAAGAAAAAAGCAACCTTCAGATGAGTTATCATGTCTTAATAACTAAAACCACTGTAAACCGAGTGATGCCTGTTCTTTTCCCGAAGTTACAGGACTAAATAGCTGGGGGCTAATAAAAGTGTAAGGCTGGTGCCGTGGTCTCCCTCCGCTTTCCGTGGCAGCGGTCCAAGTGTGAGGCTCAGGTTGCCATTGCACTCTTAACTCTGAGACAGCTCTGTGTGCCTTAGTCCCCAGGGCTCAGGGCCACAGGGGTGGGTCTTGGGAGAGTCCCTTGCTCAGGGCTGCTGCAGAAGCCAGCATCTTCTTTCTGTTAGCCATTGGCATTTCCCTGCTCAGCTGAGGGGCTGTTCTCATGCAAGGGCGATCAGCTGGAACACAAGCCAGGGACTCTTGCTCAGCTCTTCAGAGGCTGCAGTGACAGAGTGTTTTTCTGGGAGTCAGAGCAGCAGTGCAAATACCTCAAATGGACTTCCATGCTCCACAAATGGGTGCTGAACCAAGAGGTTTCCCAGCTGGATGTTCTTGATGTCTGTTTTGACACTCCCAAAGCGCTTGAACATAGCCTACAGGCAAACTAGGCACAGAGGGAGGATTCAGGGATTTTTCTGTTTTGAAGTCACCACATGGTCCTTCAAGGCCCAGGTTTCCTTGTAACTCAGATGAGCTGGATCAGACCCTCAAACCCTGAAATGTCTCTGGAAATCCTGTTGGCAGAAGCCTGATTTCTGAAGCTTCAGAGTGCCATCATGACCTCAGTGCTGACTGGAAGGCAGGACCCAAGAAATTCCATCAGAAAAAAAGCTGGCTGAGGCTGCCTTGTGAGAGATGAGTGATTATTCACTGCAGCCACAGTCTGGAAGCTGACAGGGAGGACTCCTTGCAGAAGCAGTGAAACTAAACCTCCACACCTGGGCAGCAAGCTCACAGTGGTCTTGTGTTCACCCCACAAGTATATGTCTGCTGGACCTGGCTAAATGGCTCTCTACCTCTTCCCAAGTTCCTTCAAAGTCTCTAGTCAGGACACGAGCTTTGTCTGAGGCTGAATGTGACCTCAGCTCTGGGGTCTGCACCAGGGTCTGCCTCTTTCACAGGACAAACCCCAGTTCCTGCCATGGCTGTGCTGAATCTGTGTGTGACAAGTGAGCTCCATGTAGCTCTGCCAGCATGCTGCTTGCCCTGACCGTGTGGGAGCACCAGTTACCTGTCCTCTTGCGGTGGGACCCCTGTGCTCCCATCTAAGCTGTGACTTGGGTGTGCGTCCGCACCTTCCTGAGCTGTCCATATGTCCTTAGGCTAGAAGTCCTGCCCCTGTAGGCTTCAGTAGCAGCCACTCTCCAGCCCAAAGGGACATGGAGGCTTGTCTGCCATACTGGAAAGGGTGTTGTAGGGCTGCCTGAGTGTGAGATGATGGTTCTCCTCTAGCCTCAACCCAAATGGCTGGGGGTGCAGGCATGGGTTCAGTACCTGCAATCCGAGGAGAGGCCCGTGAGTTTTTGCTTTTGAAGCATTGATCCTTCTTGTGCAACTGTCAACTTGAGTCTCCTAATCCCTTGTGCGGTGAGGAGATTCACAGAACCCAGATCCACTCTTGGACAGTGCGTGTTGCTTTGAAGAGTGAAACAGTCTGTAAATGACTGACATCTTATACGCTTGTCTGTCAAATGTGCTGTGGAAATGGGCCTTCCACCTCTACAGGACTTCCTGCCATCTCAGAGTTACTTTTCAGGTGTATATGGCCTACAACCATCTTCAGGATGGAGGAGCTGCGAGTTCTAAATGCGTGTTACAGCCTGCGGGTCCATAATCCGATACCAGAGGGCTATTTTAGATCAGCTATTTGTCTTGCTAAAGCACAGCAGCTGAAGTGGCCTTCTCTAACAGGGAAATTGAGCATGATTGAGGTTCTAAAATATGCAGCACAGAACACTGGGCGAAGCAGATGTATTTTTGAATGTTCTTAGTGACTACTGAGTACTAAACTCCCTGCTTTTCTTGAAGTCCTTAGGTGTGGTGTTATTAAAGTCCTTGTTACATATGGGATATTAAATACTTTTATAGGGACATAGTTTAGTGGTGGACTTGGCAGTGTTAGGACTCCATTGTAAAGGTCTCTTCCAACACAAATGATTCTATGGCTACTGGACACCTACATTTGGGCTTGGTTCTTGCAGGAAAAAAAGAATACCAGTCTTTCTTGCAAGTGTGTCTGGTTGCAAGACTTGGTGCTAATAGATAATCTAGAGTCCTTCAAGATGTCCAGCTGGATGCTGGCTCTGCTGTTGTATATGCCTTTACTAAGGTTAAAGGAGAACTGTAGGTCATGTTAAGTAATGCTGTGCAAATCTTTCCCCTAGGTCATATTCAAAGTGAAATGTGCAGCTGAATTCAACAAGTACAAGTAAGTGATACTTTCCTAATGTTACCTTCAAAGCTGGCTTAAGGTGAACTTGTGCTGCAGTGCTGGGAATGGGAACTTCAGACCCCAAAGACTGAACAGAGCTAATGCCATACCTAGCTGTGCTCTGACAAAGGATCAGTCTTGTGCCTTGGAGTGGAGCTTCAAGTGTACCAAGGAAGCTAAAGCATATGCTGCATGCCTCCATCAGCATCCCAGTACTGGTGTTGCTCACAAACCACGTGAACTCTCAAGGTCATCCTGAGTTGTCCTACCCCAGAAAAGCTCTGCAGAACAAGGCTTGAGTAATAGGTGGGACCTGTGTTTGTGCAATCCAGGTGCTTCCTAGCCATTTCCAGGGAAACCCACAATGGAAAATGCAAGCTCCAGTGGCTTTCAATAAAGAAGTTGCAGTGGTTGTGATGACTCATAGCTTATTGACTGAAGTTAATGCAGAGCTAGAGCAACACTTAAAATCTGCAAGATAAGAACCTGACTGTCAGAAGATGAGTCTTGTAACTCATGACTACTTACACTGCTCATGCATTATGAGAGCAGCTCAAACAAACACTCTGCAGACTTGGACTGTCAATAGAACCACTGAAACTTACTGGAATGTCTGATCTTCATAGCAAGCAGAGCACTGGGCATGCTGGGAGGTTCTTTTGCCTGATGAGACAGGAGGGTGGTGGAGAATGGCCACAGAATTGTCTGACTTCAACTCCTTTATTTTTTTTTTCTTTTCCCCCACCATCTCTCCAGGGTCCTGTTGTACCTGGGCTCCGTATTTACCAGCCTCCTCTTCTTAGTTGTGAATTTAACTTGTGCAATGTTAATCCACGGTGAGGTCCCGGAGAACCAGTTGAGGTGGACAGTCCTTGCCCGTGCCCTAGTTAACGACAGCCTCTTCATCCTCTGTGCCATCTCGCTGGCTTGCTGCATGTGCAAACTGGGAAAGATGTCTTCAGCGAATGTCTACCTCGAGTCTAAGGTAGGTAAATGCCTTGTAAACTACACTGGAACTGCACTGTCGTCAGCTGGATTGTTAACTGGATCTGTGTGTGCTTGCTCAGAGCAGTGCTGACCTGGTTGCACCTGAGCTATTTCTGCTCAAATACTCCTTCCAGTGTGGAGGTGGCAGCTCTTGGACTCCTCCCTCCAGAAAGTGCATGCTCCTGCTGTAGCAGCGAAGTGCCCTGCACGTTTTAAGGGAATACTTTGTCTGCAGCTTTGGAGCTGCTTATGCGTTTCAGGTTTAGAGGTACAATTCAGGGTTTGTCTGCAAGAGGGTTCTCTAAGGAGTAGCAGATGCAGTTTCGGCAGCATATTGTCACTAAGGACAGTAAAATCTGCAGCATATTGTTATCTCTGGCAGATGCATGACAACTATCTGCAAAGGGGATCCCCCTGCAGCAGTCCAGCTTTAGCTGCCTGCTTGCTTGAGCCAGAGGCAGTGCTCACCTGTCCTGGATGAGATGAGCGTCTTAGAAGGGGAGGAAAAGTTGCTGTAAGTCCTGCCCCAAGGCAGAAGGACAGATGAGGGTCTAAACATACATGGCTCTTCTTCAGCAGGTAGGAAAATGGATAAGCCACCAGCAGTCTTGTGTTAGTGTGGCAGTAGGCCGCAATTAAGTGTGTGCTTAAGCTGTCTCCTCTTCTTCTGGGAAGCCATATCACTCCTATCAAAGGCAGTGACTCCAGGGTGGGGATCTGGCCTGGTGAGAAGGGCAGATGTAGTCTCTTGATGAGCCTGGAAAGATCTATAGAAAAACTTGAGCCCTGAGCATGGGGAAACACAGCTCAGGGAAGCCAGCTGCCTGGCTCTGGTACTTCTGAGTTACTGCCTTTTCCCAATAGTACAGCTCCTCACCTCATGTGGTCCGAATCACCTCTTTCCCGGTGTCAGAATAAGGTCTCCTGCAGAGACTTTATTTCCAGTGTGTCCTCAGTCAGGTGAATCTGTATGGGCTGAAACCACTGCTGAGGCTGGCCAGGGCGTAGAGCTCCTGGTGGCTGTCGGATGCCTCTGTCCCCCCCTCAGAAGAGGGTGACAAGCAGCCTTGCAACAGACACTGATGCAAAGACATTCTGGATCCTGACAACTGCCTTGGGTTGGTTGGAGGCATCTCCTTGCTCCTTAGCGGGCCATCTGCGGGACCACTCAAAGTCCATTGCCCCTTCTTTTAGAGAGGGTTGCCAGAGCTGGGCTGACAAGGTTGAAGCTGGGGCTTTCTGTAGGAGAAGTCTGGGTCTCTTAGGCAGTGGAGAGCATCGGTGGCTGCCCAGAATCCAGGATGTGTGTGGGCCATAGGTACTGGGACCAGCTGCCTACCTGGCTCTTGTGACAGCTGTCCACAGAGGCCACAGATTGCAGCTGGATGATCTGAAGTGAGACAGAAGAGCTGTGACTAAGCTGAGAACCTGCTCAAATCCCTGCTTGCACGGGCCAGGTACCCAGCTCTGACTGGATCTGGACATTAATTAACTTATCAAGTTCACCCAGCAGTGGTTTATGAATGCAGTAACTTCCTCTAGTTACATGCCTGAGGCTGCCTGTGGGGCCTTGCTCTTGTACAACACAGCGCTAAAGAAGCCTTGCTCTCAAGTTGAATACTCAACCTGACTGTCTGGTAAAGGTCTCTTGCATTCAAATGCTGTCTCCCTTCCCTGCCTTGAAGGCATCCCCCGGCTTTGTGTTGTGGAGGAGCTGCAAAAATAGGGTGGGGATGAGCAGAAGTGTTACACAAATGCCTGAAAAGGCTGTCCTGCCTCCTGAACTCCAGCTCTGAACCTGCTGACTCAAAGCAATGCAGGAAGGCTGGAGGGGCCCAGTGAGGTGGCTGCCTCCACCACGGAAGGTAGGAAGGTTTGAGCCATTTGATGCTTGAGGAGGCTGCGCTATTGAACCGCTGCCAGATCCTATACTGTGGTCCTTGTCTGCTGGAGACTTGCTTCACTAGCCTTTCTGCCTCTTATTCTGCTCTCCTGAACACCATGGACTTGGCTAACAGTGCTAGAGCAGGCTGTGTTCTTGTGCTTTGGTGCTGCCACAGGGGCCTGTCTGTCAGCAGCACTTTCATGCTGACTCTTCCAAGGCACTGTCTTGAGCAAGTGCTGGAAAGCTAGGAAAGTAGAACTGGTGTACCCATAGCTTGGATGTGGAGCAGGTCAATGAGATGAGCTTCCTGAGCAGATTTGTCTCCCTAACTACAAAGGCAAGTCAGCTGCTGAGATGTGTTTGCCTGCCCACTTCCTGGCTTCTGCTCTGCAGTGACTTGGTGGCTCCTGGTAGCTATTAAAAGGCTGTATTTAAGGGGTGTATTTAGCAAAGAACTGGAGACACTTGCAGATCTTCAAGTGGCTGCTTCTCCCATGGCTATCTGTCCGAGAAAGGTAGGACCTTCAGGGTACCTCATGCAGCTGTCCCTCTGACAGCACTGCATCTGAAACACTGTGGAGAAAGTTGTTCTTCACCAACACAAGACAGATAGTAGGAGGCAGATGTCCCACAACATCTAGCTGCCCTTTATCACACTGCCTTCTTTACAGTTGTGTTTAGCAAAGCCTGGTTTGTCCCACAGCAGCGCCGGGGTTCAGGTGCTGGATCTGTCTCCCTGTTCTCAGAGTTGCCCACCCCAAATATTTGGGCTTCCTTCCTAGATAAATGTGTTCAATGTGGGGGTGCTGAACTGCTGCAGAGTGAATGAGCTGGGTGGACATCTCTGCTGCAGAGTCTGATCAGGGTGTAGAAGCAGCAAGTTGATTTTCTTAATGGTTGTTGGTTGGCCTTCAGGAGACCACCACAGAAAGGCAGTGGGTGGGGTGGCATCTCTCTGGACTACCAGTTTGAAGCTGACTGAGATCCTGAGTGGCACTCCTGTGCCTCAAGTTGTCCCTTGCTCCCTGGTGACACTGGCTGTGTAGCTCTGCTACTGCAATGAACTCATCACACAAGGAAGCTCTTAACCAGCTCTGAATATTTTAGCAACAACATACAAATGTTCTAGGTCATTCTTGCCTGCACACCTTCTCACGCATTTAAGGGGAAGGCGGGGGGCGTGTGTGTGGAATTCTGGCTTTGTAGGAAGGTCTGTATTAAAACTGTTTTTCTTCCTGCTCTAGGGAACATCTGTCTGCCAGGCGATTCTTGTGGGATCTGTAGTCGCTCTTCTGTATTCCTCAAGGGCTTGCTATAACCTGGTAGCTGTGGCCATATCTCCTGACAACGTTCCTGGTCCTTTTAACTATGGCTGGGACAACCTTTCAGATAAGGTAAGTGTCTGTGACACCAATCAAGAGCTAGTAAAGTGACAAGCAGTTACTCTGCCACCCTGTGAGGGCATGTGTAGGGGAAAAGAGCTTTGGGTAATGGTGTCTGGTTCTCGACATCCCCAGGTGAGCTGGATTTCTGCCTTCAGAAGCCGTGCTTGCTCTCTCCACCAGAGCAAGCTGGAATCTTCCTCTGGCTACTTCTTCAGGCAGGATCCCCTGTTGTGCTCTTCAGTTTTAGCCTGCCAACTCTTCTTTTGGGGGAGAGGAGGAACAAGTCAACTAGAGCAGAAAAGCAATGCTTAATAAGGCATGGCTGTGTGCAAGGGAGAGTCACTGGTGTGAGGAGGGAGCTAACAGTACCCTGGTAGCACACTAAAGAGAACTATCTCACTAAAAAAGTAGTTGAGTAAGGGTCGCTATTCTGGTTTAGGGACTCCTGTCTTCATAAAGAGTTTCTCTGCATTCCTAGTTCTCCAGAGCTGTGTGCAGTGTCCAGCTTTGGGAGCTGTGTAGGTCTACTGATGGCTAGGATTATACAGAGACCTCTAACTTCTGTCCACAGGTGCATGTGGAAGTGAGCAGTGAAGAGTACGTGGTGTTTGGAGTGGTCCTTTTCCTCTGGGAGCTGGTGCCAACGACTTTCGTGGTGCTGTTCTTTCGGGCTCAGAGACTGAGTCAGAACTTGGTAGGTGTGAGCAAGCTGCTGTAGCTTGAGGAGTCACGAGGTGCCTGGGGTATGGGTACAGGCCTTTAGGAACACTGTCAGAAACATCTCACTTGTGGCCTATCTCCTTTCTCTTTAACAGACTCCAGCGGGGATGGTCAATAGTCACAGCTACAGCTCCAGAGCCTACTTCTTTGACAATCCAAGGCGCTATGACAGCGATGATGACTTGTCACGGCTTGGGGCCAGAGAAGGAGGGTAAGTGTTGTGCTGGGCAAGGGAAAGCCCAGCTGCTGTTCGGCTGCCCTGTGTGGACGCAGCAGAGCTCTTGGCTTCTGCTCTTAGGAAAAAAATTTTGGTCTAAGAGGCAGCTTGGGCAAGGTGGATGGGCCAAGGAGCCTTCTGACTAAGCTTGGGTTTGTTCCCTTCTGCAGCTCACAAGGAGCTGTTTTTATGAGATAGAAGTGACCAGCTCTGAGGGGTGGCTATTGCTCTGGGTGCTGGCAGGTAGAAGTATGCAGTGGCTACAGAGAGGAGGCCTCATCCAGGAGGGCTAATCCTGCTAGGATCCTTCCTCAGCTGTGGGGACAGAGGGCTCTTAAATGACCTCCAGAGGAGTTTCTCCACTGGGAAGTGAGAGGTGGTGAAGTCCTGGGAGGGACATGATCCCTGGGAGCCAGCTGGGACAAAGCTCTGCAGGAACACCTGGTACAGGGGAGAATGGTCTGGTATCCCCAGCAGAACTAGGGGGAAACCTGACAGCCTTGGCCTTCACTTGCTGCTCAGGGTGTAGTGGGGGGTTCAGAGGTTCTGGCTCTTCTTGACCAGTGGTGTAGGGCCTGGTCCTCTTCTCCTTGTACCTGTTTCATCAAAGCCAGGTTCCTTGGAGATGCTGTGCTTGCATGGCATAGTGTGCTTCTGCAGACCTGGATACTGGGAGCAGAAGTCTTTCCTGGCAGTGGAGACTAGCTGCAGCCAAATTACTCATCTCTAAGAGTCTGTGTCTGTTTTTTTTTCCTGTCTCTCCTCCCAGCTTGGCCACCCCCCAGTGCTCTGGCTGCTATGGGTCCCTGGCTGGCAATGACAACTACACCGTGGGTCCCCATCTCAGCGGAACGGTTACAGACAGTGCCCCCTTGCTCTTTGCCGCAGGCGGCTCGGAGATGAATAATCACCATAGGTCATACCCTGCACCACAGAACTGAAGAGGCTGCGAGGTCCCTTTCTTCCCCAGAAGTGGCATTCATGTATAGGATTGTAACCTGGTTTTCTCTTTCCTTCTTCCCTGGAGTATCTAACTCATCGACACAAACATTCCACTACCTGCTGCAGCTGTAAGTGGGACTGAGCCTATGGCTGCAGGCAGTAAGCAAGAGAACTGTGACTTTAAGGTACCATGTAGCAAAGTGAAGCTGAACTCTCTGGAAGCTTTTTCTTGGTCTGGTCTTCAAGATGTTGGCAGCTAAATGCACCAGAGCTTCCTCACTAGAAAAGAAACATCAAATGCATATTTGCACTTTTATCTGCACACTTGGAAGGAACGAAATCTTGCTCAGACCGCGCTTGGTCTGAGACTGTTCTAGTTACTCTTTTAATTGCACATCCATAGCTGGGAGAGGCACTGTCTTCCTGCAAAGACGTGTTCCGTGAAGTACTCTGCATCCTGACTCACTTGGGAGTGTGAAGCTCTGGCCGAGCGTGTTACAGGCAGGGCCTCCTGTGGTGAATGTTCAAGCATACTGTGCCATATTCACACCTGGCAGGGCTGATGCCTCTGGGCTGAGTGTGGTCTTGCTCTTGACTGCTGGGCCTCGTTTCACCTGGTTGCTGAAGTGTCCTGCCTAGGACTGTGGGCTCAAAGCTGGGCTCTAAGCATATCCTAGTGGACGCCTGGGAGGGTGAGATCAAGTGCTCCTACTGGCATTAAGATCACTATGTTGTAACCAACCCACTAGCTCGTGGCAAAGGAAGAGGGCTGGCGTGGATGGAGGGGGCAAGACTTCATAGGCTGCTGCCTTCCGGGAGAGCTTAGAGCTGGCTTGGCGAGAGCGTGCCTGTAGGAACACGTGTGGCCCAAAGCATGTGTAAAACTAGGGCTGCTTTAACTGGTGGGTGGCGAGAGCAGTCCTGCTTCCTCTTCCTCTTCACCCGCCGTGGGGCTCCCCTTTCCCCCTCAGTATTAAATTGCATTTAGCAGATAACCAAGAGTTTTAACCTGAAGCGAATGTGAACCAGTGGGGTCCCCACAGAGGTGCGGGAAGTGTCTGTCTGCGGAGGCAATGCCTGCTGTTGCAGAGGGAAGTTGCAGATGCTGCAGAGAGCTGGTCCCTGGGCTCCTTTGCTCTCCCTTCCCCTGCCATGGGGCAGGACTGTGGGCCTGGAGTCCTCCCACTGCCACAGGAGCTGTGTCAGCAGGCTTTGGGTGTACACAGGGTTTGAGTGTGTTGGGTCAGTCTGGGAAGGTTTCTCTGTCTGTCTTTAACCAAAATTGCCAAGTTTGACCTGGCCTATAGCTCCATCTGGCTCTTGGAGATGACGCTTGGTGTTATTTCTGGCTTCCTGGGGCTGAGCGAAGCAGCTTTGGACACAGCCTTGGATGGAGGCACTGGTCCAGGGAGGGCAACTGCTCTGACCTCTAGTGACAACCTGAACTGGAACTGCTTTTCACGTACCTAGAGCTGCTCCCGCTGTTCAAACCAGAGTCTGACACTGAAGGACCCAGCTGGGGTGAAGGACTTAGCTGGGCAGGGGCTGGCGTGGTGCTGTGGGATGTGGGGCTGGGCTCTGGTGCTGGAAGCAGCCTCGGTGTCCACAGCTGTGTGTGAGAGAAACCCCCAGCACTGGGGCAGCCCCGGCCTCTCCTCACTTGCCGTGTGCTCACTGGTATGGCCTGGTCACCCATCACCTGCATCACTTGTACTGAGCTAGATGTCACTTGTCACTGAGAACACCCAGTCCCTCTGTGTGGCTTCTGGGCCTCTCCTTGCTAACCTGCTTCACTTGTACTGGCCCAAAAAAAAAAAAAAAAAAAAACAAACCCCTGCTGCTTTTTAGAGAAGGCTCTGAGGGGGACAACTTTCGGCACATCCCTCTTGCTCTAGTACTTGAACCAGAGAGCTCCACCCTGACTGCTCTGGCTCTCCCGGCTGCTCTGCCTGGTGTGGCCTAAGGGACCTGTCCCCTTGCCTCAGCTGGGCTGCAGAAACGGGTTGTTCCATCTCAAATCACTGCTTGACTTATGGCAAAGCTAATGAAGGACCTGGACTCGGTGCGTTGCCCTTCTTTCTTCTCCCGTAAGTCACCAAAGACAAGAAGTGACGCTAGTGGCCCCTGTTCTTGCTTAAATTCCAAAGCACTAGGAGCACTTTAATTTATTTTTTTTTTTTGGAAGGAAAGGAGTGTAGTGCAAAAAAAAATTAAAAAATAAAAAATTAAAGGGCTACAGGCTCCTTGTTCATATTGCACTGAAGCACACAACAACCATACGATCTTCCTGGCATTTGGATGGCAGGTCGGGGCAGTGAGTCTCATTGCTTAATGTACTTGTGAGTGACTGGCAAAAAGTGTTTTGGTTTTATTCATTTGTACGGATGGCCATTAATTTCAAAACTCTGACCGCTCCTGCTGGGGCTGGTCCTGTGTTTTACTGAAGTAATTTATAGCTGAGAAGTACAATGACTTTTTTAATGCATAGTTGCCTTTCATTAAACTTTCTTTATTTTTTTTTTTTTGGTATGGTTTAACAGTATTTTGGCTTTGCAGTCAGGCAGCAGCTGGCTGCAACAGGAAGCTGTGGCCAATGAATGTACCTATTTGTTCTTCACTAAACTGTAACCAAGCACTACTATGTTGAAATAAAAAAAAAAAATAATAAAAAAAAAAAAAGGGGGTTTTCAGTGCTAGGTTGCTGGAGGCCTGGCTGGGTTTCTGCTCTTGGTGTGACCCAGCTCCAGCTGTGGTCCTGCAGCCCCCCTTGTCCTGGCCAGGGGCTCAGTGGCTGTGTTGGACATCTCATGGCTCTGCTGAGACGTCGGTAAAGCTGCTTCTTGATGGGTTTGGAGCGCTGAGCCTGACCTCCTGTAGCTCAGTCCTGGCCAGTGTGACCAGTATCCCCACGAGTCCCTCTCTGGTTGGGTGCAGAACACACAGAGGTGGCTTTTGCTAGGGGTCCTGCAGTTCCCCTTTGCAGCTGTGGTTTTTCCAGGGCTGGGGAGGGCAGAGCACCCTTCCTTCCTGTTGCCCTCACAGGGTGCTTTACCCTCTGATGTTTCTCGGGGCTGGCTGTGGCCCAGAGGGACGCAGTGCTTCCCCTTGTCCCTGTCTCATGAGGTACAAGCTCAAACCATGTCCTCTGCCCCTCGCCGCCTTCTGCTTCCACACGCACAGCTCCTGGGGC
This sequence comes from Larus michahellis, assembly GCF_964199755.1. Classification (NCBI taxonomy): domain Eukaryota; kingdom Metazoa; phylum Chordata; class Aves; order Charadriiformes; family Laridae; genus Larus; species Larus michahellis. The sequence goes on along the minus strand of NC_133899.1, from coordinate 24,620,866 downwards.
AGGAGATGATTCAGGGCATGGGCTGTGCTCTGTCCCCTTCTTGGGACTTGTGATCCCTCCGGCCTCCTCTGCAGCACCGAGCTGCGGAGGAGCCAAAAACCCCAGCTCAGGAACTCGGTGCTTGCCTTATTTCCTTGCACAGGTTTATCTGCGTGGCCTTGAGCTTGCCGCAGACAGCAGCGGCTTTGCTGGAGCACACGCTGGCTGCACCTTCCTGTCCCTACAAGCGCGTTTTTTTGGGGGGCTCAGGGTGAAAAGCAGCATGGCTGCTGGGGCTGTTGCACCCCTGTCCTGGGGTTGTCTAGTCTCTGGCAGCTCTGACTACGTGCCAGCCTGTCCTTTGCCCCCATTGCGAAGGCGGATGGTGTAATCGGGGCTGGCAGCAGGACGGGGTGTCTTGCCCCTCCATGCCTGGCCCAGGAAGGGTCCCCCTGCTCTGCTCCAGGAGCTCTTTGTCCTACTTCCCTGGCTGTTTGTCCTTGCAGCGGCAAAATTCAACTTCGCTTCAGCCACTGAGCAGCTCTGCGCTGCCTCTGAGGAGCTGCAGCCCCGCAGCGGGTATGTCCTTTCCCTTTTTAGCCCTGCCTGGCTACCAGCGCCAGGCAAGCGGCTCCCAAACGAGGACAGACCCGCTTTAACGGGCTGGGAGCGGCAGGAAGGCCAATGGGTCCCAGTGCTCACTGCAAGAGAGGCTGTAACTCAGGCCCTGGCTCCCCTTGCCCTACGTGAGGAAGAGGAGAGATGCCTTCAGGCGCTGGCTGGAAGCTGAGCACCTTTGCAGGGCTCATAAAAAAACCCCCAATCTTCTGCTGCAGCAGCAGAACTGTGCTGTGCTTGCCCTGTTGGCCTTCGCCTCCTCCTGTACCCACCTTCTCCCTCCAGCAAGAGACCAAAAGCCAGCGCCACCTTTTCAAAGGCGCTCTCTTACTCTTCCCCGGCCAGCTGGTGCTCCCCCAAGGTTCTAGCCAAGAAGGAGGCACAAGGCTGGCCCAACAGCGAGTATCGGCATTCCTCCAGCGCACTGCTGCTTCTCACTTCATCTCTCCTTGCCTTCAACAAGGACACCATCGCTGAAGCCTGCAACACGCAGGGTTACCGCAGCAGAGACCACCAGGAGCAGCCCATCGCCACAAGGACGTTCCACCAGGGTGAGGAAGGCACCTTGGTATGGAAGCAGAAGGCTCCTACAATCCCTTGCAGTCTTTTTTTACCCAGCAAAAAGTTAGTGTAGAGACACTGGCAGCAAGGGACTGGTTGGAAGCATGGAGCAGACACGGAATTTTCACCAAATTTATTCAGTGTCACGGTTCTTGCCCTACCTCCAGCTTCTGAAGGCAGAGAGATGGGTCTAATCCATCAAAACAGTACAACAATATTTATAAGAAGGCGTTCCGAATCATCTTCCAATATATAAAATAAACTTCACGTATAGTCCCCACCTTTATACAAAAAAAATGTAGCTTTTTCTTTTTTTTTCCCCTTAGAAAAATATTTGTCATCAGCAGGTTACAGACAATCAGCTGCAACGAGGAGGTCCAGTGAGTGGTTTTCACCGTGGAGTGGTTGGGAGTGCGACGGAATGATGGTGTTTGTCCATTTTTTAGAGAACCCAGAACAACAGCCCAGCAGTACAACTGTAAGTCTCTCTTTCTCCGATGAACTCACCGCATATCTCGTAAGATGTTCCTGAAGTTTTCCAGTTCTCTAACACTTGTTGAAATCCTGCATTGCAAGGAAAGCAGAAGGGAAACATTAGAGCAGCGTGTGCATCGCATCTTATTTCAAACTTGAGAGAAAGGGACGGCGATCGAGCAAAGCTTCCAGGAGCTCTTGGGAAGAGAGAATTTAGAATTTCAGCTAAATTAGGTTCTGGGTATGACCAGGCCCTTCGCTAATTTCACAGCCTCTTTTTTAAAGCAAACACTGAGAGACACAGTGGAACAGGATATTACAGAGAGCTCAGCGGTGATCAGACAAACCCATTAACTAGAGGTCAAGAAGCAGACCATAATATTACCAGACGGGCAGGCAGGTCACAAGAGTCTCCTTGCAATAGAAGCTTGTTTCTTCTGAAGGGTTTAGTGTTGTTTTGAACGACCTACCTCATTTTTCTTGCTGAGTGCATTCCACCCCTGGAGCCTCAGCAGCAGTGAGGATGCCAGATCGGGTTCTGAGGATACAGCCTGTGAGGGCCTCCCGTGAAGAAGGGATCTGCCCTTCCTGGTCAGGACAAGCCTCGGCTTTAAGGAGGTTCTGAATAACCCAAATCGCTTTTGAACAACAAGCAAAAGGTGAAGGTCTGTTTTAAAAGGCTCTTCTAATCCAGGTAGGTGGACCCCACCTGGAGTATACTGCGTCCAGCTCTGGGGCCACCAACAGCAGAAGGACACGGAGCTGCTGGAGCAGGGCCAGAGGAGGCCCCGGAGATGCTGGGAGGGCTGGAGCCCCTCTGCTGTGAGGACAGGCTGAGAGAGCTGGGGGGGTTCAGCCTGGAGAAGAGAAGGCTCCAGGGAGACCTTGGAGCCCCTTCCAGTCCCTAAAGGGGCTCCAGGAAAGCTGGGGAGGGACTCTGGATCAGGGAGGGGAGCCACGGGATGAGGGGGAATGGTTTTAAACTGAAAGAGGGGAGATTTAGACGAGATTTGAGGACGAAATTGCCCAGGGAAGCTGTGGCTGCCCCATCCCTGGAGGGGTTCAAGGCCAGGTTGGACGGGGCTTGGAGCAACCTGGGCTGGTGGGAGGTGTCCCTGCCCAGGGCAGGGGGCGGCACTGGATGACCTTTAAGGTCCCTTCCAACCCAAACCATTCCATGGTTCTACAACATGAGGCTGGAGTCTGAGGAATAGCTGCCTGGCCCCAGTGGCTTCCCACAGCAGGGGACTTCCAGGGTAGAGTTTTAGCCGGGCAGCAGAGGGGGAAGGGAAGAAAGAAAAAGGCTCTCTGCCTGCCAGCCCTCAGCTTCCTCTGAACACAGATGTTCAGAGGGTCTGCGAGTCTCCTCCATGCTGTTCCCAAATGCCGTGTTGACAGGGCAATAGAAAGGCAGAAGGAAGCCCAGCTCCTCTGGTGCAATCGGAATGTGGCAGCTGCGCTCAGGAGGGGAGCACCACAGCATCCCTGGGGAAGAGGATTTCTGGGGTTTCTGATGCACATGAGGGTCTCCCCATCGCTGGCTGTTCACTCACAGAAGGTGCAGTCAGTAACTTTGAAGAGAGACAGAGCAGGACCCCCGAGCTTTAGCATCGGCAGCAATGCCGCCTGAAGAAGCCTTTGAAAAACCTGTTTGCCAGAAACTCCAGGTCTGTCAACACCACGGAGCCGTCATGTATAACCAGAGCGTCTTGCAATCTCTTCTCCCTCCCAAAGGCCTCGTTACCCTCCTTTACTGCCAAAAACTCCTCATCTGGCTCTCCACAAGGGCTGGACTGATGGATTCCTAAGTGCAACCATTGCAAACAGAGCTGGGAAAGAACTGGTGGAAGTGAGATGCCTGAAGGAAAGCTCCAAAGCGAGCATAGAGCAAGAACAGCAACCCTTGTCTGGGGACAACATGCTCCGAGGGCAGAGTCATGCAGTTTCTTAAAAACTACCAAATCCTTTGTATCTTAATACAAATGCTTCCTTGAATCCCTTACAGAAATGTAGAGTATAAAGGAGTTTGTTTTTTTTTTTTTTTTAAATTGTTCCAACTGTTGCACTCCATATTAACAGCATCTGATATTGGAGAGCTTCTTTATGAGACAGTGTGATCAGAGCGGGAGTTAACGCCAATATTGCTGATGAGAACGGACTGCTTAGGCTTAAATGGGATGTAACACAGCAACTTGCGCAAAAGCAGAGGAAAAAAGAGTCTCATACTAACCTTCCAAAAGCATTAAATAAGGCAACAATTTCTTGTCTGGTCAGCTGGAATCCATAGGATGGGCCGCTTTCAGGTATCTTTTCTATCAGGTTTTCGGAAAAGAGGATCTTCAGCGCTGTACCCAAGCCCTGCGTCTGTGCGTGACAAACAAGATCACTTAACAGCGGGGAGACATCCAGGGCCTGACCCACAAGTTTAACTTTACTTTCTTCCTTTGTCTTTGCAAGGATTCCTGTTAACATCATCTTAACGGAGCGAGACTTGGCTTTCACTTAACACACCTCAGAGCAGGGAGCTGAACAGAGCCAGGATGCTTTTATTTATTCAGCGTCGCTGTGACAGCAGAGCTTCCCAGCAGAGGCTTCCTGTCTCACTCTGACCGCATGTAAAAGCCAGCGCAGATCTCGCCGAACACCCGGTTTTACAGCACCCTCTGCCTCGCTTGCTCTGCGTCCCCCACTCCTCTCCTGGGGAGCAGCCGTAGCAGCTTAACCCAGTTTTCAACTGCAAAAGCAGCTTCTGCCAGGCCTGGCAAGCTGGAATCAGCACACCGCTTCCCACTGACTGGACTGGGAAACGACTCCAGCAGCCCCGAGCTCTATCTAGGAGCTGACTCGTACCTAAAAACCGCATCTGCGCGCCAGAGTCCCACCAGATGAGGTGCTTCCAGACACCTCCCCAGCTGCTGACAAAGCTTACCTGCAACTTCCCCCACAGGCGACATTTGAAGCAGCCAACGCAGTCCATTATCTTAGAAATATTCTTAAAGTGTAGCCTGAATTCCTCCTAGGGGAAAAAGGCATTCAAGCTGATCATGCTTACACACTAATTAGAACCTCTTCCATGTGTTAATCCAAACCCCATAATGGATTAATCCTGGACGTCAGGCTAAATTCAGTGGGACCGAGTTAGGGAAATGCTTCCTGAAGTGGGGTCCTCGGCAGCAATCCCCCTCTCTCCTTAAGAGAAGGTCTGTAGGTACCCCCAAGTATCCAAACCATTCAGAAAAGTAAAATCAATTGGAAATACCCAATCCAGTACCTCACGTGTACTGGGGTCCCTTTCAGATGTAGAATTATCCCAGACACCCACCTCAAAACACCCTTTTGGGTAGCAAGTGCCCCAAAGGGAAGGGCTGGCCAATTACCTTTAGTTTGGCGGCTTCTTTTTTATTCCCTGCAAAGAATGAGTTTTCATCGAAATGCAGTGGGAAAGACCTGAAACAGAAGGAAAAGAGTTTTATCCCTCCACAGCTTGTTTGTACGGCTGGAGTCCAGATCCACAGAAGCATCCAGTCAGGTGTGCAAATGAAACTGATGGGTGTCAGACACTGGACATCTCTAGATGTATTTTAAGTCCAGCTCTTTGTTTCTTAAATCTCTTGGAGGCTTTCAATTTTACCTTGTGTCTCACCTTGGAGACGTTTTCAGCAATTGCTCTACAGTTTCTAAGCAATCGTAGTCTGTTTTCTAACAGACGTAAGTGCCGAAGGCATGGGAGTGCGACAAGATAAATTCAAACATTGATTGCATTTCCATCTGGTTCCGGTATCTTCCATTCCTCTTATTCCAAACTCTGTCCAACAGCCCAAACCTCTGTTACCGACATGCTTAGGACTTTTTTTCTAGTCAAAAACACGAAGCCAGGGCTGGTATTCCACAGATGAGTCAAAGAGGTAGCCAATTTCAGGGCTGACGCATAGGCGGTTATTAAATTCAACTCTGCTAAATCAAACCGGCAGCCTAGACTATTAAACCGTGGGCTTAATTACCCTGTTTTGCAGTTTGACTACAGATACCAACGTCCTCCCAGCAATGCTACCCCTACTGCACAAATCACACTATCCCGCTACAAGAAAGAACCCCCAAACCTGCCTTTCTGGGCGCTTTAAGTGAAAAGTTAAGCACGCTCAGAGATGCCAAGGTGGAAAGAGCCATTCTCCCCGGGTACCGAATGCAATTACTTGGCCAGACGGAGAATTTCCAGCAACAGGTTTTTCACTTCCACGTCCTGACTTTTATTCCCCGTGTAGAGCTGGAAACCCGGGCGCTCGAAGAAGGGCAGGACTTTGGATAAGGCCCGCAGCTCGATCAGGTAGAGAAAATACAGGTTTTTGAGTCTTCTGGGCCCTTCCCCTCTGGTGAGGACTTCATCAAATCTCTGCTGGAACTCGGTAACATTGGGGCCCCATTTCTTCTCGGACCAAGTATCTGAGAGAGCCAAAAAAAAAGAAGCCAGAACAATGACGTGAGGTGGATGGGCATAGTTCTGGTTCTCCTCCTCCCGCCGTCCCAGGCTAACCGGCAAAATGTAACTCTACCCAGGGAGATCCAACCTTTGCAGTAGTCGCAGCCCTTTCACTAACCGCAAATCGTTCCAGAGTCAAGAAAAGCATGTTTTTAACCAACCTCAGACCCCAACAGATGCAGAACTCCTGTGGAGCTTTGTCAGTTGGATTAAAACACAGGCTGCATCCCCAGCAGCGTGGCCAGCAGGTCGAGGGAGTGATTCTACCCCGCTGCTCCCCTCTGGTGAGACCCCACCTGGAGTACTGCGTCCAGCTTTGGAGTGCTCAGCACAAGAAGGACACAGACCTGTTGGAACAGGTCCAGAGGCGGCCACGAAGATGCTCTAGGCTGAGGTGGGCTCTCTGCAAGGTGATCATGGCGCCTGCAGATGGGAATCCCTGCATGGAGCCAAGCTGAGCCAAGGAAGACCTTCTCAGAGCAGAGATCATCTGTAGCCTTTCACCAACAGAAGCTGTCCCTTTCTACACAAGCCAAGCAAAGACGCACACTCGGCTGTCTGTGGCCAACCTTATTTTCCTAATCCTCTCTGCAGACTCCCAACTCATCTCTTGCCTTTGATGTTTCCCTGTTATTCTCCCAACTCTAACGTAGCCTAACTCACGCCAAGGTGAGGCCTACATGGGCTGTAGAGACTTAAATATAATTACTTAGTTAAATCTAAATTATTTATCCAAATTCCAACAGCCGTCTCTAAATCTGTACTTGATTTTTGTAAGCTTTAGCAGAATACGGGTAGTAGGCTTGGTCTGCAGGTACCGCTCTAAACTACCATGACTAAATCCTTCAGGAAGCCCATCAGAAACCTGCATCCCGCGCCGCAGGAGCGGCGTGCCACAGCCCTTGTCCAGGCGAGACATGCGAATCGTGTTTTCACATCGATTTTCAACCCCAGGGTTGAAATGTAGATTCTTCAGGTAGCTATTTCTGGACAAAGGAAACACAAGCAGCATATGGAAACAGATCAAGGGCCTTGGGAAAGCCCAGCCAAGTCTCAGGCTTTCACAGTCTAGGTGAGATTATTGCTAAACTGAACAGCGTAAAAATGGGCTAGGGAGGGAGGGCCTCCATACGCAGTTAGAAACCCACTCCAAAATAACCTTGGAGGAAGAACAGAAGGAATACGTGCTGGAAGTCTTGGTACAGAGCACAGTACAGCCATTTTTAGACCTGAAGGCATGTGGTCACTGCATTCCTGATTCTGTCACACAACCTACGTGCCGAGGGAGGGAAGGGAAGAGCCCAGAAGTTGGCCTGAACCTTGCTGGAACGGGCTCCAGCTAGCATTTACCGGAGCCACAGAAATGCCAATTTAGGATTGACGCGGGACAGCCAAGGCAGAAAGTAGCATTTACCTTGTAAAAGGTACCTGGCACTCAAGTGGATGTTGATGCTTGCATGGAGACCAGAAATGAGTTTGTAGAAAGCTCGTTTCTCTACACAGACACCTGAAAAGAAACAGACACTTCAAAATACTGAAAGCATACGTTGAGTTTTCCTCTCCTAGAAATCAAATCCCACTCGAGTGTGGCCAGTAACTCCCACCCGCTCCCTGGCCGTTTTGCGTTCATCCCAGGAAGAGCGACCAAGTTGAGGGCAAGGATTACCTTTCAGCCACTTGTAGAACATATGCCCTGGGAACAAAAAAAGAAAACAAGCGCATCAGTTTGAGACACCTCACAGCAGCAGGAGGGCTTTAGCACGCTGCGTCATGGTTTTTGGCCCCTTCTTTGGCCACATCTTTCAGAGTACAAGGTGACACAGGAGTGAGACCAGGCAGTACCTTCCCCTCTGCAGCACGGGAGGGCTGTTGCCTGATGCCCTGAAACCACCCCTGAGACCAGCCCTGGAGGACCTCTGGACCTTCCGGAGGTCCAATCCTAAATCTGGACCACTCCGGTTGGCAGAAGCTGGGAGGGGAGCGTTGGAAAAGTATGAAAATAGTTTTCCTCCCCGCTCTTCCGACTGATGCTTCTATAACGCAGCGTGGCAGCAGCTAAATGTGGTCCTTCCCACCCATCTCAGCAAGGGCTGGTGGCGTAGAAGCACCGCAGAATGGCACAGCATAAGGGGAAACAAGGTCCATGGATTACTTTTCTCTTCTGGCCAGGGTGGGGAGACAGGTATTTTCATTAAAAATACAATAAAACAGTACAACCAAGTGTGTGCAGCCACACAAGCCTGTGTTTCACCTACTACATGCTTGAAAGTAACGTGGAGAACACAAATTTGGAGATAATTTGGAGACAAAGACATGCCATATAGAGAGGCCCGGGGCTGCAGAGGGTGAAGGGCTCCAGGGCACGGCCCTTCCCAGATGTTCCCCCTGCAGAGCCTAAGGGATTTGGGCGCCCACCTCCTGCCAGCTGTCAGAGGCTGTTGGGACTACGAGTCTTCTCAAAGCTCCAGCCGGAAAGCTGCTTTCTCAGCAATAACAAGCGCTGAAAAAAACCCCCCACAACCCAAGTCCTGTTCCTAAAGGCTTACGACACTTCCGTGACTACCTTCAAACAGGACTTGTACTCTTAAAAAAACCCGCCAGTGCTTTTTAAGACCTCCATACAAGGATGGGCTGGCCTGGGGGACAGGGAGCTCAGAGGGGCCTCTCCACAGGGTCACAAACACAAGAGAATTTCAAAGACAACTTCTGATTTTGCCCGAATAATGCTTTTGCCAACCAGGTGCATTATCTAATGGTACAGCTCCTGACGGCGTCATAAAGAAGCCACGTTTGTGTCCATTATCAGTAAAAACAAACAGAGCGCCACTCACCTCCATCGTCTCCTGATGAAAAAATAAAAAAAGCACGGATGGTGGAGGGAGAGAAAGAGAGATAAAAATTACACATGACCAAAATTAAACTCCAAAGCACAAGCGTTAAGATCACTCTGTTAATCTGCTCTGACAAGAGAATGAGCCTCTCCGGGGAGGTTCAGAAATGCTCCGAACACAGAAAACACCATCTCTAACTCCAGCAGTGGCCATACCAGATGAGCAATTGCTCCCGAATAACCCGACCAACAAAGGAAGGATCAATATTTGCAAAGAAAGTGAAACCACCACACATTTGAAGCAGAAAAGGGATACAAATGGGTACCTCTGCCAGAGATCTCCTGTATGACCTCCGATAGGATACTCAAAAGTCCCTCCCTGCTTCCTGCAGTTTATTAGTTGCTTGCAACAACTCTTGGAGATATCAGGTCAGATCCTCTGTTTTCCTGTCCTCCTGCTTCCTCATCTGCAAAACGGCAGTCCTTCCCTCTCCCCTCAACGTACCTGGGCTATTTCATTCTGATCTTGCCCTAAATAACAGACGCGGTCAATGGAAGGACTGATATTTTAAAGGACATTGTACATTTCCTTCAGCGGTGCTGCTCCTGAAGAGCCGCTCCTTTGCACGGGGTCAAGGGAGGAGGGAAACACCTACAGAGTTTAAGGAAAATCCAGAGACCACCCTGAGGGTGCTGCTGGAGCCATGTTCGGGTCCAACAAACAGGGAGCGAGACTGATGATGTTCTAGATGTCTGGGCATGATGAGGCATCAGGAGACATGGGGTCTCTTAGAAAGAAGCTCTTAAGTTTCCCAAACCCTTCATTTACACATTTAGCCTTAGCCTCTAGGGCAGAATTTCTCTTACTGGATGGTTTCCACAGAGAATCCCAGACAGGTTCTCATTTCAGACCATCACAGATGGCTTGGCGTTCCCAAGTACAGAAACCAGGGACCCAGGAAGAGCTCAGAGTTCAGTCCTGCTCCCAGTCCCTCCAAAGCTCACATTTCTTCCAGGAGTGGAGGATCAGCCTTTCTTTCTCCATGATGGATGCTACGAAGCCACACCTCCAGGTGCCCTTGTGTTGGCCCTAAAATTCTACCCTTGATCAAGAGCTACGACATATTTCTCATTCAGCAGGAGAAGTATCTCAGAGAGCATTTACTGTTCCTGGAGTTAGGATCAGTACACTACTAAACCACGTAGGGAGATAAATAAATGACTCACCTCTACCAGATGCCAAAGGTCTTTTTACATTGTGAGGCCTAAGAGGAAAAAAATAATAATCATTTAAATAAGATATGTAAATAAGTGACTATCTCCTTGCTGTGCAGAAACACAGCACAGCAGAAGTAGTTACTTCTCTGCAGTCAAACAGCCTAAGGAGATCCAAGAAACCATTCTATGCTTAAGCTTTGCTCAGACAGGAAAAGGATGGAGCAAAATGTGGCTTCCTCTGGGTTTTTGGGTTTTTAGAAAGAACAACTACGAAAACTCAAGTGTCGACACAGGTGCTACTGGACATTATCCCACGGCCTTGGTGCAACACAATACACTAGTACAAATGGGAAGGAAATCACTAGAGACATCATAGCAGGCAAGACTACAGACCAGTGCCCACCAGTACTGTGCACCAGCCCCAGGGGTACCCACAGCAGAGCTCAAATCGGCAGAGACTGGGGAGAGAGCTCACCCCACCTCTGCAATGGCCAGGGAGGACAGGACCGTGCCCCCAGGACCACACCACACAGGAGATGTGTCCCCCGACCAGGCTGCTGTCTCACCAGGCTGCAGGGCTTGTATCAGGAGCCCACACCAGGTCCAAAGAACGGCCCAGGGAGGCTCAAGGGGCAGCCACATGGCTTGTCCCCTCCTCTGATAGGCCACACTGCACAAGCATTGCAGCACAGACAGGAGGATCACAGAATCACAGAATGGGTTGGGTTGGAAGGGACCTTAAAGGTCATCCAGTTCCACCCCCCTGCCCTGGGCAGGGACACCTCCCACCAGCCCAGGTTGCTCCAAGCCCCGTCCAGCCTGGCCTTGAACACCTCCAGGGATGGGGCAGCCACAGCTTCTCTGGGCAAATCCCCAAAGGATGGGGAATAACGGAGCAGTTTAAGCACATGCAGCCTCTCTGCAAAAATCAGCACCTGCAGCTTGTGCAAGCTGTCTCCCAAAGCACCTACTTGAAGCAGTTCTCTTCATAAATACTGTTCCAGATCTTCCAGGCATCTGGTCCTTTGTAGCCAGTATAGCGTTCAGGATTCAGGAGTAAATCCACGTACTCTGCGTCGGGAGAATAGATATCTGCGAAGCAGAGTGCTGGGTCAGTGCCAAACACTTCTGAAGGAAAACGCCACCTTCCAAGCCTGATCCAGCCACCCCTTCGCACCCTGAACGCTCCCACCAGCGGAGAGAGCAGCTCATCCCCCCCCAGAGAGGCACGTACACAGTGTCTGTTTCTCATCCACCCACTGCAGCGGGGCAAAGCTCTCTGGCCTTCAGAGCTATCGCAGCACAAGGCCACCGATGGCAAAGCAAACTCTGAGCCTGCTCCATCCAAGTTGCTAAACGTGGCAAGACCCTGACCAGCAGCGAAGCTTTCTCAAAAATATTTACATCGTCTTATTTTCAAAATACTGAGAGCAGGAGCGGGGCGGAAAAGAGAAGAAATGCTACGCATGCTCCAGGCTTGCTGAAATATCACACATTGGCCTGAAAGCTCTGCAGAGGTGCTTAAAATCCCATGAGAAGACTTGTCAGATCAAACAGGTCCCTGTACCATCAGCTTCGCAGAAGCTGTCTGAAGAGTCATCGTGCCGCGTCCACTGCAGCACTGCCTGCTGGGTTTCCTCGCTGCAAAGAAAGTGGAAAAAGACCATCAGCAAGAGCACCAATACCAGGGTTCCTTCCAGACAAGTAAGGCTTGTGGAAAAAGCAGCCAAACCTCAAAGAGCCATCAACAGCTCCAAGTCTCTTGGCTTCTTCACACTCTTCAGCAAGGCTATTGGCTTCTTCCGAATACTGGGTTGAAAAGCAAAGGGGCGGGGAGAGAGGAGGATTAAAAAGCAGTTTTTCTGCTGTTAGAATTCCGCCTTTAATGCGCTAACCAGTTTAAGCATCAGAAAGACTTTCATGATTCATCCCACCCTGTATTTCCACAGGATGTCTGCAGTTATTCAGAGGCTTATGCAATTGTGCTGATTGTGGCCGGGCCTCACAGCAGCCCCTGGCACTGCTGTAGGAGCATTTCGCTCTTGGAGAAGTCTCCTCTATGTTAGTGGAAGGGAATATCTGAGTTCAGGACAACCACCTCAGGGACTCTACAGCATGCCAAACGCTGGAGAGGGTAAGAATTTAGCCACAAAGTGCATTCCAACAAATACTGCCCTTAAAGCAGCTTTTATCAGCTGCAGTGACACAAAACTTGCCCTACAAAGCAGCGTCATTTTGCGCTCACGGGCACACCTACCTTGTAACTTCCAGACCGGATTCCATCAGGGACTTTGTCCTGAAAGACAAAATTGGGCACATGCTACACACGAGCCTGCTGTGGCCTTCCAGCTTCATCTTTGAGAAAGATGAGGGAGGTTACCACAGTTTCTAGGAGTTAGAAAGTAATCAAAGCACTCGGCTTAGCTTACAACACGTCCAATTTCTGGCTCCTCCACAGACTAAGGTTAAGCAATATTCTTGGTGTTTTATTTTGATTTTTCGCAAGACTCTAATTCTCAAAAGGTCAGCAGCCTTCCGCGGGTGCTACATCAGGTTATGTTTTGCTTACCCAAGCGTGAAGGTTGGGGAAGCCAATATAAACTTCAGAGGAGCCGGAGTTGCCTCCGGCCAGCCGATGTCTGGCATCGGTCCCTTCCAACCCCAACCGTCCTATGATTCTGCGATCCTGTCTCCCGGCGATGCCAGCGCTCCTGGCAGGAGCCCAGGCACCTCTTTTCAGATATTGCATCTCCCAGCCCCTGATATACATCATCCAAAAAACTTCCCTTTTGCCGCTCCACCACGTTAACGTGAGGCCGGCCAGCCCCACACAACCCAAGCAGGACGCGCAAGGCCCTAAATTCTCCTCAACTTCCATCTCCTCCATCAGTAGGAAGGCAATAAAACCACTTCCACGCTGCTGGAGCAAATACTGTGATGGCGAGCAGCACAGGAAGAGAAAAATTAAGCAATGAATAAGAGCTATTTTTGTTGCTTTCAGAATGAAGTGGACCCAAATCCAAGTAATTAAAACCAGCAGCGACACAGACAGTTCTTAAAATAAGAACAACTTCTAGCTACTACTAACGTAATTGTAATACTACTCCTTTGCGTTGGTCACCCTCATTACCAAAAACATCCTTTTTAAGGGAAAAAAAAAAAAAAGTATTTAAACATAATTTTGGGTCCATATTAGGTGCTTTTTGAAGACTGGGGAAGCAAAGGACACTTGTTTGAGAGGTAGGGCGGTTGCTGAGAAGAAGCATCAGCACACGCCGACCACAACGCCAGGCTGGGTGGCATCGTCACCACCTCTGTCAGCCCAGCAACCAAGTTCTGATTCACTCACTTTCTCTTCAGCCAGACACCTGCAGTCAAGAGGTCTTCTTTTAGCTCAGTGAACAAACCCCTTTTGTCCAGGATACAGGGACAAGAGCTTTTGCTTTTGTACCGGGAAACAGAGGACTCGGAAAGAGCCATTTCACATGAAGAGAAAGGGGCCAGTCAAATTTGTCAGCCAAAGCTGCAAATCACAGCCTAGCTCATGGGCCAACAGGGTGAATATTCTGGGAGTTAACACAAGAGGTACTTCTTGTAACAACAGTAGATTTGCCCAAAACCCATCTCACTAATACCAAAAGTAAAAGAGGGACCAGGAAAAGTCTTTGGCTGTTCATGGAGGGCCAGCTATTAAAAGCCCAGCCTTTCTTTAAACTTTTAGAATTTAGCATTTTGGTCTTTCTCATAGATACCAGTATTACTACACCTAAGAAAGCTCCAAAGCCACAGTTTTGCTATAGTTACAATAATGAAAAGAGTAAATCATCTGCCTGCTTCTTCCTCTTAGTTTGCAAAAGCCGAATATAGAAAAGCAGTAAAAGAATGGATTTGATACTTACGGATGGGCAGGGCTTTACGGCACAGTCTCTTATTCCACAGTGACTGTTGTCGTTCCAAAAAGGACAAGGTTTCTTTAGGTTTACCTACAAATAACATATTATCCTATTACACGTTTCCTCCGTGCAACCAAGCCAACCTTCCACACCACGGTTCACCGACACACACGTCTTCAGTGTCTTAGTGCAAGACTTCGAATCATAAAATGTGTTGGGTTGGAAGGGACCTATAAAGGTCACCTAGTCCAACCCCCCTGCAGTAAGCAGGGACATCTTCAACTAGATCAGACTTCAGATAACGAAACTCAGAGCAAGGTTCTTCTCATGCTTTCACACACAGACATCTCCATCCATGCTTCAGTCAGGCCAATCTTAATATTTCTGTTAAAAATCCCAACACTGGAAGGGGAAAGGTCATTAACAAATCCTAGTCTTTCTGTTTTGTGAGTTGGTATCAAGTATCGTTCTTCCAAAACAATTAACATTTAACAAGATTTTGTGCGTTTGGTAGAGAAGGGGCAGGGAAAAGCAGCTCTACCCCAGTGATTTTATATATGGCCCCGTTCAAGTTTGCAGTGCAGTGGTCGGGAACTTTTAAAATTGTTCTTACAGAAGAATGAATACTTATTTTGTCTGTGGAAACAATCAGGCAACAGTCGCTGTTCAATATCTGTATTCGACAGGTAAAATACCGCCCCATAACCCAAGCTCGCTCAAACAAACCCCACATTTAGTCATATACATGCAGTCTCCCTGCAGAATGCAGCTAATACCGATGGTCTGGCAGTCATCAGTTCACCCGACGGTTGGGTAACTAAATCAGGCTTCCCATGTCGATGGGGAGACACTAAGAACACCCTCGTGATGCAATGTAGATGCCCAGTCATCACCAGTTTGGAGCCCCAGCTCAACAAAATAAAAGTAATTTCATTGCATAAGTTCTTAAGAGGAAAGAATGCATACGAAAATATTAGGAAATTAAGCATTTCTTTACCAAAAGGGTGGTCAAACATAGGAACGGTGGCGTTCCTGGAGTGGTGGCCCATGCTGCAAGCCCATCAGTGTTTGAGAGGCACGTGGACAATTTTTTCAATAATTTGCTTTAACTTTTGGTCAGCCCTGAAGCAGTCAGGCAGTTGGGCCAGATGATCATTGTAGGTTCCTTCCAACTGGAACTATTCTATTCTCTGTCTTTAAAAACATGCAATTTATTTTAGAAGCATGTTGTATACCACATTAAGCTTCTCCTCACAGCAGAAGAGTCACACTTACTGACCGCGTTGTTAAAAATCAGTATTAAAATGGGGGTACCTGATTTTAAAAAGACCAGCAATAACTTCAAGGAAGATTTTTTTTTTTTAAATAAGCAGCAGCAGCATACAGAACTAACGCAATAATACAATTCTTGCATGAGAAAATTACCTTGTAATATCTAAAATAGTCACTTTCCAGAAGCTCATTCAGTCTAGGAAAAAGCTTGTAGTTGTTGAAGGCATCAATGGTTTCTACATCACAGGTGCAGTCATCTAAATGACCCGTAACCTGTTGGATAAAAAAATAAAAATAAATAAAAAAACCGAAACCAAATATGAACAATTTAGCCAGTACTTTTTAACACTGACTATAAAACAATTCACAGTTTTCTTTCCTTTTACTGACTAGTTCAGTCTAACCAGAATTGAACAACATTAAACCTGGCTCTGGTGAATTAGCAGAGAATTTCTTTTGATGCACCCATTGGGATGCATCCTGCACTTGTTGCTTGGGGACAGGCAGCTTTATTTGGGAACACTTTTCCTCTAACACACACTGATACATTAGAATTCACTGATGTCGGAGTAACAGGCATCAGACGGACGCTTCCATCTCTAAAAAGCAGAGATGACAGACAGGTTCAAGGAGACGGTGTCACACACACACACAGACAAAATCCACACAGCTCTTATCCACGCATCAGACAGTTACAGAGACCACGGATGTTTCTGCCGGGGCCAAATCCAGCAAGACGTGGGATATCGGCAGCTGGAAGAGCTGTGACTCCACGCGCGGCCAGCTCAGGCTCCCATTTGTCACCCCGGCAGGATGGCACAGGGGTGAGAGCTGGCGTTTGCAGAAGGGACCAGGCAGGCAGCAATAACGCCACCAAAAATGACAGCGCCCAAAGAAAATCCTTGTTGTTAACCGAGGGCGCTGCAGCCATTTGTTTGATTTCATCGGAATCACAGCAACTGCACCGGCCTCCCTCCTCGCCTTGGAGAGCCGTTTGGCAAGGAAACATTTGTTCTAAATCTGATGTGGAAAGCCAGTACCTCTTGCATCATCCTGAACAACTCAACAAGCCATGTGCAAGCCCTGAAGAAAAAAAAAAAAAAAAAAAAGGACGTAGCACAAATTCAGCTCTGGCTTTCTGACACGTAGATTACCGTCTGGATGACAAAGTTGCCCAATGCAGAAGGAGTTTTGCTTCCCCCACACCCCCTGACGAGCGCTTTGGGAAATCACCCCGGCCAAAATCAAGCATTACAACTCATTCACTCTTAACACCACGCCAGGGATTTTTCCTGGATGTTAATGTAGCAATAGAAGACGTGCCAAGCTGCCATCCCCCAGGACCAGATAAATTCAGGGGTTTAAGACCAAGGAAGTTGTTTTATGTGAGTATTGTTGATTTAGGAGGCAAAGAATGGGACATTTGACACAGCCTGCAATGAGAAATGCTCTTGCCACTTCTGTCCCAGAAAGCCTACGAAATCCTGGTAGCAGAGAGCACAGAAATGATGTACCTCGCACTGCACCATTCTGGGGGGGAGGGGGGATGTCCAGTCTCTACCTTCTCTCCTACTCCGCTCTGTGAGACCCCCCTGCAGTGCTGCCTCCAGCACTGGGGCACCAACAGCAGAAGGACACGGAGCTGTTGGAGCGGGGCCAGAGGAGGCTCCGGAGATACTGGGAGGGCTGGAGCCCCTCTGCTGTGAGGACAGGCTGAGAGAGCTGGGGGGATTCAGCCTGGAGAAGAGAAGGCTCCGCGAAGACCTTCCAGCCCCTTCCAGTCCCTAAAGGGGCTCCAGGAAAGCTGGGGAGGGACTCTGGATCAGGGAGGGGAGCCATGGGATGAGGGGGAATGGTTTTAAACTGAAAGAGGGGAGATTCAGACGAGATCTGAGGAAGAAATTCTTGGCTGTGAGGGTGGTGAGCCCCTGGCCCAGGTTGCCCAGGGAAGCTGTGGCTGCCCCATCCCTGGAGGGGTTCAAGGCCAGGCTGGACGGGGCTTTGAGTGACCTGGTCTGGTGGGAGGTGTCCCTGCCCAGGGCAGGGGGTTGGAACTAGATGAGCTTTAAGGTCCCTTCCAACCCAAACTATTCTACGATTCTATGAACAAAGCAAGCTGGAAGCAGCGACAAGCAGAACAAGCCTGGAAACACTGGGACAGGCAACTCCCGTGAGGTGTGACAGGGTGCACTGCCCAGCAATGGCACAAAAGCTCCCCAGGGGAGGCCAGGAACAAACAGGAAAATGGGGGATGCACAAGAGCTAAGGTGGTGCTGGATTGTATTTAAGGGGCTTATTATTTTTTATTATATTATTATATACAGACAGAAAAGAAAGAGCCACATGAGGTACATGAGCCACCTGCCTTGACGCATTTCCGGAGAGCCCTCAGATAACTCAGTAAGAGCTATACATCAACTTCAATAAAACCATTATAATTACTACTGTAGAAATGAAGCTCCCTGCCCTCCTTCCAAGAAGGAAGGCAGAAATGGAGCACTTGCCTTCCAAGCACAGTCACACAAAACAGGGAACGGGGGAAGAAAAATACCCTGGATTAAGCACAGAGTACCTCAAAGGCAAGTGCAAGTTTCCTCCTGAAACCCTGGAGAGGGGGAAGGAATCCAGGCTCTAGATCCAGACTGCACCATATCAGGAATTAGTAATTCTGGAAACAGCTTTTTTGTTTTTTTTTTTCCAAAAGGGCTTTGATATTTTGGACTCAGCCAATACTGATCTACTGGGGAGCAAAGGGAAATCTATTAAAGCTTCTCAGAATGTCCTACTCCACTTGAGCACATAGTTTTTTTGTTGAGACACCTTCTTTGGAGGCTCACTACCATTTCTCGTGGTCATGCTGAAGCCCGCCGCCTCATCCTCACACATGTACTGTATTCCATCGTACATTTTGCATGGTAATGAAGATTAACAGCATAGCAATTAAGCTTTCCACTAACCTGAATCACCCCTGTAAAAAACAACCGCAATTTGCTAATCCAGTTACACAATTTAAAACTGTTTCAAAATTTAAAAGAAAAACAACAAACCAACCGCAACCAAAAAAAAAACAAAACCAAGCAACCACATATTTTATTTCCTGGAAATTTGGCATCCTTCGAGGAAGGCAGCTTATAGATTGGGTCTACAAGTGGCTGGCAAAAAAATTTGTGGATAACCTTCAGCTGCTCTCTGTATCCACACTACACAAATGTGTCACTCCAAAGGAATGACACCCCTGGAAGGGGTAACATCGGAGCGTGCAGCAAGCCCTCAACCAAAATAACATGCACCATTTCCACCAGGCCCGTCTTTGCTATGTCTAGTGACCGATTCAAGCCAGAACCAACCTGGCAAAACTATTATCATCCTGCAAATAATCCAGGGTGAAGGCTCTGCAGATGCTCCCACAACATTCAAGAGTAGGTGAAGGTCACGCTTTGAAGATCTCCAAATATCCACTGCTCAGTTTAGAAGACCACAAATGGGAAGATCAGCCACAATGGCACCAAGAACATGTCTGCAGGGGTAGCACAGGCAAAGGGGAAGGCTCAAGTTCTGCCCAAATCAGAGGGAAAACTCCTTCCTCCAAGGATTTCAGTCAGACTGTGCAGAAATGGGCAATTTCCCTAGTGGGCACATGGCCAATGAGGTATTGCTGGTCAGATGACCTTCCTGCTCTGCCTCCTAAGCCACTGGGCTGCTGTGAAAGAAAGCCTGGTGACATCGCCTCTGTGTGGCCAACCCACCAAACTCCACAGCCAAAGGAGTTCAGAAGACAGCATCAAGAGCCAAGTCTCTTCAGAGACCAAGATGAAAGCTCCAGTGATGCCACCACCAGACAGCATTGACCCACTTTGAGACACAGGGAAGTATGAGACCACCTGGCAGGGCACGTTCCCTCTTGCTCTATGACCACCTGCCACCTCAGTACCTGTTTCTTCCAGCCCTGTATGCAGCCACTCACTTGTTTTGGACTCCAGTTCCTGCTGTCAGTGCAGTTGAGCTACAGCACATGCCAAAGATGCCCTGCAACACTTTCTCCCCACCTCCCTAAAATATTTTATCGACACCTTCAGCCCTGTAATAATCAGAACAGTTGTTCAAGATGAAGCATAAACTCATCCAGTCCCAAACATGTGCCATGTGCCTGCTGGCACCTGTGATGCAGGAGCAGAGCAGCAACGCTCCACCCCACAGAGGTGTGGGAGCCTGGCAGGAGACCAATGGGCAGGGCTTGGGTTTGCCTGGTGGGAAGAGATGCATCGGAGCCGCCAGGACAGACGTGACACAAGTGGCTCCGGCTGCTGAGCAAGCACCGAGGAAGGCGGTTGGCCCCACAATAGCCGCTCTCAATCCCTTAACACCGATGTACCCGCCTTGTGTGCGTAACACAGGTTGAAACACCACCACACGTGGATTTGGCATAATCCTTGGGTTTGGCCTTCGCTTCATCTTGTTCTATCTCCATCCCAGGCTCCTGCCGGCCTGCTCACTCCTGTACTGCTGGTCTGTCTCTCCACACCTCTTTCTCCTTCCCCCAGGCTCCCAGAAGTGTCCCCTGGGCAGTGTATTTAGGGATTTCTTCTCTGGCTATGGGCTCCATCCCAGACCCATACACCATCTTCTGCACAGGCGGGCAGGAAAGAAGGAAAACTCTTTTCTGCATTTCCCACTTGCAGCTACAACAGGGCACAGGAAAGGGAATACTACAGGGGCTGAGGAGGTGCTTTTAGCCTGTACCAACTTCACTGGCAGCTCCCTGCGCTGGTAGACAAGCCACACCACTGCCGGGCTGATGGAAAGCTGATGCATTCCCTGCTGCCCCAGCAGAGGTTTCCTTGCAGTTGCCCTGCAGAAGCGATTTGTGACTCTGCCTGTGGCACTCAGTCCAACCAGGTCTCCCTTTCATCCTTGCCAGGGCACTCAGAGCAAGCAGCTGGCAGCCAGGTGAGGACAGTCATGACCAGCACAGAATCATGGAATGGTTAGAGTTGGAAGGGACCTTAAAGATCATTCAGTTCCCACCCCCTGCCCTGGGCAGGGACACCTCCCACCAGACCAGGTCACTCAAAGCCCCATCCAGCCTGGCCTTGAACACCTCCAGGGATGGGGCAGCCACAGCTTCTCTGGGCAACCTGGGCCAGGGGCTCACCACCCTCACAGCCAAGAATTTCTTCCTCAGATCTCATCTAAATCTCCCCTCTTCCAGTTTAAAACTGTGCCCCCTCGTCCCATGGCTCCCCTCCCTGATCCAGAGTCCCTCCCCATCTTCCCTGGAGCCCCTTTAGGGACTGGAAGGGGCTCCAAGGTCTCCCCGGAGCCTTCTCTTCTGGAGGCTGAACCCCCGCAACTCTCTCAGCATTCCCTCATAGAAGAGGTGCTCCAGCCCTCGGATCTTCTGCCCTGGAAGCAGCATATGCTGTCCCAGGCGCTCTTCCCCCTCTTCTTTTCCCCAGAAAACAAGAACTGAGGCTTCTGGAGCTCACATAGAAGCAAACCTCACATGGGAGCCTGAGGATGAAGTTAAACTGTAGAGGCTGAAGAGCTGTCAGATGGCACCTCCAAGCATCTGCTAGCAAAGAAGGCTCTCCAGCTGTTCTGCACTTGGAGGCTACCTCTCAGCCACCCCACAGGGAACTGTGGTACTGTGCTAGGTATGAATTCCTGCCCTGGAGGCTGCTGAGTGAACACCAGTTCAACAGGAACACAAGAGTGGCTCGAAAGCCACTCCCAGTGCCCAGGCTTCCCCCCTAATGACAGCGTACTGACCACAAAAATGCCCTCGAAGGCAACCAGCCCTCTATCAGACCAGAAACCTAGTCAAAATCCCAGTCTGCCAAACACCTGCAGCACATGAGCTTAATGCAGCTACATCGCTCTGTAAACACTGAATGAGCAATAATTACCAGGAATACAGAGAATTGATTGATGGCTGACTAAAGCGTTGGTGCAAACAGGAATATCTGGGTGGGGGACAAGCCGTCTGTAAAGTTTGAGGGAACTCCGATAGCGAAATGTCATTCAGCACCAATGAGACAGATTGGAAAGCAAGAAACAGTATGTGAAACTTAAGTGGTTTTAGTAACAGATGGACGTTTCTACTAAGAGTTTCGAGACTGGTTAGCAACCTTTCTACATAAATGAAGAGCTAAAATAACAGTCGTAAAAAGCAGGTGAGGCATTGCTCTTAGTTGTACGGACAAGACACAAGCACAACGCCCATTCCAGAATTATGGCCAGCTTATGTCAGCATTTGGAATATCGCTACAGCAGCCGCTCTCAAAAGAGGCCCTTGTCAACTGTCCCAACACGGGCTGATGGACAAGTCAAAGCTCTTCCATTCACCCTACGCCAGGGCTTCTTCACCCAACAAGGCCATGAGACAGCAACAGATGGTTCACAGGAGGAAACCAAAAGCTATACCCAGGCCTTCGCGTATATTAACAAAGAAGGGTAAAACACACCATTAAAGGCTTGTCCTGTATTTCATTTGGTGGTAAATAAAGACCACCAGACCAGTTCTGCACAAGATTATCAGCAGATTAATTTTTACAAAAAGATGAGGCAGCCCTCAGGGGTGTTTTTAAGAGGTGAAGTGGTTGGTAAGGCTGAGAAACGCTGCCCTACATAACATGCTTGCCCAAAGGCAGTAAGGTCTGGAAAAATCCTGAGCACTTGTACTGAAAACTAAACTAAAGCACATGCTACTCCATAAACAAGAAATGCCTTGCAATAAACCAGCAGTGTATGAAGTACAACGCCAGTTCCTCTGACCCAAGGGAAAAAATCTGCAAGCCATTCCTATGCCAGTTCATGCAGTGGATTGGGCTTGGTACCCCACACCACCCTCCTGACTCAGACGTTGATCCTTAGGAGACAAACTTTATTGCTAACCAGGAAGCGTACAAGCAAAAACCCTATAGAGATACAGAATCAAAACCCGTGCTTTTCCATTCTTTATCAGCATAGCTTGTATTTACCATTTCCACATGAAACTGAAGCATCAAGAGCCACCCAGAAGGCAAAGGCAAAGCCAAGCGCACAACCGCGTTTGCTTTCCTTCTCCATTCTCAATTTCTGACTTGCATTTAAGCACTACAATTTTAATACAGAAAAGTAGGCTTTACAATAGCTTCCCTTTTCAAAAGGCAACAGAAACTACGCCCCAAATACACTTTATTGTCTTCATTCCTTGATGTTGCAAATATGCTCGAGCAAAGTGTTAAAGGCCAGGCTGGATGGGGCTTTGGGCAAACTGGTCTAGTGGGAGGTGTCCCTGCCCAGGGCAGGGGGGTTGGAATGAGATTCTTTAAGGTCTCTTCCAACTCAAACCGTCCTATGATTCTAAAGCTAAAGTCAAAAGGAAGCTGCATGGCAACCATTCCCCCAAATCCAGCTGCTTAGTCCAATCTCAAGGTTGACTATACCCGGCTCTCTCATTGCTGCACATCAACAGAAGGTGCACCAAGCATCAGGCAGTAACACGCTCATCACCAAGGGGAATTAACCCTGGAAGAGCTTTAACAAGCGGGGCAACCCCATTCACCCCTGGACATGGCGGGGTATCAGGTGCCCGCTGCAGCCACACTCTCTCCTGGACAGCAGAGCCGGGAGGAAGAGCAAGGCAGAGCTGGCAGGAAGAGGGGATGAGACAGCTCCCAGACATTAGAGCAACACGCATCCCCAAAACATCCGTCGAGAGGCTCCTGGGTGGGTAGGGGAGAAAAGCTCCCCCAGCTGAAACACCTTCCCTGCTAGGGGCAGGGAGAGAACACAGTTAAGATGACAAGGAAGAGGGCAAGGGGCTGCTCAGCAGGCAAAATCATAGAATTGTCTAGGTAGCAAGGAACCTTTAAGATTACTGAGTCCAACCATCAACCCAACACTACCAAACCCACCACTACCCCATGTCCCTCAACACCACGTCTGCCTGGCTTTTAAATACCTCCACGGATGGCGACTCCACCACTTCCCTGGGCAGCCTGTTCCAATGCATGACAACCCTTTCAGTGAAGGAAATTTTTCCTAATATCCAATCTAAACCTCCCCTGGCGCAACTTGAGGCTGTTTCCTCTTGTCCTGCCACCTGTTACTAGGGAGAAGAGACCGACCCCCCGCGGCTACATCCTCCTTTCAGGGAGTTGTAGAGGGCGAGAAGGTCTCCCGGTTTCAAGGCCAGGCTGAACAGGGCTTGGAGCAACCTGGTCCAGTGGGAGGTGTCCCTGCCCAGGGCAGGGGTTGGAATGAGATGCTCTTTAAGGTTCCTTTCAACACAAACCATTCCATGATTCTATGATTCCGCTCAGCCTCCTTCTCTCCAGGCTAAACCACCCCAGCTCCCTCAGCCGCTCCGAATCCCTTTCCCCCAAGCACCTCCGATGCCCGGCGGGACACAGGGACACCAGGGTCCCGCCCCCCCCGCCCCCTCCCCCGGCCTAGCCCACCTGGCAGAAGCACCGCCGCTCCGCCGCGCCGGGCTGCCCGCGGGCCACCACCGGCAGCAAGAAGGTGGCGAGCCCCAGCACCGGCAACAGTAGCCCACTGCTCGCCGCCATCTCTCCGCGCCAGTCCAGCCGCCGCCGCCGCCGCCACCGCCGGCGGAAGAAGCGGGCCGTCCCCGGGCCGCCCCCGCACCGCACCGCCCCGCCGCGGGGCGCGGCCGCAGCCGGCTACGGGCCGCCCCGCACGCAGCCCGGAACGGGCCGGCCCGGCCCTTAACCCCTGAGCGGCTACCGGCCAGCGCCGGGAACCCGCCCAGTTCGGGGAATGGAACTCGTAATTCTGCTGTGAATAATCGAGGGGCTTGTCTGCTTCCTTGACAGCCTCAAAGCTCCTGAAATGCTGTTGTAGAGTCATAGAATCATGGAATGGTTTGGGTTGGAAGGGGCCTTAAAGCTCATCCAGTTCCACCCCCTGCCCTGGGCAGGGACACCTCCCACCAGACCAGGTTGCTCCAAGCCCCGTCCAACCTGGCCTTGAACCCCTCCAGGGATGGGGCAGCCACAGCTTCTCTGGGCAACCTGGGCCAGGGGCTCACCACCCTCACAGCCAAGAATTTCTTCCTCAGATCTCATCTAAATCTCCCCTCTTTCACCTTAAAACAGTTTCCCCTCATCCTATGGCTCCCCTCCCTGATCCAGAGTCCCTCCCCAGCTTTCCTGGAGCCCCTTTAGGGACTGGAAGGGGCTGGAAGGTCTCCGCGGAGCCTTCTCTTCTCCAGGCTGACCCCCCCCAGCTCTCTCAGCCTGTCCTCACAGCAGAGGGGCTCCAGCCCTCCCAGCATCTCCGGGGCCTCCTCTGGCCCCGCTCCAACAGCTCCGTGTCCTTCTGCTGTTGGTGCCCCAGCGCTGGAGGCAGCACTGCAGGGGGATCTCACAGAGCGGAGCAGAGGGGCAGAATCCCCTGCCTTGCCCTGCTGCCCACGCTGCTGGGGATGCAGCCCATGGCAAGGACAGAGGAGAAGCTTTCATCCCAAACACTTCACTGGCACCTTTCTCCTTTGATTATTTGAATTTTGATCATTCTGTCCTGTCTGGCAAATCAAGCTCTGTTTGAGTAGCTCCTAAGCTTAGTTAACTTGCCTTTTGCAGCAGGCTCTAGTGGAGGATCACACTGTGTTTCCTTCCCTTGTGATACTGAAATTTGGGAAAGGCCATATGCGTGTCTCCTTACCAGCAGGAACCTTCTCCCTGGCGCTGACCTTAGTTTTCAATGGTTTAAACTGTTTGAACTTTCTTCCTTTACCCTCACTCAGTGAAAACGTCCTTTTCAGTGACTGTTGTGTCAGCTACAAGAGCTGATGAAATTCAGGCTCTCAAAGTGTGCCCAGATATTGCATTCCTTAGTGGTCATTTTTAGACTTTATCCGACGTTTACAGCAAAAGAGAGTCAGACTCTTGGCTTAGCCGGTCAGTCTATCCTCATTTCCCCTTTTCTTTCCTATTTCTCACCAAAATCTTCCCCGATCCCAGATGACACAAAATTTAAAACTCTTGAAACGTTGTGCATGCTGAAATTTTTTACTAGAAAAACTGTGATTATTTCAGCTCTCAGTTAAGGTTTTTATTGTATATGCGAAGAGCTTACAGAGGCAGCCTGTGTGTACCCGGAGGCGACCAGAATGCCTTTCTGGGCCTTCCAAACTGAATCTTAACTTGATTGAGGCTCATGTAAGACTGGGTATGAAACATGAATTGTTGATCCTTGGATTTCCAGATGCAGTTTGATGTCCTGACACTGTTGGTATGCTATCAGTGTAGATCATACACTTTGTATGGTTGTCTTATAGCTTTGTTTTTTTAAGTTTCGCTCTCCTCCTGCCTTCAGACAAGCGTGCAAATGTCTCTGTAGGAATGCATTCTGCCCTGAGTTACTCCAGGAATGGGTTTGGTGGACTTGGCAGTGTTAGGTTTTCAGTTGGACTTGATGATCGTAAAGGTCTTTTCCAACCTAAATGATTGCATGGTTCTAACCCCGCGGGAGCCACCTCTGAACAGGAAACCCTGGTGCCATGACTGAGGAGAGGAGCCCTTGGGGGGCTCCTGAGACAGCTCGGTCTGGCTGTTCCTTGTGCCAGACACAGTGGTGCACAGCTATACAAACAGAGAACCCCAGACTGGCAGGGGTTGGAAGGGACCTCTGGAGATCATCTCGTCCAACCCCCTGCCAAAGCAGGGTCACCCAGAGCAGGTTGGACAGGAACGCGTCCAGGCAAGTTTGGAATGTCTCCAGAGCAGGAGACTCCACCACCTCTCTGGGCAGCCTCTTCCAGTGCTTTGGACCCTCAGAGGAAAGAAGTTTTTCCTCATGTTGAGATGGAGTTTCCCCTGTTCCAGTCTGTGCCCATTGCCCCTTGTCCTGTCACTGGGCACCACTGAGAAGAGTCCTGCCCCATCCTCTTGCCACCCGCCCTGTAGATATTGCTGAGCATTGATGAGATCCCCTCTGTCTGCTCTTCTCCAGGCTGAACAGCCCCAGGGCTCTCAGCCTGTCCTCAGCAGAGAAATGCTCCAGTCCCTGACCACCTTTGTAGCCTCCGCTGGACTCTCCCCAGTAGCAGATGTGGCCCCACCAGGACAGAGCAGAGGGGGAGGACGAGCCCCCTCCACCTGCTGGCCATGCACTTCTCAATGCGCCCCAGGAGACCATTGGCCTTCTTGGCCACATGGGCACATGGCTGGCTCTTGGGCAACCTGTTGCCCCCCAGGACTCCCAGACCCCCCTGCCTACGGCCTCACGACGCCTGAGGCCTACCCGGACGCCCGCTCCCGCCGCCCCGCGCATGCGCGCGCACCCCCGCCCCGCGCATGCCTTCTCCTCCGCGGCGACAGGGGGCGCTGCGGGGCGGGCGCGGGGGCGCGCGGCGGGGGGCGGGGCGGGTGCGCGGCCCTGCCCCCGGCGGCCATGGCCCTTCCCGGCATTCCCTATGAGCGGCGGCTGCTCATCATGGCGGACCCGAGAGACAAGGCGCTGCAGGATTACCGCAAGAAGCTGCTGGAGCACAAGGAGATCGACGGGCGCCTCAAAGAGTGTGAGCGCCGCTCCCCGGGGAACCGCCGCCGCGGGCATCGCCGCCGCTGAGCGCCCGCCGGGCTCTGAGGGAGCCCGGCCGCCGGCCGCGCTTCGTCATGGGCCTGGCCGGGCCCGGCGGGCGGCTGAGGGGAGGGAGGGCAGGCGGGCGGGGGCCGGGCCCAGCCGTGGCCGTTCGCCTTTCCCCGTGGGAGAGCCCCGCGTTGCAAACGACCTGGGTGCCGTGTTCTCGTTGGACTGAATGTTAAAATAATGTTGGCCTGGCCAGCAGGGCGAGGGGGGAATTCTGCCCCTCTGCTCCGCTCTGTGAGACCCCCCCTGCAGTGCTGCCTCCAGCGCTGGGGCACCAACAGCAGAAGGACATGGAGCTGTTGGAGCGGGGCCAGAGGAGGCCCCGGAGATGCTGGGAGGGCTGGAGCCCCTCTGCTGTGAGGACAGGCTGAGAGAGCTGGGGGGGTTCAGCCTGGAGAAGAGAAGGCTCCGCGGAGACCTTCCAGTCCCTAAAGGGGCTCCAGGAAAGCTGGGGAGGGACTCTGGATCAGGGAGGGGAGCCATGGGATGAAGGGGGCACAGTTTTAAACTGGAAGAGGGGAGATTTAGACGAGATCTGAGGAAGAAATTCTTGGCTATGAGGGTGGTGAGCCCCTGGCCCAGGTTGCCCAGAGAAGCTGTGGCTGCCCCATCCCTGGAGGTGTTCAAGGCCAGGCTGGATGGGGCTTTGAGTGACCTGGTCTGGTGGGAGGTGTCCCTTCCAAACCATTCTATGAATCTATGAAAATCCTGTGTTTCTTTTCTTTTTCTAGTGAGGGAACAGCTGAAGGAGCTCACCAAGCAATATGAAAAATCAGAAAATGATCTGAAAGCCTTGCAGAGCGTCGGGCAGGTACATAAGAGAAACGAGGCCATAGCAGCCTGTGGTGATGGTTGACAGTGAACTTGCCTGGAAGTAGCATTTAAGCTCGTTTTTGGTGTCGAGAGAGAGTAAGCGGGGATGGTACAGCTAACAGAAACAGAACTGTCAGACACATGAAACAGATGGGTTAGAGAGGTTTTCCGTACTTTTCCTGGTTGACAGAGATGTGTTACAGAAATGAAAGTCCTGGCAAACAGCGTGAAGCAGGGGAAAGAATTTCAAAGGAGACAGTCATCTTCCATGTCCTAAAACACGTTAAATGTAGTTTTGTAATGGTAATTTTTCTGTAGGCTAATACTGCATTTATTCTTTTGCAGATTGTTGGCGAGGTTCTTAAACAGCTAACAGAAGAGAAATGTGAGTATGCCGGACTGTTACATTCTTTGGAAACTTGAATATAAGCTTTTGTAGTTAAAATCTGGCTAAAGACTTGAGGGAGTAAAGAATTAGAGTATTGGTGATCTGAGTACTGGCAGGAAAATATCATAGACTGGATAGTTCAGAAGCATAATTCAGAGCAGTGAAACAAGTAAATTTGATTTTTTTTTTTTTTTTGCTTTGATCTTCTCTCTCCAGTCATTGTGAAGGCTACAAATGGACCAAGATATGTGGTTGGCTGCCGTCGTCAGGTAACTGATCTCTCTGAATATTCATTAAAAGTTTGTTTTGGTCTTGAATATTGCCATTGCTTTTCATAAAGTGGGCCCTTAGTGGGGTTAAGTATTTTCTTTTTTAAGGCGTATATGGCTCTTTTATACTGGTATCTGCTTGCCCTCTGCCTTCGTAGCTGGTAGTAGTGTAACTTCCCAGTGTAAATAAAGCAGTCCAAAATATTCCTGGTACCTTGCCTGTGGCTTATTCTTTTTGTTGAGTTGAAGCTCTGTCTCTCTGCCTGATTTTGAACTCTCTGAAAATTAATCAGCTGTGTAAGGTCTCTCTTGCTATGTTGTAAACACAGCATGTGATGGTTACTGTCAGTGCTGAGCTTTAGATTTAACGTTATATAACTATATATATCTTTATGTATTAAGTGCTAATGCTTTTGTACTCCAATGAATAATTATGGTAGCCAAGGCCCCTGTTCTAAACACTTTGAGGAATTTTTATTTGTCCTCAGTGATCTTTAAAAAAAAAAAAAAAAAAAAAAGCCTTGGCACTTCTGGTCCGCAGGACGACACCTTTTTTACCTACATCAAATTCTGTAGAAGTTAGGCACCCTATTACAGATTCCTGCTTACAGCGTAATCCATCTTCTGGTATAATCAGCAAGAACCACTAAGAGGTACTCTCTGCTTCATATTTTTATAAATAAGTATAAGGGATGTAGTGCATTCATGGTTTACAAACTGCTTGTTAGTTAATTGAGCACTGACTGTGACCCACTTACAGTAATTAAAACCCATAGATCGGCTGTTCCTTACCAAAGCTGACTATTAAGTAGGAACCACAATACTAGTGAACGTGTTCTGCAACTGCAGAGCCATTGGGGGAGCAAAAGTGAATCTCTAGTTAGATTTTATTATACTCATCCCTGACTTTGAGAAATGGAAGCAAAGAAGAGTGTACGAAGTGTGAGACTTCACTGAGGGAAATTCCTTCAGTAAAAAAAGCACAGATGTCATACTGATGTTAGAGGTGTCTCTCTTTCCTCTTTCTGAAGAGAAATTTATGTTCTTTACATAATTTTGAACTCTTACTGATTCTATGTAAAGAAATAAAATGTGTTTGCAAGACTAACATGCAAATGTTTTGCGTTACCCAGAATCTCTGGGTCAGCTTAAGGTTTGTACGTGGAAGTTAAATTGAAGAACAACGTAATGGAACTCCAACATACAACAGTTAACCAACTCTGTTTAGACGATTCCTCCGTAATGGTGGTGTGGTGGCTGTAGAAGCCAAGAGGCAACAGCAAGTGGCAGAACGGGGAGCCCGCCGTACTTTGAAGAATTTCAAGAGAGGGGTGGGAGGAGGGGTTTCTAGCTGTCAGGAATTCCTGGTGAAGGGCCACAATTAACAATACTTGGCAGTAAGCAGCGAGCAAAACTCATGCAGTTGGTATTTTCCTATGGTGGTGACTCTGTCAATGGATTGTGTATTTTTTCAGTAGAGATGGACCTTTCTACTCCTTTAAGGGGCAAACTGTGGGAAACGTGGGTACCACTAAGTGTGTTAGTTCATGTAGTGTATATATACAGGTATCCATGACTTTCCTCAAGCACACCGATGCGCTGTGTTTTTACTTGCATAAAACATCCGCAAGAATTGCGGGTATTGAAATGCTCTTTTAAATACATAATTTTAAGCTTCATCCCTTTGAAGATGTTATGGTGCAAACTCACTATTTTCTTTTACCAGAATGAACAAAATATTTTTCTGGAACATAAGTATAGTTAATTCCACTTAGGTAGTGTTGAGATTCTGTGTTGAAACGTAGATAAATGTTAAGGAATAGGTCGTGTTTAGATGAGCCTGGCAGTGCAGCGTTTACTTTCGAGTTTATTCTTGAGTAAAAACACTTTGATCTTAAAAGATCCTTGATTTGATACCCGAGACTAAAAAACGGTATCCGTGATTGTTTTCAAAATGTCAAAATATCAAGGCAAATAATTTCCCATGGAGCGTTTCACAGACCAGAAGGACTAGTTTTTGATCAAAGTCCTTGTGGCTGTGCTGCTGAGGAAGGGGCTGTTTAAATTGAAACAAAATTACTTCCCTATCTGAAGTGTGTTTCCTAAGGAATTCAAAGTCAAGTGGTTTCTCTTTGTTTTCTTCCCACTGCAGAATAACTTAAATCTATTGGGCAATGTTGAATCTGATAGAATGTCAAGCTTTTACAGATTTCTTAACATTAGGCAGCTGGGAAGAGGTCCTGTTAGTGACCCCAGTAAGGGAGGAGTGACAGCTTGAGCCTGAATGCTACTAGAGACATGGGCAAGGGACCTTATAAATCCCTCAGTGGCAGCGCTGGGAAGCTTCAGGCAGCGCTTGCAAACAGTTGTTCAGGTTGTTCAGGTACCATGTCGGTAAAGCTCAGAATAAATAGGCTTCATATTCTTCAAATGTGGGTTGAGTATCTCTTTTTTTTTTTTTTTTTAAAAAAAAAAAAAGGAATACAAGAAGAAATGAGAGTGTTGAGGAAATCTTTATGATTGTTGTGCGAGGTCGTGTCGTGTGAGAGATAAGAACTGCTCTCCTAGACCAGGTTTCTTAAAAAGAAAGTGAGAAACACAAGTTAGGAGTTTAAATCCCAGCAGAAATTAGCAGGGTGTAGTGGAATAGGACTGCTAATGTGTTTAAAAATCTCATAAAAATGGAGTAAGCAGACAAAAACCGCTGAGGCAGATAAGTAGGTCATTGGAGATAAACAATAGCAAAAGAGTAACAACTGGAATGACTGAGTTTGAAGACAGGAGGATATAACAAGATAGGTGACAATGTGCAAATGATGGAAGGCTTGGAGAAGATAGGTTAGGAACATCTCTTCACTCTTTCCAGTGGTCCAGAAAGGAGAAAGCCATTGAGTAGAAGGGGGGCAAGTTCAGACTGAAATGGGCAGGCTGCTCTGTATGTCCTTAAATGAGGAGTACTTACTGGTTTGAAATGGATGGTTCTGTCCTGTGTTGAACAGAGGGGAGGATTAGATCTCTTGCTAATCCAGTAAAAAAAAAAAATTTTTTTTAAAATTACGATCTAGAAAATAGTATTATTGTGAAAAGTGGCAGAGGTAAGTTAATGATTTGCTGTTCAAGATCTATTTCAATGTTAATAAAAATTCTTCCTGTGGTGTGGTTTAGCTTTGCTGGTATCCAGTTGTGACGACCAACAGGTTCACTGGTCTAGGCCAGCTCCTGGATTGCTTCTCCCAGGAAACAGTGGGCCAGCTTTTTCCCACTTTAAGCATTCCCAAAAATGGTGGTGACGGGGACACAGTGTTTACTAGATGAGCTGCTTGGCAAGTAGCTGTAGCCTTGTTTTCTTCTTGTGTGTGACTGAGCAAAGAGTGCAAGCTACAGAAAACATCTTGGCTAAAACCAGACGTTGTTTTGGAGCGTGGTTCTAATAGAAATACCTTCTTTGTGACTAGCTTGACAAAAGTAAGCTGAAGCCGGGGACAAGAGTTGCTCTGGATATGACCACTCTGACTATTATGAGGTAGGTTTCTGCTCTACAGCTGCTCTTCTGCTCATCTTATAAAGGAGGAAAAATAGTGATCTGAGCAGGTCACACAAAGCTTTGAATAATTCATAATATTTTGTAAGTGTTTTCAGCAAAGCACTGCTTAAGTAAGGACGGTTACTTTGAGGGAAGACTTATGTGTTTGTTATTGATAGTTTAAAAAGAAATTGGTTGTTCTTAAAGATAATTCAGTTACAACTCGGCATTTGCAGCAGTTTTTTAAGCTTTTGCTTGTTTGGTTTAAAACTCTAAAAAGCTTGCTAGGTTTGGGGTTTATTGTTTTTTTCAACAAACATACTTGTCTTGTTATCAAGGTGGGAGGAGAAGAAATCATTTTCATACTTGCTCTAAAATTTATTGCAATAACTTTATAAATGTGTCTGCACAATAAAAAATGTCTACTCTTAACTCCTTTTTTTTACAGATATTTGCCAAGGGAAGTGGATCCCTTGGTTTATAATATGTCTCATGAAGATCCAGGAGATGTTTCATATTCTGAGATTGGAGGGTTGTCGGAACAAATCAGAGAGCTACGTGAGGTATCCAGTATCTCAAAAACGCTTATCAAATAGTGGTATATGTTCTGAGGGAAGTTCTACAGTGCAAGAATGTCTTACTGATGTTTGTCCTAAACTATCATGAGACAGGCTGTTAAAGGATCCTGTCAGATTAGTGTTTAGATTAGACTACAGATTAGACTACGTTTTCCTGTAATAGAAGATAACTTCTGAAGTGTTGTTTATGTATTTTCCAGCTTTGTAATTGCCCTTGTGGCGAAAAGCAGTGTGATTGCAGGGTGCTGGTGCACTCATAGTGAAGAACCCTGTTAGTTTGGGCCTCGGTGCTGCGGGCTGGGCAAGCCAGCCCAGGAATGCAGGTGTTTGAAGACGAGCTGGTGCTGCTGTGAGCCAGCTGACAATAGCAGGGATCGCTTGTGCGCTGCGAATACACCTTGCAGTGGCGGAGAAACGTTATTCTCAACACCAAAGCCTGATTCTCAAACTGGGTTATAACTTACCTCTATTGTTACAGAAGCTTGGGTTGAGATTAAAGTAAGAAAATCCACTAAAGAAGAGGGTTTGAAGGATCCAAGACCCTTTAGGCTAAGAGAGAGCCATGAAGTCAAGTGGGAGGGCATAGTTAGGATTGACAACCAGGAAATCAAACTTGAATTTTGCACAAAAACTACTAGAATTGCTCTGCTATGTAAAAGTAGCAAAACATGATTTCAGCAAAGAGCATCAAGAGAAACAAGCTATTGCAGAGCTGAAGGCTAAACAAGGGCAGGATTGTGGATCGATCCATTGGATCAATCTGATGTTTTCTTACTTAACTGTTTCTCATACTAAATGTGCTGCACGGATAAATGAGAATACAGGTATCTGGAAAACAGGCTAGCAGGTGTACCATTAGCTTCTGAGGATGGCTGATTGATTTTAAAACTCAAACAGAGTCTCGGTTTGTTTATCTTATCTCTTCACAGGTAATAGAATTGCCTCTTACAAACCCGGAATTATTCCAGCGTGTGGGAATTATACCTCCAAAAGGCTGCTTGCTCTATGGCCCCCCTGGTGAGTCTTGTGAAAGGGTAATGAATGCTTAGTTGTCACTGTCAAACTGTGGCAATAGCCTTGCTTGTTTCTTTTTTTTTTTTTCTTTCTTTTTGTTTTTTGAAGTTGCTAGCATGCGATGTTGGGTTACTAGTTAAACAGCTTCAATCTCTTGTCTGTCCAGGTACAGGGAAAACACTTTTGGCCAGAGCTGTTGCTAGCCAGCTTGATTGCAACTTCCTAAAGGTAGTATAATTTTACACTTGCCCTTATGCACGTGCACACGTTTAATGTGTTTTCGCTCCGGTCTCTTCATTCACGTGTCTTCTGCCTTTCAAAAGGTGGTGTCGAGTTCGATAGTGGACAAGTACATCGGTGAAAGTGCTCGACTGATCAGAGAGATGTTCAATTATGCCAGAGATCATCAGCCGTGTATCATTTTCATGGATGAGATAGATGCTATTGGTAAGGCTAACGGCCTGGAGGAAGGCTAGAGTCTCCTTTTAACACTGAAATTAGCTATAAAGCTGCAATCTGCCCTCTCAAAAGAGAGATTGCATGCGTGTTTATTCAGAAGAAGCATAAGGGGTCAAGTGTTTCGGCTTCCTGGATCTATTACAGCTAGTTTAGAACCATGCCTGTTCATATCTGGCTTGGATATTTTTGTCTATATGAAAAAGCGTTTTTAAAATCTGTGCTTTACCTCCTTAAATACCACCCCTCTTTCCTGCCCAGTTTAAAAGGGATACCTGATTGTTTTCAGACTTACATGGAGGCGAAAATAAAGTACTGTAACTTACGAGTTTGGTATGCTGCAGGTGGTCGCCGTTTTTCTGAAGGCACCTCAGCCGATAGAGAAATTCAGAGGACTCTGATGGAGGTGAGTACTGTACACTCCGCATTAGATAATAATCCAGATGTGGATTGTCACATTATGATCTGGCTTAATAGAACTTTTTGAGTTAATAATCTTAAACTACAATAAACTAGATGCTGCTTTTACAAAAGACAGCTGCGCATCTGGATGACTCAGCCATGAATTCAACTTGGAGACTAATTGAAAGAATATTTGAAGTTGCTAAAATTATTTGGGGTATTTCCTCTTTTTACTGTTTATTGCCTTTGCTGCTGTTTACTGCATCTTCTTGAAGGTTTGGAGGGCCCTCTCTTTCTTAAAGGGGGGAAAGTGGAGCTTGTCTCTTTTAGTCCCAAAGAGACTTACTCTAGAAAATTTTAGAACTGTTACAGTTAGATTTTTATTTTTTTTTTCAAAACCAGGAGGAGAAGTAGTTGTATTTCTTTGTTTCTGTACTAATTGCTCTGGTAAAGTGGGTTGTGTGAAGAGAATTTAAAAACTACTGGCGACAATTAAGAATTCTGAAGCTAATGGGAAACTTCATTGGCCTATGTTTGCAAACAGTTTGCCCGGTTCAAAAGAATGTGTCTGCCTTATATAAAGAATTAAATCACTGTGACCAAAGAGCAAGTACTTTGAATCTTCACAATGAAGTGTCTTCGTATGCGCGTATTAGTATTCTAGAGGCTGTTCTCCCAGTCTAATTTGAATGTCCTGGACTTGGTGCAATACATTCAAAATGTGTCAGCCAGCCACCGTCTCCTTTAGTATTTGCACCGTTTTCATTGCCTCATTGTTTTAGCTGAGTCTTTCACGTTTTAGCTCTGCTTTGCTCAGTATCTTTTTCTCTGGGCAAAGCATTTTCAGTGTCTCTCTTAAGCTCTCCTTTATTGCTTACAGGATATGCAGGGAGTTGTGCCCTTCCGTTAGAAGGCTTGGAGCATTTTATCACTGATTCATCTGTACCACTTTTATATCGTGCTGAAAATATTTATGCAGACAATAAGTACAAATAGATTGTGCTAGGAGGGTTTTGGGTTCTTTAAAAACAAACTTCTGTTTTCTGTTAGTTATTGAATCAGATGGATGGATTCGATACTCTGCACAGAGTTAAAATGATCATGGCTACTAACAGACCAGACACGCTGGATCCGGCGCTTCTGCGGCCTGGGAGACTGGATAGAAAAATCCGTGAGTTCCTGCTTCACAGTGGCTGGAAGGAGGCTGTTATCCATATGCATTGTGGTTTTCTGTTTTTATTGAAGCTGTAATTCTTTCTAGATATTGATCTACCAAATGAACAAGCCAGATTAGACATTTTGAAGATTCACGCAGGTCCTATCACTAAACATGGTGAAATAGGTAAGTAGGAAACTCCCTGCACATCCTACTTCTCTTTGGAAAAATGTGAAGAGGGTGAGTTGTTAGGATGACTCTGCCCTTGTAATTCCTACCATTACACTGGCCACACAACTTCCCCTCTCTTGGAATTTTGCTTGTTTTTTTTTTTTAATGCATCCTGATTGAATTGTTGCTAAGTATTCCTTTGCAAAGGAAAAATGAATATAAACCCTTGGAGCACAGTTGTAAACTGGAAAATTTACATGATTCTCATCAGGTAGTTTCCTGTTTCTAAAGCAATAGCTTAGTGCAAGTAAGACAGCATTTTCATTAGCTGCCCCCCCCCCCCGCCCCCCCAGTGCAGAAGTTTGAAAACAATAAGGAATCTTTAAAAGTCATGGAGAAATTCGCTTTGGAGTTCAGAGGTGGCATAACGAAAACCTTGTTGTCTGAAACAAAGCTTGTCTTTGGTTAGTGGTGTAGAGAGCTCTCTCCAGGGCGTCAGGAGGAGAAGTATCTATCAGATAAAATGGGGAAGGCTCATTTAATGACTGTGTTACTCTAAGCTGGCTAGAGTCTTAGTTTTCGCGGTGACACAGAGCTTTCCTCAAGTGAAATGTAATTGTGATTTGCCTTTAAAACGACGTTGGCTGCCTTTTATTTCAGTAAGGCCTGGCAGACCCAGCTGGCACCGCCCCCGCCTCTGTGCTGACAGGAGCTATTCATGCGGCCCGGCAGCAGGATGGGGATGGTGGAACTGATCTCCTTCACCATCTGGCTTGCATAAACAGCTGCAGCTCCATGGGGGGAGGTTGGGAGCGGGAGGAGGGCAAGAGGGATGAGGATTATCTTTCTTAGTAGCAACGTTGGCTTAAACATTCATGCAACTGTAGTCTAAGATAGAGAAGTTCCAAAGCAAATCATGAACCCGAGGTAAAGTGCTTTGTCCTTTTTCCCCTATCTTGGGGCACTGGAGTGGAAGCAGGTAGATCGTTCCTTTGCACCATTTAGCAAGGTGAGGTGTTAGATGGGTACTAGCTAAATTTCTGCACGTGATGTGGGAAGACTGTGCTGCTCAGCTTTGAGATCCTTGAAGGAAGCCCAGAACTTAGCAAGGTGGGGTGTGAATTGCATTGAAACCCTAAAATAACGACCTGTTCCAGCTTGCAGCATGAGATTTTCCAGCTGGAGTCTACTGAACACTCTAAACTTACAAACCTTACAATGTTCAGCATTGCTTAGTCCCCTTGCTTATTTATTTTTTTTTTTTACTTTCCAATTACAGGGAGACTTGTTTATAGCACATTGTGCTACATGGAATTAAAGTTGAATAATTTCTAATCTCTAGGGTTTTTGGGATTCTTAAGATAAAAACTTTCAGTTCAAATGTTTTAAATTTCAAAACACTTAACCTTCTATATGAAAAGTTTTACAGAAAGTTGATCTTTTTTTTTTTTTTAAATAAGCAGCCTTGCAAAAATCGGAACTTGCTGGAGGCTCAACAGGCAGAGTGTTTTAGAAATTGATAACCATAGCCACTTTTTTAGTAAATATATGCACATAAAATATCAGGCTTAATATATCAAGACATCAAGTGCCTTTAGTAGATGCAGTTGTTATAAGCGGAAAGGGACTGAGTTATGATCACTTGGAGATAAGTTTTCTGGTTTTTTACATCATTCAAATGATGATTAGAAGATTGCCTTGATGTAGCTCTTCTTGCATTTCATGTTGATGCTTGTAACCTCAAGTTAGTAACTTTGCGATTTAATTAGATTATGTGAGCTTTTGGCTGCCATACACTTCTGTTTTAATGAAAGAGGTAATATAGCTGATTTCAGCTAATTTGTCATTCTAGTGGGCAGCTATCTATTTGCACTGAAATCAAAGGAAAGCGTTTCTTTGTTAGCTGGATACGTGTTTCTTTGGCATCCATAATGGGAAGTGTGAATTTATTTCTAATTGGCATTCATGTTTTATGACTAGATTATGAAGCAATTGTGAAGCTTTCAGATGGCTTTAATGGAGCAGACTTGAGAAATGTCTGTACTGAAGCAGGTATTTTCTTAACTCTTAATTTCCTTGTGCTAAGTCTTGGTAAATGCTAAACGTTTGAGCTGTTTTCTCCGATACTTCTGTGAATGGATTAAAATTGGGGGGTGAAAAATGTTTTGCTGAAACAAGTGGTGCTCGCTTCTTTGTATTCCTTTCTTAAGGGCCGGATAGCATTTACTTAATGGAAATGTTAGCATCTGGACAGTAGCAAAATGCCAAAACAGTTGCATATTTCGCAGCATGTCACGCGTGTCTGGACTGTGAAGCGTAAGCAGCAGTACACTGATATGCCCTGAAGCTTGATGGAACAACTTGAACAAAATCTCTTTTCTTCCAAGTT
The DNA here is from genome assembly GCF_964199755.1 of Larus michahellis. Taxonomy (NCBI): domain Eukaryota; kingdom Metazoa; phylum Chordata; class Aves; order Charadriiformes; family Laridae; genus Larus; species Larus michahellis. The sequence continues at coordinate 24,582,784 of NC_133899.1, read as the reverse complement.
TCCTTATGACCTATACGGTCAGGCAGAACTTGATTCTTTACATCCTCCCTTTGAGGTGACAGACAAGTCTCTTATCGGGTCTGAGGGTAAACCTGAGTTTGGCTGAGTGTCGTGATATCTGTCATATTATCTCAGAAGAACTAGATGCCTTCCGCAAACAGCCATAACACCCGTTTTTCTCCTTTTTGCAGAGAATCCAAGTCTCTTAGTACCTTGGTGACTGGAGAGTTAATACTATTTTATGCTTTTTCCACGTTACAAATTCATTGTATGCTTAGGGGTTTGCCTACAGGGGTAGGCTGAGTAACTCAGTAATGACACACTCGTAGTTTTTAAAACAAGTTATACATTTCTTAGTGAGTTCAGAAAGGTGGCCTCATCGAAGCTTACTCCTCTTCCTGACATCCAAGAGTTGCATGTAGAAGTCTACATGCAGACAGTGTTAACTTGGATCCATTTTCACTTCAATTTGAGTGAATTTTATTTACTGTCTTTGTACTGTTGCTGCGAGGAGCACCAGCTTACTCTTGCTGTTAAATTGTTTGTCACAGGTATGTTTGCGATCCGTGCCGATCACGACTTTGTAGTTCAGGAAGACTTCATGAAAGCTGTTAGGAAAGTGGCTGATTCTAAGAAGCTGGAGTCCAAGCTTGACTACAAACCTGTGTAATTTAACTGTATAATTTGTGATTGACTGCACATGTCGTCCTGGGTTAATGTATAAAAAGACAGAAATAATGTACCTCTTGATTATTATTGTAAGGTGTTTGTGTAACATGTAGCTAGTAATTTGGTAACACTAGTTGCAAGTTGGCTACAGAAATGTGTTTTCTGTACCATTCTGAAATACAATATTCATTTTGGCCCAGGTTAAGTAAAATGTGTGGAGATGCGTTCTCTTAGCAGTTACAGTGTGAATTTATAAATGTGCCTGAATGGGTTAGAAAACCTTTAAGAAAGTCAGTTTTTCTTGCTTTTTTTTTTTTATATCAGTAAATTTCCTTCCCCCAAACAGTTTATGAATAAAACTTGTTTAAATCTGCTTATCTTGGTGTACCTCTTCTGTAACTCTTGAAGAGAGTTGAATTATGCGTCTCCAGAATTTGAAGAGCGACTGTTCTCTGGCGTAGGGATTGCACTGGAGTCCTGTGGCTTACATACCAACCGGCGGCAGCCTTTCCCTCAGACAGAGGAGAGACATGTGGTATTTACTCTTTCCCCTTTCAAGTCCGGGACGAGGATTTAGCTTAGCTAACATTTGCTGAATTCTTGTGATAATTAAGTCTTTCAGAATAGTCGCTGTTTTCCCTTATGCTGGGATAACTCCTGTCCTGAATGAGAGTTTTGAGACAAAAACATCTGAGTGGAGATGGAGAAGCTGCTACCGGTGTGACAGATAAAAGTTGTGATTTCAGCGTGATGTGCCTTATTTTTGTTTTTCCGATCAGTTTTGCCCTGAGGGGTGTGTGTGCAGATCCACCCGCTGCACTGTGCAACTTGGCTAAGTGTTGGACCGGGCCAGTAGTGTGCTAGACTGTACTTCTGGCCTAATTGGATCCTAATTGGATTACTCTGGGTGTGCTCAGCCGACAGGCAAGTACATTAAATTAACTCTAGATTTGCCAGGAAATGCACCGCTTAACAGCATCTCCCTGGCAGTTTTAACAGCTGTGGTTGTATTTCTTTCCCCATCACTGTGAGACAGAACAGGTAGCGTAAGGTGTAAAAGAGTTGCAACAGGCCAGGCAACAATATTTTCATGGTTATGTGGCTAATGGTTGTTATGGTCCTTTCTTCTGGTTAGTATGAAAACTTCCCATTGGGATTGTGTAAGGGTGCAAATCTCAGTTTTAGTTTACCATAGCCCACATTCGTACAAGCAACACTTGTACGGGGCTGCGTACAAGCAACACTTGTACGGGGCTGCAGCCGGTGTGCTTGGAACAATTAAAAAATCAAATAAAAGTCAGTTTCTGAGCACTACAGTGATGTAAATGGCGAACTGAGCTGCTGGCATTACCTTGGAGAAGGGTAAAATATGGCAAAACTGTTTCCTGAAGCCCTGGGAGTGGTGATAGCTCATTTTTTGAAGTTCAGGCCATAAGTGAAGGCTACCAGCACCTGTCCCTGTTCCCATTCCTGATGGCTGCTGGAGCTGGGGGCTGCAGTTTTACTGTTGTGTTCTCCTTTTTTTTTCATTTTTGGCCCACAGGAGAGATGGGGAGGGAGTCTTGATCAGGGAGTGGAGTGATAGGACGAGTGGGAATGGTTTTAAGCTGAAAGAGGGGAGATTTAGATGAGATCTGAGGAAGAAATTATTTATGATGGGGGTGGTGAGCCCCTGGCCCAGGTTGCCCAGAGAAGCTGTGGCTGCCCCATCCCTGGAGGGGTTCAAGGCCAGGCTGGACGGGGCTTGGAGCAACCTGGTCTGGTGGGAGGTGTCCCTGCCCAGGGCAGGGGATGGCACTGGGTGCCAGGGGGTGGCACCCTTCCAACCCAAACCATTCTATGTTTTTTCATCTTCCACTGGAAGGAAACTGCAGGTTGCTGAAACGTGGTTGTCGAAGGTTTCTCAAGGGGGAAAAGGAACAAAATGTTGAAATAGTTTGGGGCGATATCCTAAGAGTCCAGTGGAGTGTGGGAGCAGGAAACCTTAAAACGCGGAAAAATCGTTTTCTGCCCCAAAGTCTGGGCCTGTTTCGAAATGGCAGGTGGCGTCTTTTTGATGGTGGATGAAGCAGTTTGGGCAGGTGCCCGCCCAAATAGAAGCGTGTGAGGAGGAAGACAGGGGGGCGAGGCGAGGAGAAGGCCCCGACGTGGCGGAAGAGAGAAGGGGACGTGAGGCGCTGTCGGGGCGCGGGAGAAGCTGGAACCTCCGTGGCGGCGCGTCAAGGGGTTGATTTAAAGCTTCTAATTGGGGTTTGGCCGCCAGTTAATTAAGGAACTGGGGGCGCGATGGGCGCAGTCTGGGGGGGAATGGGGCTGTGTGACGGGAGAGCGCGCGCGCGGCCGTTGGTGCCACGGCCCCGCCCTCAACGGCCGCGGCGGGCGCGGGGGGGGGCGGTGCCGCCAACGGCCCCCTGAGAGGCCGTTGGCGGCACCGCCCTCCCCCCCGCGCGTGCCGCGGCCGTTGAGGGCGGGGCCGCGTCTGAGGCGGCAGGAGGAGGAGGAGGAGGAGGAGGGAAGAGGCGGCGGCAGCGGCAGCGGCAGCATGGCGGCCGGGCGTGAGCGGCTGAGCGCGCCGCCGCCGCCTCCTCCTCCTCCTCCTTCTTCCTCTCCTTCTTCTTCTTCTTCATCTTCTCCGCCTCCTCCTTCTCCTGCCGCCGAACCGGAGCCTGCCGGCCCGCTGCCCAAATAACCGCCCCTGCGTCGGTCCTGCCTGAGAGAAGCACCCGGCCATGGAGCTCGCCAAGCCGGCCTTCCCCGCGCTGCCGCAGGCCAAAGAGGACTCTGAGGTGAGCGGCGGAGGGGAGCTTGAGGAGAGAGGCCTGCTTCGGGCTCCCCTTCCACCACCCCCCTCCCCCCCCTCCGCGGCCCTACGGGTGACAGCCCTCCCCGCCGTCCCCTTTCCCCTGGGCCTCGCTGGCTGCCTGCCTGCTCTGGGGGCTGTTAGCGAGCCCAGCCTGCTGAAGAGAGGGTGCCTGCTGTCACAGAAGCCCTCCCCCCAGTTCGTCTTCGCCTGGCTTTTGCCCTCTGGTGGTGGCCTTCCCCCCCTCAGCCTGCAGTCCCTGGTGTCCCCTGTTCCCTGCTTCAGGGTGTCACGGCCTGCCTGTTAGCCGCCCTTTCGCTTTCTGCTTGGTGTTCCCTCTCCCCTTTGTATGGTCACCAGTCCTGCCCTCCATCTGCTGCTGGCTGCCTGCTTACCCCTTTTTGTACATACAGAAAGGTACCTGCGTGTCCCCTTCTAAGCAGTTGGTGCCTACTAACTCTTAGATACTCAAGCAACAATTTGGCACACTGGTGAGCCTATTGGGGAGGCATTTTTATGGTGTTCAAGAGCCAAGACTTCTCTGCAAACTAAGACAGGTGGCAATATCTGCTAAGACTAAACTTCACCCCGCGTGGTGTCAGAGGAGTCGGGTCAGTGTGGTGTCTGATTTCTGAACTTGGCTTAGCTTCTCACCCTGGATACTGGTGGTGCATTTCCATGTGTCACAAACAGTACTGAGTGTCCGGCTTTGATAGTGTCAGATATTTAACGCAAAATGTCACAGTGTTTGTGCGGGGAGTTGACAGTATCCGAGCTCCTCAGAGATCTGTTGATTGTTGCATATTTCATAAATGTCAGCATTTATTTATGTTTTAATGGAGTTATTGTTGAATGCAATTATTGTGGTAAGTTACTTGAAATATGGAAGTTAATGGTTGGGGTTTTTTTTCATTTTTGGTTTTATTGTCAAGATATAATACCCTCTTCACCTCAGAGCTATGGAGGTATTTACAAGTCACTTTGGTTGCTTTCAGAAAGTTGTAATCAATTTGTATCTGAACACAAATTATATACCACCCTGTGAGGTTTATAATTTGCTTGGTTTTAAATATATTTTCTTTCTGGAGAAACTGATCATAGTATGTACAGTTACTTCTGAAAATGGTTAACTAAATTAGACTGGATGGCTTTTTGAACCTGTATATAACTAGAATGACTAAAAAGGAGTGTGTGGTTAAAATAGTTTTAAAAACAGAGGTCACTGGCAGTCTAACAACTCTTATCTGATGAAAACTGAAATTATAATACAATGTCCTTAGGTTGGATTTTATTATTGGCTTTTTTCATGATCTGTCTCTCAATAGTATAATGTATAGAAGTTAGAACTTCACATGCTGCAAGACCATAGTGGAGAATTTAAAGCACTATTTTTAAAATCTGTAAGTTATTTTTTTTTCCCATGGCTTACATTTGTGTCTGACTTGGTCTAAATACACTGCAGTTGCAATATTTGGGGGAAAAAGAAAAGTTAAAGCCAGTGTGAGAATGTCAAAGTTCTTGTGGAGCTAACTTGTTAAGCAAAGGGTAAGAGACTTCAGCCTTGGGCCTTCAGCCCGATCCTTAGATTGATGCTTTGGAAAAGCAAAGTAATTAAACGAAAATAATTTTGTCCACAAAATGCAGTTATTCATGGAAAGCTGAAGATCATCTCTTGTGTGTTGGTGTGAGGAGGTTTTTTACTGAGGAATACTCTCTAATATTATTTCAGGAAGTTGGTTATGTATGGTTCAATGTCGTCTTGGTAAATTTGATTTCAAGATATTGGGGGGGAAATGGAGGAGAGAGACCTTGGGGAATCCCTGGTTTACTTACGGATGTAGGCTGCTCCAGAGTAAGTAACCATGTGACAGCTTAAATAAGATTTAAATAAAAAAAAAAAGAAAAAAGCCAAATCAATGGGCTGATCTGCTTGACTGCACAACTTCACAGTCCCTGGTGCTGGCACAAGGAAAAGTCAAAGAGCAGGCAAGACTATCTGTTGAGGGGGTGAGAGCAACCTCTGGTTGAACTGACTTGGCAGACTACAGAAATGTACTCGAGATAAATAGGTCAGTTTTCTGGCCTGTAGATTGTTTGTGATGTCCCTAATCCCTATGCAGTATTACACATTGCTGGATTTTTAAACTACTTGGCTATTGGTACTGTTTGAAGCTTGTGAAATAGCATGTTAAGAAATGCTGGTGATATTTACCAGCTGGAGAGAGTTATGCCTTCTTTGCATTCCTGGTCTGATACCATCTCAGCAATTGATAGACCAGAAATTTTGTTGTTCTGGGTACTCTTAGTGACATGTGTCATTCTTTTTTCCTGCAGTTTGTGTGCACTTAAAGTTCATTCAGGTGGTGCGACCATGCTTGTTATAGGTCAAGCAAGCACAGACAGGTGTTCGCCAGTGTCTGCCACACTTCAGTACAAGCATGTGTCAGCGCTGGCTTGTGGTGCTTCCTCTAGTCCGCTCTGGTGTGCTGGCTGCAGTCTGGGTGAATTGTCCAGTTCTGCAAGGTGAGCTAATGATGTCTGGGATAAGCCAGCTTCTGTCTTTCACTGGTGAGTCTGTGGTAGTTAAAAGCTGAACTCCTTTTTACAGGTCCTTATGTCATCCAAGTGTTTTCTACTTTTAATTTTTGGATATTCAACATGTAACTCATCATTCTTGCAAAGCTTTTCTGTTAGGTGCCGTGAACATCTGTAAACTGTACGTGTTCTTTTACAGATTGGTGGTAGCGAATATGTCAAAGTCCTATGAGTAATAGTGATCGTGCATGGCATGGAAACAATTCCTAAGTTTAGATTTATATGTCTTTTTCTAAAATTGGCACATTTTCCAATGTGAGGTCTCAAACTTTCTTAAATTTGAGAAGTGTTGCGTTTTTTTTCTTCCAGTATTAGCATGTATGGCTAAAGACATGTTAAAAGAGGGTCGGGTTAATAACGGATAGTGCATACTAGTATATTAGTACTGAGACATCTTAGCACCTTCAGAAAGATGGTAAATAAGGACTGGAATAATTCAAGGAATTTAATGGAAATTATTTTCCCATGAAATTTTAAACAACCAAAAGTGGTAGGATATATGTAATGGGAACACAGCAATAATTACCAGTTCAATTATTTGTTAAAACATTAGCATAGTTGCTTGCGAGCAGGCTGAGTAAACTAGTATCCGTGATGTATTTAGATTATTATTTTTTTTTAGGACTCTCCATGGGTTTTGTAATGGAATTATCAGCTTATTAACTAAGCAGTCATGTTTGCCTTTTTATTATGCGTGTAAAAACTGAGCTCTCTTTAGCACATGTTTTTTTGAAGAAATTTACATTTCTTGTCAGCTATATTTAGTCTGAAATGCTAATGTATTTTTGACTGCTTTTTTTTTAACTGTGCAGTAGTGCAGTCTGTCTGAAGGTGGAACAAATTTCTTAAACTTTGTTAGTATTGCTTTTGATAGGAAACACTAATAAACCCCTTAAACATAGTGATTTCCCCTTTTCTGCAGACTCTGTAAAATAAGTTGGAAGCCTGTATTGTAATATTTATTTTACCTGCTCACGTAAGAGAGCAAAAGAAAATTGAAACAACTGCTGTGTCATGCTGGGAAATGTAAATCAGGTGACAGATTTTGATCCTAACTCTGTGGGATACTATCAGACTGCTTTGCATAAAGCAAAAGAAATGCGCCATGGCAGCTGAAGTTGAGCAGTCTTGTCAGTCGCGATTAACTTACGCCTTGCATCCGTGGGAAGATGATTGAAGAGTATAGGCATCCGCACAGATGTGAAGGTGGCTCACAACTGGAGGAGTTTGTAGAACAGGGAACTTAAAGCGTGTTTTTTTCATCTAAATGAGGATTGTAATGAGACCTGTCGGGTACTTGGCTGTCTCAATATAGCCCAACTCACTAGGCTGTAGTTAAAATTAAAAAAGGAAAAAAAAAGAAGCATGAAAAAGGACATACTTGCACCATTATAAACAATTCTAATAGTAATCTCAGTACAATTTTTCCTTCACCAGTAAAACTTGTTCATTAGTGCCCATTCTAGAGATTCTTCGTAAAAAGTGAATCATCAAGACCTATTATTATAGTGGGTAGAATTGTCGTGGGGTGAATGCAGGAGAAATACTACTAGAAGAAATTCAGATGAGTCTTAGTTTCTGTGCAAGTCTGTTTAAAAAGAAAATAATACAAAAAGTGTGGCAGTCCTGCCATTTGGCTATGTGCTTCATCTAAAGTTAAGAATTATGCTTTTAGTCCTTTATTGTGCTTTAATGAAAGCCAGTGCTGATGATCCTGTGTACTAATTGGTGTTTAACAAGCTAGTAGAGCTTTTGGACCAATGTTACAAAATGGGACAAACATGAAACATTTGTTTCTTATCTATATTATGTTTCTGCTTTCCATTTAGTTGCCTTAGTCTACCTTTTATCCTTTTCTGTGGCTCTTGTCTTTGCCAAAATAACCTTTATTTTCCTGTTGTACTCTTCTTCCTTCCTCTGTGTGCTCTGTCATTCCCACCTGCTGTTGTTTTTTCTCTCCACCTTCCTGCTTTTGTATTCCTTTGTATTTTCAAAAGCAAAAATGTCTGTATGATGAGGACTTCCCACTGTCTGAGTGCTCTTTACAAATACACAGAAAACACTGTCAAACGCTGCTTCCCAGCCCATGTTTACCGTTGTTGAGCCTGACCGAGGGGGAAATTGCCATTAGAGCAAAGCCCATCTAATAGCTGGCTTTGCTAAAAAGTCCTGCCAACCATCCAGTGTTGTCACCCTTTTTGTCCCAATGCTTATCTGACCTATAGTGACCTGGAGCAGGGAGCTTAATTGGTAGACAATCGGCTTTGCTAAAAAAGCTGTTAGTTTGGGTCCATTATAGTTTCCTGAGTGTGGTGACCATAGGATTAAACAACTGTGCAGGGGTGGCAGTGTAACCTCACCCTTTAACCAGCCACTGCTTTGGGTTAGTGGTTCTGTCAAAGCCTTCCTTAACCTTCTTAGTACAGCTCTGCTCTTGTTAGTGACATGCCCACATACTGAGTGAACAAAAAGAGCGGGTTTAATTTTTTATCTTCGATATACTTGCACTAGGACTTCTACCTAACACACACACACTTCTACTGGGAGTAACTGTGTCCAAGAACATGAAGCATGACTGAAACCAAAGATGCAGTCTTTCATTTCAGTCTTTGTTTGTAGCTAACTTAATTCCCTTAAAGCAGCGTGCTTCACAGTGATAGACATGACAGTTTCAGTAATACACAAATATTTTTCTTGAATTTGTTTTCAGTACTTCATTTAATTTGTCTGTTTTCTTATTACAAGATGGCAAATTAGTATGCTCTACTACTCCTTTACTATTTCATAATTTATTTTTACAACTGTTTGTTCCATTTTACAAAGTCCCTTGGTGTAACTAGCTTTATTTTTGTGCAGGTTTTTAAAGATAACGTTCCCCCTTTTGTCGGACAGTATCATTGGGTAGTTTTTTTCCAAAATATTGTCTAAAATACTTTCAAAACCAAGATGTGATCTCATTTCATTCTTTAAATTAGATTTAAAACTGCCTCAGAGCTAAGCATACAGCTTTTTGGTCAAGGTAGTTGTTAAGGGATCAGACCCATCCACAATCCAAGCTGCAGCTTGCTAAGGAGTGGTGATAGCAGTGTTGGCAGTTAATTTCATCATGTCCTCTGACTGTTCTGATATAACACTGTTTAGCTGTAATTTTAATTTCCTATACAGAGCAGTACAAAGTTGCAGCCAAGAGATCAGTTGGCCAGAGCAGATGAAGGAACTGAAGCAGGTCAGCAGAATGTGTGGCTGTCACTGCCGTAACAGTTGTCTTCAGCTTTGATTTCACAACTTGTGGAAGAATGTTGTACCAGGGTTGGCGGAGAGACTTCAAGTGTTAAAGCTTATATGAATATTCCACTAGACAGGGAAACAAATTTAGGCAGGAGGATTCTAACATCCCTGGATTCTTGAGGCGCACAAGGAACAATCAATCATACAGAAGTCTTGCTGTGATGAATTGCGATGGGAAGAGAAATCTGCACAGAGAGATAAGTGATGCTATTAATCAACAACAAAAGGGCTGTCTGAGTGTTGGGAAAGGGTCAGAAACCTGGAGTGGTCAGGAAGGTTTTACTGGGAGTTGCATGCAGCTTTTCAAGAGGACCCGAGTTGGCCTTGAAAGTAGGAAAAGTCATTGCAGATGGTGGCTGATGCCCAATGACACTGAACAGATAAGGGGCAGCAGATAGAAGCCTAGGAAAGATACTTCTTGGTGTTGGATTCTCATTCTTTAAACTACTGATTTGATTTATTTTACTGGGGGTTTTATCAGCACCTTTGAGAGCTTCTTCCTCCATCTACGGCAGTTGTGGTTTGCAGGCTCTACTAATTATAAAGCAGCTGTTTAACCATAGTAATGAAAGTTCAGTACTGCGGATCCCCTTTCAACCAAAGCTGAGCTTCAGCAGAGACAGGCTAGATGGGTCTTCAGACTTAAACTGTTGGTTAGGGACCAGTTACGCGATGCCACCAATATCCATTTCACTGCAGTCCTTCTGGTGAGGCATACGCAGGTTGCATAAGGTACGTTGTGGTGCTGTGTTTAAAAGCCATAGTCTTTACTTTTGTGCAGATCTTGAGCACAGGTGAGTCTCAATGTCAGGGTTGTTAAACTAATTAAAAAAAATCATAATATGAGTTTATATTAAGTCCTAGCCAAAGTCACTCTTTCAGGAAAAAGTCTATGTGTACACGCATTTGCACATGTCAATGTTAGGTGTCAGGCTTTTTGCCATCGAACTGTTCCTCTAAAGAGGAGCAGGTATAGCTTTAGCAAAATATTAACAAAATAACTATAATTGTTGGCAGAGTAACTCTTGATGTAGTTTGGATATTGGTTACCAAGAGGCTTTTTGTAGCATAGACAAGACTTGCCTATTCATTCGTATCTTCATTTTATTTCAGCTTGAGATTGGCTGTAGGTGGGGGAGAGAGGGCTTTGGAATGTGCTTTATTCCCTTTTCTCTTGCCAGTCACTTTGTTCTGGGACAGTAGTTAAAGTGCTTGGATGGTCCCTGGCATTTCATTTGTGCAAATACAAAATACAGCAGATGTGTGCTGTGAACACCCACAGCAAAACAGCTGAGGTATCTTTTAAACTTGTCTGTCAGTGAATGACAGTCTAGTTTGGGAAGATCTGCCAGAGGTGACTGAGTGCCTCCTCTTTAAAATTTTGCGATTGCGGGGGGTGGGGGGTGGGTGGGTGTTGTATTCCTTCTCTTTTCCTTTATCTTGTGAGTATTGAAGATCACTTCTTCCACTGAGGTGTCACTTATTCTTATCCTGTAGAACCTACTGAATGCTTAGCAGCAAGGAGTGCTGTTATTCTGTCCAAGTCTAGCATCATCAGTTGTCATCTTAGAAAAATTCTTGTATTTGGTCCGATTAAAAAAAGAAATTTTCAGTTATTATTTGTCTGATGGGTGCTTCAAACAGTGTAGAAAACACAGTTGATGAATTAATTCCCTAAAATGAGACCTCTGCTTGGGTTCAGTCTACATTAATAGATTTTTTTAAAAACAATTTTCCATAACATTTGAATAATCTGGCATTGCTAGTTTTAAAAGCCTTGAAGGGCTGTCAGAAAATCACTCTTTCAGTAGTTGGTGTACTTGTCTCAGACTAAATGTTTTCTTTATACGTCATCTTTCAGGTATTTATTTTGCAGACTAAATTCTATTGGAAACTCTACCTTTTTGGCTTCTTGAAGAACATTGAAGACTAATGTCTGGAGCCAACGCTGACATTTTTTTTTTTCTTGTTCAGAACATGTGTGGTATCTGTTGTCTTTTGGGTTTCGATTTCCTTTGGACTATATATTGCTAAATTTTTGCCTACTTCTTTTGCACAGCTTACAGCTGTTGGGACTAACACAATTTCCTGCTTCTAATGCACTTGAAAGGAATATTTATAATGTATTGTTAAGTCCCCTTGGCCAAAGTACTGATGAATTTGTGTTTATGCTCCAGATTAAGACTTTTAAATTCTACAAGTATATAAATGAAGTAATAAGCCCACTTAAGCGCTTGTATATTCCTGGAGTATAGCTTAAGCTTTTCAGAGTTTATTATTCATAATATTGTTTCTATGCTTGGACAGAACTGGGTTTTTCTTGTTTTTTGAGTGAATTATGCTTTTCTATACACAGTGAGGCAACAGGATCGCGCTAAACACTCTTAGGTCAACCTTCAAAAGATACAGTTCCTTAAATATCATCCTTTCACTACAGGATTTCTGCTTTCTACTACCAGGAGCTTTTATTGTTACAACTAGAACATTCAGAAATAACCTCGCTGCTTCTCTAATAAAGACCATTTCAGTGCATTTTATTTCTCTGTTTGTACTACTATTTTTGGTAGTCTTCAAAGAATTGTTTTGAGTGGCTTAATGTGTGTTTGCTTTCTCAGAAATGCTGTCCCAGATTCAATTCAAGTGGTTTCCACAAGAACTTTACTGATACTAAAATCCTTTCTAATTCCACTACCAAGGGCTGGCAAAATCTCACTGTGTCTTAGAGAAGCACTGGATTTTTCTTGTGTGTCTTAGTAAAAAGAGGGTTAACGTGAAATTAATGCTACCAGTACAACTGCAGGTGCTAAGGTGGACAATGATGCAGTTTAAGGTCCTGGATCTTCCTTGGTGTAATCCTAACCTCACTTCAGAGGTGGAATATTTAGAGTTTAACTTTCTCATAGTTTTGAGAAGATTGGAACATCAAGAAGAACGACATATGGCAAAGTTTTTTCTTAGCTGCCGGTGTGTGTGGATCAACCAACAAAGTTATGTAAATAAATGTATGCAGTCTATTTGATTTGATATGTTTGAATACTTCCTTTTTTTTTTTTTTCCTCCAGCTGGTAACTGTGATCTCAGAAACAACTCCTTCATGTGTGAGGGTCAAAAATGAGTAAGAGCCCGTTAATAGAGGACAGTGGGAGTTGTAAAGAAGGAAAGGCAGGAATAGAGTCTGCCAGAGTGTTTTTCTGTTTAGCTTTGTTGGTTCTGTAAAATGGAGCAAAGGATGGAAAATGTTGATCCTGGCATTTGCTCTGGACAGCCCTGATAGCTGGGAAGGGCTGGTTCCCGAGTGGTTAACCTTCACAAATTCGTGGGTCGGAGATTCTGCAGAAGGGTGCGATGTACTAGCTGTGAATTAACTGAGGAGGAGCATTGTGTCCTTGTGGCTGAACACAAATGTATGCATTTGCTCTGCAAAGATCCATCCCAGTGTAACTGTCCAGGATGGAGAAAAGTGGAAATTCACTTTAATGGCTTGTTGTGTTCATGGAGAACATCAGTTTCTAGAATTGTTAAAGCTAAATCCTGAATATTCAAAATAAAGTTAATTTGAATATATTAGGAGAGGCAGTGTGGATTTTAGGGGAGTTACCTGCTATACTTGTTATCTTCTAACTGTTTTTTCAGTGGCTTTACGAATGCACCAGTCAAAGGAGGTTTGTTTTTTTTTTTTTTGCTTCTGTGGCTAGTACAGAATGTTCTAAAGCTTTTTTCCTTTTTCTTTTCTTTTCTTTTCTTTTTTTTTTTTTATTCTGTCCACTCTAGAGGGAAGTTTCTAAGCAGAAAGCTGAGGTGTGGATGTACAACACTGGCTATTCTGCACAAGCTTCATCACTGATGATGTAGAGTACTTGAGGTTTCTTCACGTTAACTTCCAAAGTAGCATTTCTTGCACTTCAGTGTTACTGGTCTCCATGTGGAGAGTTAGCATTAAGCGTAAGCAACGTGCCTATTGCATAGCAGGTAGCTTATATGATCTGCAGAAAACAGATTTTGATTCTTTTATATAACATGCACATACAGATCTCTGCCTGTCTCTGCCTAAAAACACATTTGTGTTTTTCCCTTTGTGTGTATATGTAATTATTTTTTATTTTATATTTAAGGATTGGACCTATCCCATGAGGAGAGAGATGCAGGTATGACACACTTTCATTTGCCATTTGAGTCAAAACCCATGTTGCATTCAGGAAGAAAAGGAGCTGGTATCAAAATCAGTCTTTAGGGGTGAAGTGTCAGGCGGCACCATGGGAGAGATGTGCAAGGATTGCCGGCTTAGAGTGCAGGTGTGCTTGGATCTCCGCTGTGCAAGTACTAAAAAAATAATTAAAAAAAAAAAGTAACGTTGTTCTTTTCTTCAGAATGCCCAAAATAACTACATTTTTGTCTTTGTGAATGTTTTAGGAGATGATTACTAAAAATATATTGAACCTTTGCTTTTTAACTTAAATTTGGTTGGAAGTAAGTGTTCTCAACTAGGATAAACAATTAAAATCTTCCTACCGTGGTGTCAGCCAAATCTTTGCACCAGATAAGATCTACAGACCCGCACATCTTTATTGCTAGGGAGATAAATGGTTAAAAATGGGTATTTTCCTACTACTAGGACAAAGCTAGAAGACTTACCATGCGTGTATCTTTTTCCATGAGAATGATTTGGAATTAATTGCCAGACATGATTATATACAAAGTCAAAGTTCCTTTCATTTGATCTGGGGCTGACTAAGATGTAGTAATCAAACTGGAACTTAGTACAAATAAAGGACTTGATTCCTGTTCCAAAACAGGATCTCCTGCACAAAGATCATGTTTCTTTTATGTTGCCAAACCTTCCCCCCTCCCCCCGCCCTTGTCCTGTTATAAATGACACTTGGTCTCACTAATATGTAAATTAATTGTTTCCATGGCCACGGTTTGAGTGCAATGTATTATTTCAAATAATTTTGAGTTAGTATTAAATGTCTGTTTTTTTCTGTCCCCTAGGAAATTTTACCTGGGTTATTTTTAGGCCCATATTCTTCGGCTATGAAAAGCAAGGTATGATTTTTCAGAATAGTGTCTCATAAGGAAACTTTGCTGTGGCAATTTGTTACTGTGGTGATATGTTCAAGTGTTGTCTATACAGGTGTAAAGTTGGCTGCAATCCTGAACTGAAACATAATAGATGCCAGAATAGAAGTAATACATGGTGCATTTATGGGATCGTCCTTTTAGCCTGCAGGATTATCTGTCTGGGGCTGGTGTCTGCATTTTTCTTAACAATCTTGTCAGCTAAAGGGATACTTCGGGAGAAAAATGAAAAAAGAGCCCTGATTAAATTCTTTGATGTGGCTTGAGGTTCTGCGAGCGTTCATACACACACACGTGCATGCTCTCTCAGTGCAGCTGGTCAGTTTTACTTACTCCTTACAAACCAGAGAAAAGTGCAAGTTTGAAGTGACTTGCACACTAATTGCAGTGAGCATTCATGTGTGAGCTTTTTGTATTAAAAATTGAGCCTTATAGTTAAGCTTGAATATAATTCTTAGAAAAAGGTGAAACATTTGAGACTTGCACATTATGGATCAGGCAATCTGTTTCCTTTGTTAAAGTGTTGCAGCACAGATGTCACACATATACAGTAAAATAAGGCAAATTGCATCTACAATAAAGTCAGGCACTGCTAAGCTTGAATCTGTGAGCTTACCTCATAGTTTAGAAGATCTTACTTTCAATGGTCTGATTCAAGCAAGAATCCAATGCTAGCTGAAAATTACTATATCACGTAGGGACTTGCAATTTCAGGCAAAGTGAAAAGTGAGCAGACACAAATGAGTTCGTTGAATGCTGCCTTTACTGCCTGTTCTTTTTATCATTTTTAGGAATGCTTTTTCTTGCAGCTCCTAGTGGTTGTGTTTTGTCTTTCTGAAAGACAGAATTTTTCCCACTATGCTTTGAATATTAGAAAATTAGCTCTGTTTTTCCTTCAGGAAATGATATAGCTCTGTTGTGTATTTAAGTGTAGTTTTTCTTTTTATTACTGTACTATAGATGGATTCAGTAATTTAAAAACTCTGTTGTTTGGTTTTTTTTTCCCCACAGCTACCTATACTTCAGAAACATGGAATAACCCATGTGATATGCATACGGCAAAACATTGAAGCAAATTTTATTAAACCAAACTTCCAACAGTTATTTAGGTGAGAAATGATCATAATGTGCAGACTCATAAACAATGCTTTTAAAAGCTCTTGCTTTTAAACACCTTATTCTGTATTAAGGAGTTTTTTTTTTAACGTTGGTGTTCTTTCCAAATATTTTCACATTGTAAACACTATTTGAAAAATGTGATAAGGTGTAGGAAGACTCTTAAATCCAAACCATTAAGTTTATTCATCCTGCTAAACTGTAGACATAGACAAATCTGCAAATGAGAAGTATCCATTAGTTTGCAGTAATGATCTTCAGTTTTAAAGTTGTTAGTTCTGAGTACAGTTTGTCCTGCTAATAAAACATTTGAGGTAACTTAATCAGAATGTGTGTACCTCTGAAAAAGTTGTGTAGAGCCCCAGGGAAGAGTACTGGCCCATATTTACAAACTGATGGGGAGCATGTGAGTACATAGTATGCTGCTTTCAAACAATGTTGAGTCACCTGTAGCATAGCACTTGTGAATTTCTTCCACTCTGAGGGGGGATTTTGGCAGGGGATGTTGGAGAAGGTTCCTCACCTGCTTCCTCATAAAGACAGCTCAGAGGTTGCTTGACTGAAGTTCTGGAGCTCAGACCAGAGAGTGAAGCCAGGAAGGTGGTGCTGGCTTCCTTCTGTAGGCTTGAGTATTGTAGTGGGGTTGAATCAGCTCTACATGTACCACTGGCAGCAGCTCTGGTGTTATTGTGTACTCATAGCAACTGTTTTCATTGTAGGTATTTAGTCTTGGATATTGCAGATAATCCAGTTGAGAATATAATACGATTTTTCCCTATGGTAAGTATTTGTGTGTTAATGTGAATGGTTTGGGAATGGAGTTGCCCAGTGAGAGTTTTCTGAATTAACAGATACCAGTTTTACATTTGTGATGCCCAGCCTGAGGCACCTGGAAGGGCTGTGACTCTTTAGTTGACCTTATTACTGCCACTTTAGTAAGCGTAATTAACTCCTTTTTTACACATCTAGAAACTGAGGCAGAGTTGTAAGAGCTGTATCTTACTATTGTCACAAAAAAAAAGAAAAAAAGACTGGTCTCAAACCAAAGAAATTGGGTAATGGGAGAATGCTGGAGAGCTTGGCCTGCAGGAAACCCGAGCCCAAGATTATTTACATCTCTTGTATCAAATACTAGAACAAATTCAACAGAAAATAGTAACTAGTTGGCATAACTAAGTGTTGCAGCATCTTGAAACATGTTTACTGTAGAGGAATTAAAATAACTTAGTTAAGTTAAACAGTACCTGGTGTTTATTTATACATATGTTTATATATACTGGTGTTTAGAAATGGAATAAACCCTTAGTTTTGAGCTATGGTTTTGTATCTTTGTTTTAGGTTAGTTTGCAACAGAGCAAAAGCATTTTGTTCCTTCCCCCACCAAAAAAAAAAAAAAAAAAAAAAAAAAAACCAACAGAAAAACCATCCAAGACCCATCAAAAAGCTCTTCTGGCTTCCCTGCACGTGGCAGAGGTGGTCATGGTTTTGCACAACATGACAACAAATCAGTTGATGGCTTGAGGCTTTTCTAAAATATAATGCAATTTGATCAAACAATATCCTCTGCAAATCTCGCAGTTACTGACATCTGAGTAGCTCTGTGTTGGTCTGTTTTTAAGAGTCTGGTCTGAGTTTTTCCCACAATGAATTATTTAGCTTTTGCTTTTCATCTGACCAGCTGTTTCAACCTGGCAGTATTCCACAGACCTCACTGCATGATGTCTCACCTTTTAGATTGATTGAACTGCTTTTATAATTGAAAATATTGGAGAACTTCCAGGAAGACACAGGTGTCAGTAGAGTGGTCCAGGCCATACTGTAGTTGGGGTGTGTGTGTTTGTGGGTTTGGATTTTGTTCCCCCCCTCAACTTTAAGCAAAGATGTTTGGAAGTTACGTTTTATTACAGTGGCATGACATATGACGTGATGATTGTAAAAGGCACGCATACTGGATTTTTATGCATTTTTGTTTCTAACTTCGTGCTAGTTTTTTACTGACAATTTTATGGATAGTTAAAAGTTCAAAAGAAATATGTGTTCAGTTGAAGCGATGCCTAAGTCTCTATAACCAGAGTGCATTATTGTCACTGTATATAAAGATCGATACAAAAATGCTACCAAATTTAAATGCAAGTAGCAATAACATCTAAAATAATCTGAAGCTGAGTCTTGTAATTATTTTTCGTTTTAGACTAAAGAATTTATTGATGGAAGTTTACAAAGTGGAGGTAAAATCATTAACTTCTTCCCTTCATAATACATTGTTGTTAAAGCTTTAAAACTAACTTAGTGGTATGTATTAGAGGCTCTTAAGTATGACGTTTTCTTAAACTTGGGGTTTTAGTGTGCTTGATTTGAACTATATTATACGAGTTCAGAGCAAAGTGTTCTTCTTTCCTTTGCCTCCAACTGGAAAACGAACCTCTTGGTGTATCTGTTTTGTTGTGGGATTTATTTTTTTTTTTCCACTTTAAACACAACTGTGTTCTGTGCATGAGGGTTGTTTTTGTCACCACTCTAAAGTAGGGCCTTAAATCTGCATTGTGGTCCTGGAATGCAGGATGAGAATTACTCAAAATTCTCAGAGGAGCAGAAACCTGTGCTTCTGTATCCCAGGGCAGTAATGGGCAGAGTGTAGTTTGTAATCTAGAGTGAAGTAAGACACATCTATTATTCTTAGGATGTACCTTGCTACTGTGTAGTTCTCCGTAACAAGGAATGTAGTTTACATTTCGAAGAATTTTCTTCAGTCTTTTTTTTCTCCTTCTCAGGAAAAGTTCTGGTCCATGGAAACGCAGGGATTTCTAGAAGGTAGAAAACTGTCCATCCTGCATATTAATCTTTTTTTAGGCCATGGAAATATATTTTACTAATTTTTTTTTTGTTTCTTTTCAGTGCTGCCTTAGTTATTGCATACATAATGGAAACTTTTGGGGTGAAGTACAGGTAAGAACAGACCATGGTCGTGTAGTTAACCATTTGTCTGAGTACTTCAGTATGGATAATATGTCTGATACATCTGTAGGTATTCATTTTCTAATTCAAGTGGTATTAAGTGAATAATAATTTTGGAGGGAATGTAAACAGTCATATATTGATGTATAAGCCAGTTGTTACTTACTGGGATTGAGTGAAGACTTTACATGGGGCAGATTGTTCCATTTCATGGCAGGTTTGTTTACATCCTTTGTTTAAGAAGTAGATACCTGCTGCTCCTGGGAACAGGGTATCAGCCTGTGTAAAACTACAGGAGAGGCCCCAAGAGGCTGTTCCGAGCAGAGTGTTGAAAACGGGCCAGCAAGCTGAAGTCTGGAGGTGGGGTGGGCAAATAGTATTTTACAACTACTGCTTCCTACTTTGCCCAAACAATTTCAGTTATACAAACCAGTTCTGAGGAGCCTTTAGAGGCTGTATATCTCCTAAGAACTGATAATCAGAAGGAAGACTCCTGAAACCACAGGCTTTTGTCATAATCTGTTTTCCATTGAAGTATTTTCTCTCTCCTTCTTTTCTTAAGGGACGCATTTACTTATGTTCAAGAAAGAAGATTCTGTATTAATCCTAATGCTGGATTTGTCCATCAACTTCAGGTGACTTTTTTTCTTTTTTTCTGGTCATAACTCAGAAGTCATTTGATGAATCATCTTCCTGCAAAACAGCTGTTTCTACTTAGGCTTAACATTTACTTGAAGCATACTTATACAGTAAATGTCAGAAGCCATAGTAGAGCTTGGGAGGAAGATGAGTGGGTACCCTCGTTCGTTAGATTTAAGCTTTAGGCAAAGCAAATCCGGAAATGGAGGAGAAATAAAATCCTGTTTTGTGCAGTCATTAAGAGACTCTGAAACAACTTAATTGGTGAATAAGGAAACTGCAAAGGGAGTACTGTGGCACGCATCAGTTGCACTTCTTGACATTTGCATTCACAGGTGAGGAAATTCACAAGTCTGAACCAGCAAACAGTGGTATCAGGAAGTTGCTTTATCATATTCCAGGAGTCTGTTGGCTGAATGGAGGACAAACATCAGGACAGTGTGTTGAAACAGGGTTGCAGTGTTTCTGCTATTACTTAGGTGGCTGGCAGCAAAGTGATTGAATATCTCCTAGAGTTTGAGGTGTTTTTTAAAGGCCCGTGAGGAGTTGCTGTGTGGCACCGAAAGCACGACAGGTCACTAGATCACAACTTCAGGGCCCTGCATGGTTTGTCCTTGTAACAAATCTCTGAACTGCTGTATTCCGAGTTTGGTTTGTTTCTGCTGTCTGAATTGCCTACTGGGAAAACCAATGAGTTCTCTGAACATTCTCATGGAATTTTTGTAATGAAAGTGTAGTCTCTTCCTTAAAGGATGACAAGAAATGGCTTTAAGTTTTCTTTTGCTCTGTCTTCCTGATGGTTTTTGTCATTCACGTCAAAACAACAAAGAACTCTCCTCCTCTAAAATCTCCACCTTACTATATGATACCATCTAGTCTGTCCTACTGAACTCTCTGAATTAGTCCTTCTCATAATTACAAAGGATTAATAGCAATATGTATTATTAAACTTTTTCAGGAATATGAAGCCATCTATCTAGCAAAATTGACCATCCAGATGATGTCACCACTGCAGCTGGAGAGATCCCTCTCAGTTCCCCCTGGTACTACAGGTCAGAAGCCTCTGCTGTTGTGTGTGATGCTGCCCCTTACCTGCTGTTGTGAGGTGCCTTTCGCACCCTCAGCAGCAGGGAATCTCAGACTTCTGGGAAGGAGATGGCTGCAGTTGGTGTGCAAGCCACGCTCCAACTTTAGTCTGCAGTACTTAGATATTCTGTTCTCCCACGGTTGAACTTTCCTGTGTTGTTGTCTGCACTTCCATGATATACTGGAGAAGGGCCCTGCCTCTGCCTCTCCTTCAAAAACCCTGAGTTCCCTAGAGAAGTTGAGTGAAAGGCTGAAAGCAGCCAATGCTCATGATATAATTGCTGCCCTTAAAATTAAGGCGGTTGCTCTGAAAGAAAGTTTTGCTGTGCATTTGAAAATATAATGTTATCTGAATTGTACAGAGGTGTGCTGGTAGCAACCCCTGCTAAAGGCCAGTGAAAATGGAGTCTGGGGAGAGATGTAAATGGAGGGTGAAAAATAGTGTGTTCTAGAAAAGTTCTCTTCCATGTGGAGAAGTGCGGGGAAAGAAGAGTGGTGTCAGAACTGGCTGCCCAAAAGCAGAATGCCTTCAAAGGGTATTGCAAGAAGGTGGTAACAGCTGCCCTGTAGTTCTGCTCACAGCTGCGTATTGTTAGAGCTGGTCTTTTCAGATGAGTCCTCCTTCCTCTTGCCTTTTGCAGGAAGCTTAAAGCGAATGCACGAGGAGGATGAAGAACTTGGAACCATGCAAGTGGCGGCAGCACAGAACAGATGATACCTGAGGACAGCACTGTTTGTATTGTGAATTCCTGCCAAGAAAGGTGAAGAAAACTAGGGAAAAGGAACTAAAATGCAAAATGATGAACACACACATAGCTTCTTTTCAATTACATGTTGCTTTCAGATGTAAATCTGCCTCTGCAACACACTAAGCATCATTTTTAAGATGTTGGACTTCTTGAATGAATAGATGGCACTGATTGTTTTACTCCTTTTTTACACTTTACAGTTTTATTCTAAACCAAGATTTTTGGACTTGCAAAGAGGTATTATTGCAATAATGCACTTTTCATACTTGAAATTTCTTTATTTGTATGATATAAAGTTATTACTTTAAACAAAATGCAAGTTGGGGGGGATTTGTTTATAAAGTTATTTGTGTAATTTATAACAAGAGACTTTAGTAAAGAAAAAGTTTGCTAAAACTGACCTTGTTCTCAGTATATATTGTGCTTGTAGAAATGTGCTTTACAAACTGCACTATGCACTACTGGCAATTGAGCAACAGCAGGCATCTAAGCAGTATTTAACTCTTTACCTTGTTATAAAATCTCATTATATACTGAATTACTTTGAGACTGACACTCTTGAGACCAATTTAAAAGAAACTACTGCTCTAAAAATCTCTACTTGTTTTATGCAAGTAAACTTTAACAGAGCACTTACTAATTACTTAATAAAATAGTCACGTGCTGAATTAATACAGAGGGCAGCTACCAATTTTAGGCAACTCAAGACTGAATTCTTTCAGCTAGCATTAAAATGTTGCTTGTTACATTAGTTATAGGTTGATTTAACGAGTTGAACAAACCAGTATGGTCCATCTGCCTACTAGAATCTTCAGACTGGTATTGAAGGAGTAGTTCCCTTTGTAAGACAATAGTTACATCATTTGAGGTAAAAAAAAATTGGGTTGGTGTTTGAGAACTGATCCCCAAAGCACTGGCCATGATGGTATCAAGACCTAAAGGATTCGCCTCAACTCTTGCAGGCAGATGTCTTTGAATTTGAAGGCAGGAATCGAGACAGTGAAGCCCTTTTGAGCTTGTGAGAATCTCTTCTGATGCTGCCTTCTGCTGGAGGATCCTCCAGCAGCTTGTTTGCTTTGTGGGAGTTTTGCCTTGCTTTGTGTGTTGAAGGCAAGCTGACCACACCTGTCACTTGCTGATCTTTGCTTAGTCACTGATCCTCTGCCCTGTCTTGCAGCTCCTCAGGAGGAACAGTCCCTCCAGAGCAAGGCTGAACTCTTGGCCTGTGTCAAAGCTCTTAAAAGTTGTGAGCAGATTCTGGTCTGAAGGCTGCTGCCTGGGTTAAAGCATGCTGCTAGGACTGATGCTGGTGACACCTGAGGAGGAGATCCTCCTCAGTTAGGGTGCTTAGCCAAGACAGGACTCAGGGGTGAGGCTTTACAGCCTCAAAACCTCTTCTCCTGTGGAGTGTGAAGGCCCAGGAGGGTTCACAGCTTCAATGGAGCTAAACTAGGGCTCAGCAGCACTTTCCCTTCACTGCTGTCTGTCCTCTGCTACCCATGTCAGTGATAGAGCAGCGCAAACCCTTCAGAGAAGGAAGAAAAACAAATCTTTAAGAAATGTATGATGCCTTAGTTAGGAAGTTTTCAGCATGGAAAAGGGAAGTGTTACTGTTATCTACTGAAGAACTACAACTTGTGGGTGTTAAGCTGACCAGCTAAGCATGTGGTGCTGGTTCTGCAGTTGTAGGGTTTATTACATGCTGTTCACTGACTCTCTGTAAAAGAATGCTTCTGAGACTGCCACGTGGCTGCCCTGGGCTTTGTGGGTGTCTGTCTCTTGGGCAGCTCTTGCCAAATGCTGCCAGCTACAAGCTCCTGATGAAACAAGGCTGGGAACCAGGACTTGTGCAGAACAGTGCTTTCTGTCTCAGCTCCCTGGGGATGGGGTTGAGCTGAAACACACACGGAAGAACACTCTTGATTCATCGAACTCTCCCCTGCCAGAGAGGCTTGGTCATGGGCAGTCTGGTTCTGTGATCTCACCACAGTCCTGGTGCTTCTCTGGGGAGACTCCTTCACAAGCTAACAAGCTTCATGACTAAGGATTTTCCCACCCATTTTATTTTTTTCATGCCATTACCTCCTCATGATGCCTTCTACAGTCATTCTGGTCTGTCTGCCTGCTGCCTCACAGATAACAGCCTCTCACATCCTAAGGGAAGCAGAGATTAGCTTTCCTTATGTATCTATTATTAAGCCTTTTATTTAAAACTTCTTGATATCTGACTCATTTAGCTTACTGACAGTGGGTATTTCAATTACTGATTGCTTTCTGGGGTTAAACCAAAGGTGGTAATTAGTAGCAGGGGTAGCACTGTGGCCTTCCAATAGCAATAGAGGTTGAATTTTCTCCCTTCCCCAGGTTTGGACACAAAGCTGCAGGACCCAGAGCTTTAGGGAGCCACAGCTGTATGTTAAGGTGCTAGAGTTCCCTTTCCAGCTTTGGGGAAGCAGAAGGAAGAAGGAGGAAATCTCCTCCTCAGGGAGGGAACAGCTGCCACCCAAAAAAACGTACAGAACAACAAGCTCTTCAAAGCTCAAGGGATGAGCCGGATTCCACCCAGCAGAGGCTTTGTCCTGCAGCCACAAAACCAAACCTTCAACCCAATTCATTTGTTTTACAATGATCTAAGCTGGGTACATAATCACCTGCTCCTGACTTCTACTGATCTTTTCATTAACTCATAATGAGGGCCTGGAGCTCCTTAGATGGTGTAGATATCATAGAATTCAAATAATCCACATCAAATTAGTAGAAATGCAAAATTAATTAAAACTGTGAAAGGCAAGAAAACCCACCTCAGTCATTTGGGCCCAGCATAAATCAATAGCTGATTTTATACAATTAGTTCAGAGTTGGGGCTCAAGCCCCTTAGATCTGTCACAGCAGAGCACAGCAGGGAAGAGCCCAGCTCTCCCTCAGGGGAGAACAGCCCCAAGAAAATGGGTGAAAACCACCCCATGAGCTGAGAATTTCATTAAAATCAATATGGAATCTCAAAAAGTGTTCTTTTCTGTCCAGGGAAAGGAAAGCAAAGCTATTTGGAGCAGGTGGTACTGTTCTGAAAGACAACAGGTACACCCTTACCCTGGATACCTACCACTAGGCATAACACAGTGATACAAAAACCAGACACATTTGGCAGTCTTCATTTATTCAGCTTAAAGATTTTTTTTAAAAAAATAATCAATAAATAAAACAGACATCACCAAGGGAACACTATATTGAGTGGAGTACCATCAGGACCATTAAATATAACCCCCCCCCAGCTTAAAGTAGCTCTCCACACCACAAGGAAAGAACATTTTGTGAGGCTGAACTGTTCACAAACGAGACTGGCTGTTCTGTACGAACCTTCACATATTTATAATGCCCTATTCATAGACATAGGATTTGTCACTCTCCCCGCACAAAATGCTACTGTTGAAACCAGGGCTTTGTAAGTTATTTGCTTGCCATCACTGGCAAAAGTGCTAAAATCATTTATCCAATCTTATAGCAAGAGGGATGCTCCAGAGCAGCAACAATCCCTTGGGATTTCCCTGTCACCAGCAGAGCCCCCCTGGCCCTCAGGAATTTGAGTACAGCTGGGGGAAGCTGAATCCCAAATCACATTTCCACTGAGCACTAGCCAGAGCCCCGCTCAGGACAGGGACATTCCGGTTGCCCTGTCGCAAACCATTGGGCTAGTCAGAAAACATGTAATTATCCTGAAAACAAAGTTATCAGCTAAAGTGCAGGACCACTGCAGTGAGAAGTACACGTCCATTTTTACACTCAGAACATCAGCTTTAGCATAGCCCATAAGGATTCTCCCCCACCCGCACAAGTAGTAACAAATTCAGATTAAAATAGTGCCTATAAAAGTTTAGGTACG
Organism: Larus michahellis; assembly: GCF_964199755.1. Classification (NCBI taxonomy): domain Eukaryota; kingdom Metazoa; phylum Chordata; class Aves; order Charadriiformes; family Laridae; genus Larus; species Larus michahellis. Next base: position 24,557,931 of record NC_133899.1, on the reverse strand, counting down.
CAAACTTCAACAGCATTTCAGGGAGCTTCCGCAGAAAGGACGAAACAACCGCCCATTCCGTGTCACTAATCCTGTGCGAGAAGCATCATCCCTACCCAAGCCACATCCTCCTTCTGCAAAGTACAGCCAGAGCCACCCCGTGAGCTGCACTTCAACTACCCAGAAAAGAAGCGCAAACCTTTAGAAAAATACAATGCAAGAAAAAATTTGAGATAAAAATATAGACCTTTGGTTAAAAACCATCCCTTTAACAAGAGTCCTTTGTAACTCAGCTAGAACAAAAAAGCTTCACTTAGACTGAACAGTAGTAAAAATTAGTTCTAAGCACTTATTTCCTAACCCAAAGGACCCTTCCAAAATGTCAGTAATTTTTTTTCTGTAGGATTTACACATTTGATGTTCATTATTTATAGGGATTGTTATATTTGCAGCAATAAACTATAAATTTTCCACGAAGAGAATGTTTGTAGCACAAGCTCCTCCACCAACAGTCTTTACCAAAAAAAAAAAAAAAAACACGACTGGAAGTTCTTAATTAAAGAACCGTTGAAACATGTAGTTTTCTTCAGATACCAAATAGCCAAACTTCTTATAGAAATCCACATTTTTTGGCAGACACTCAAGTGTAATTTTGTAACAGTTCAGTCTCTTACTTAGCAGTGTCAGGGTGGATGTTAATCTGAAAGAGACAGAAAACCCACAGTTAAATGAAACTGTCCCTGAACTGCTCAATTAATATTTAATTAGCTAAAGCTATCAGACCTACAATACTGAAGTTTTACAGCCCTCTGCGTTTTCCTTCGCTACACGGGATAGAAAAAAAGAACAAAGCACCAGTGTTTTGCAGACATTTTTACGTTACTGCTACAAGCACCTCAGCCAGCGGGTGATACCCTCTGGCCAAACCCTCTCTGCTGGCCTGGTGGGGGGGACCTACCCCCCAGTGCCAAAATCCCCCTCTCCAAGGGCTGCTCATACCCAGCAGCATGGGGAGATGGGGGACAGAAACCAACCGGGCAAGCACTTGCTGTTGAATGGCAACGGTGGTGAAATACTTACAGTTTACCCAGCTGCTTTCCTCTGCACTCCCCGCTTACTACTACATCTTCTATCCTTCCTCTCTGTGAAAATAGAGGCAGCTGTCAGTTGAAGAGAACGCTGCTGTGTTCGTTTCCTCACCGCGCTACATCTCCTGCTTGGATTTTCCCGCTGTCTAGTTCAATACAACCGCCCCAGTGGTTGACATGCTGGTAACGCCCCTTCCAGCACCCATCAGGAGTCGCATTCCCACCATGGCCTTTCCCCACCAAGGGATCTGGATCTCTCCAGCTCCCTGTTTTCATGCATCCTGCTGGGACTCCGCAGTAGTGAGATCCTCAGCCACCTGCTCCATCAGAACCAAGTCTGACTAGATCAGAAGCTCACTGGGAGGCAGAACGGGACAGACATCATTGCTCTTTTTCCTAAAGAAAAGCCAAAGCTTCTTTGTACTGTTTAGCTGAGCACCTAAAGATGGGGGATATTTTTAAAATGCCTTCGCCACTGACTCAGCAGGAAGTACTTCATCACACAGTAACACCATAAAAATAACATGCACAGAGTCCGGGGACAGGATCTTTTCCCTCACAGCTGCAGTGAGAGAATATACCTTTGCACAGGAGTGAGTGAATTTATGTTCTATCACCAGCGTTGCCGTAGCAACAATCTGTCCAAGATTTGTGTCTTCTACTACAGTAACATAGTAATCTCCAGACCTCTTCATGTGCTCAAAGGTTTCTGTGGGAGCAGATAGACAGCGGAACAGTCACCGTTAATCTCAGATGAAATGGCTGCAGGGTCTAACACTTGCAGCAGATTCTGAACGCAGATCACTGCAGGGTTCAGAATCACATGGAAGAAGCACCCAAGACCCCAGAACCTGAAAGCCCTGGAGTCAGACTAACCCAGAGAGAGAACCAGGAAAAAGCAGAAATTAAACAAATGCCTTTTCCTCACTGCCCTCCTGCCACAGCACCTCTGCAGGTGGGCACTACGACGAAGGTGGCAGCCTGTAAGTTTTCTTACATCTCAGTCCAACCAGTAAAGCTCAAGATGCTGTTGAGCCTCTGCCCCGCCATCGGTGCTGCAATAATTCAGCCAAAACAAGCCTTCACCCACAGTCCCTCCTGCCAGGTACCTAAAGCTCAGTCTCAGAAGCAGGTAACATAGTTTAGGCCTGTCCCAGCCAAGAAGCCCTTGGGGATAGCTGCGACTGGATCCAACACCGAGTGCCAAAGGCTGCCTTGGGGCAGCTGAGCTAATGAATCCCTCTGGCATTGGGCAGTTGGGAGCCTCATACCCAAGTAGCTTTGTTGTCGGCATCACTGTCCTCTGGTTCCTCTATGGAAATGCTAAGAAATAATGATATACTCACTGATAAACTGCTCCGGGCTTGCAACTCCAGTTTCGGTCAGCTGACCCAGAACCTTAAAAAAGCCTGTTGTAAAAGAAAGAAAAAAACCCTCAGTGAGGGACAGCAACACACAATTAGCTCCAAATAGTGCATAACAACCAGACACGACTGGAGAGTGAACATCCCCACGGCGCCATCCAATTCAGTCGTACGTAAAGGCCTGTGCTCTGCATATTATAGAAGCAGACACTAATCTTAAAATCAAACTCCTCCCTTGAGCAATGCTGAAGGATCAGCTAATGCACCAGCAGCAAACTCAAGTGCAGAAGATGGATTTGTTCAAGAAAGAAAAGTATAAGCCCAAAATTATGTGTTATTAACCTTTTTTGTCCAAGTTACAGAACTGAGGAAGTCTCCAGGCACTAAGAAGAATATGCTGGTTCACATTACTTTAATATCAGAGGAAACAGCATGAACAACTGTACTCCCTCTCTAAAGCTGTGGTAAGTAGGAAGCTGTGAATTGTTCAGAAGATTTGACTTGAATTTTAAGATGTTTTTTGAGGTTATTAAAATAGTAAAACCAATTTTGAGGGTCACCCAACACAGCACCAATCCATGGTGCCAAGTGCTCAAATTCCTTACTAATGAAAATAACCTAAATACAGCTAAAACAAGCAATCCTAATCTATCGAGAGATAATGCAGAAATACATACTATCTAATTCAGCACCCAGCTTTTGTTTGCTATGATCATTAAACAGGATTCTACCTCGATTTAAATCAGCCGTGCAAAGCGGTCTCAAAACTAGACCATCTCCTGGATCTAAAGGAGAAATAGCGGGAGAAAACGTCGTCGTGTTCTCGCTCCAGTCAAGTTCGTGCAGAATATTTGGGTCAAACATCGGTGTGTCATCAGGCATCACGGTGGCAACAGGCATCATGGCTGCAACAGGTGTTCTGGAACAGAACGCACATGAGTAAGGAACATTTTGGTTTGCTCTTGTTTTAATCTCTAAATACGCCATTTCCCATGGTTCTATCATGCCACGTGATGTTCCTCAGGGACACAAAGAAAGGTGAATGAAACTGAAACTGCTGTTTGCTTTATCTGCGATTGAAGCTCCTCAACCTTCACTGGACCAAGCCGCTACACACTGACACTGCTCACATTACCTAAAGTAAACACATATGGCACTTCAAAGTTCATCTGGGAAGTTTTTTCTCTTGGAAAAAAATATAAAACAGATAAGACATTGACTAGGAAATTTAACCTCCATAGCCCTTGGAAAAGGAAAGCATCTTGCACTGTTAATAGTGTTTACCGAGTATAGAGATCATTTTCATTCGCATTCCATTTAAAACTGGTGGTAGGAAAGTGCACTTTTTTCAACCAGTCCCATCACATAAATATTTAGTATCTCAGCCAAGAGGCACTGCACCACACATATGCAAACACAGATGATACAACAGCCTGCACACACGCTTACAGCCCGTACCACGTTTCTCAGGCGGTCATGTTTGCTCGGTGTATTTACAAAAGCTAATGCCATCGCAGCTGCAAAACGCAGCGCCTCATTGTCCATTAACAGGTAAAACGCGGAACTGCCAAGATGATGGTGAGACACCTGTTAATGATTAAAGAGACATTTGGGAATTGTGTATTATTCAGAATTAGAGATAAGAGGAAGCAAAGTGATATATTTTCCTAATTGCTAGGTATAGGAAAATAATTCTTACTTTGTCATCTGTAGAATACCTGGTCAGGTTTCTGGTATGAACAGAGCATATCATGGGAACTTGTCCTGAGACCAAGTTCTTTATACATCTTCAAATTAACTTAGCTGCACCATAAAAGATAGGGTAGTTGCACGCTGTTGGGCAGGCCAAATAAACATATTTTGAAAAATATTCATCCCAAATACATTTTTCTTTAGGACATCTTACAGCCCTGTAAGCTGCCCAGAGAAAGTACAGAGGATGTCAGCTATGGAACATCTCAGCTTAACAGCAGCATACGAACCTCAAAACTGAAGGTGGCTCTGGAAACCCAACTGAAATAGCTTCTTAAAAGAAATACCTAATCAAAAAAACACCTAAAACAACCACGAAATCTTTTTCTATGCCACCTGCTGGTATACACTGGTCTTTAAATCCCCATTCTCATCTCAATCTTGCATATAAAAGTAAAAAAATTGCTGTTAGAGAAATTAAACAGCAATAAAAATTCTCATCCCACATGAATTTTCAAAATGAAACAGCGGGAAAAATGAAGTGCAAAGAAAAACATTTCTGTGGAAGGCAGAGTCAGAAGCGAGAATCCAGGTCTTCCGAGTCCCAGTCCTGAGCTTTATCGATCAGATCACATCGATGCGCGCAGAGGACTGCAAGCCCATCACCAGTGTATTAATTATGTCACTGCTAAGCAAAACCAAAGTCCCCCCGGTTCCAGCAATAAATTTGACATCTCTGTTCCTAGATCCTGATCACTCTAATGTTGCTGTTACCCTGTTCCATTACAAACCCTTCCTAGAATTCACGAATTCATTCACAACACTCAGATAGTGTCCTGTACAGAATAAAATAAATCTAATTAATTTCAGCTCCAGGTTATAGTACACCAAGCACACACAGCAGTAGAAAAGCACACGAAGGAAAGAAAATTTTTGATGCTTTTCAAGCAGTTAGTATTTTTTTTTTAATAAAGTTATTTTTCAAACTACATCCAGCACTGGTGGAGCAGGAAGAAGTTTGAAGCTTCACGCATTTTCTGGAGTCAGGGATATGCCTTACTCACTACAAATGCATTGGCCAATTAAAAAAAAGGATCAATGTCTGGCAAGGAAGAGCTCGGGCCTGTTTCGATGGGTGGCTGGGCTCCCCTCCAGGCCTGCTCCGAGCCCATGTGCTCGTCCCGGTGCACACCTGAGGCCTCCACTGGAGCATCCCGGGCTCCCCATTTGGGCCCTCTCGCCTATCCCTCCGTTCCGGGAAGCTGGCAGGGAGCACGGTATGCTGAGGGTCCCCCAAGCTCACCCCCAGCCCCTCGGGGGTTGTCCCCTCATCCCCTCACCTCACCCCCAGCCCCTCAGGGGGGATCCCCTCACACTCTCACCCTGCCTCTCAAGGGCGGGTCCCCTAACCCTGCCCCTCAAGGAGGGGGAACCCCTCCCCTCACAGCCAGCCCCTCGGGGGGGTCCCCTCACTTTATAGCCAGCCCCTCGGGGGGGGTCCCCTCATCTCACCCCCTGTCCCTCGGGGGGGGTCCCCTCACAACAGCCCCAGCCCCTCGGGGGGAGAGGGATCCCCTCACCTCCCCCTCAGCCCTCGGGGGGGTGGGGGAGTCCCATCACCGCCTCATCTCACCCCCAGCCCTCAGGGGGGTCCCCTCACCTCCCCCTCAGCGGGGAGACCCCTCACCGGCTCATCTTCTCACCCCCAGCCCTCGGGGGGGAGGTGGGTGGGGGGTGCCCTCAATTCAACCCCAGCCCTCAGAGAGGGAATCCCCCCACCTCACCCCCGGCCCCTCAGGAGGGGGCCGAACCCCCCTCAGGCGACGCGCGCCCCTCCCGCACTCACCCGCGCACGAGGCCGCGGCGCCAACTGCCGCCCGCACCGGTTCCGCCGCAGGCGCCGCACGGACGTGGCACTGGGGGGCGGGGCCCCGCGCGCAGCCAATCGGCGCCCGCCGGCCCCGCCCCGGCTCCGCGCGCCCGGAACGCCGAGCCGCCCCCGCGCCGGCCTCGCGACCTTCGGGGTTAGCCTCGCCCCCGCGCGCGGATTGGGCGGTGCGTTGCGTGGCCACGTCCCCTCCCCAGGGAGGCCCCGCCCCTCTTGTCACGTGGCGCTCCGGCCCTGAGAGCCGGCGCAAGATGGCGGACGCGGCTGCGGAACGCTGCTCCGGTCCGGTCCGGCCGCCCCTGCCCGGCATCGGCTCTCCCCGCCGCTCCTCCCGCCGCTCCCCCGCCAGAAGGGCCGTTTCACCCTGGTGGCGGCCCCGGTGGGCTCGGCGGGAGGGAGGCTGAGAGCAGCGAGGCTGGCCAGGCCTTAGGCCTCGCCGGGGCATGAAGGCGTTTGCGGTTCCCTGACAGGGTTTTGACGCCTGAAAGAAAATCCCTCGGTCTCCCAGAACTAACATCCCCCCATTAGCGAGGCGGGTGGCAGGGGAGCGGGCAGTGTCCTTCAGCACGGGGAGTGATTTCTCCTTCAGTGGGGTGGGGGGGTCCTGCCCCTCTCAGCGCGGTGTTGGGGGGTCTTTGCTGGAATCGCACCTTCCTCTCATCCATGATGCCTTCCTCTCATCCATGCCAGCTTTCCCTTTACAGCTTGGCGGGGTTTTTTTCGTTCAGCCAGGATTTTCTACTGGGGGAAGGTAAAAGTGAGGCCCAGACCATGTGGAGGTCAGTCGAGACCCATCTGACGCTTTTCAGGAGCAGCAGGTCTCTAGGCAGTTCGCGGGGTATTACTGTCAGCTGTTTTACATACATTTCCCTGTGTTTTCACTGGGGTTTGGCCTCAGAAGTTCTTCTGGGGAGCTGCTTGGTGGCTTTGAAAGGGCTGTCCTCTTTAATCCAGAGCTGGCCACAGCTCAGGAGGGGCTCGTGGGTGCCTGTGGAGGGATGGCTCAGATGAAAGGACTGTACAAAGGTTCCTCTTTCTCCTGAGGAATTGCAGGCAGCAGCAGCGTTCGTCATGAAAGCATCGCTGGCTTTGATAATTTTCGTCTTTGGGGGATTGTTTTTGGAGGCTGCATCACTTCCTTCGGGGAAGACCTGCTGTCCTGTGCTGGGATGGGCCTTCTTCAGCCTCCAAGTCTGGCAGGGGACACGAGTGAGGGGTTTTCTTCCTTTTCAATAAAAAAAAACAAACAAAAAGCAGCTTAAAGATCATCTTAAGAGACTTTTTTTATAAATAGCTGAGGCCAAGGCACACGTGGAGCAGCAGTCCTGCTCAATGAGATAATTATACAACGTGCTTCTGAGATGTGATTTTCATTTTCCACCGTTTCTTCCCCCTGCCCTGTTACGTTACCCTCAGAATGAATCACTCCCCATTACCGTGGAAACAATCAACATTACTTAGTTTTGACTTCTTCGGGCCCGGAGTGACCGATGACACACGCTGACCTCCCTGGGCTCAGGCACACCCAAAATCTGGGGGCAATGCTTGCCCCGAGCTTGTCCAGGGCTGGGCGCTGTGTGGGTGAATCGCTGCAAATATTAACCTTTTGTTGCAGGGAAAGGCACAAACTGGGTGTGAGATTTCCCTTCCTGTCCTTTCCCTATTTCCTTTGTTTTGAGGGATTAAGAGGGCTGGGAAGGTCCCATCCGTGCTAAAAAATGAACACTTTTATTTTGCTTCTGTGCACGAAAAGAAACGAAGCGCTGGTTTGGCTGGTTAAATGAGGAAACCGGGAGCACGGACACATTTCCACTGCGTGAAAAATGACGGACGGGGGGTTTATCTGAACTCCCTCCGCGGTGTCTTTTCCTTGATGGAAAGATTTTGGGGCTGGGAGGCAGATTTTGCATTTTACCTCAGTAACGGTGAAAAGTTGTGACTTTTTTAAAAACCGAATCGTGCCATAACAAGGCCGTGACCACATGGGGTCAGCCCAGCTCTCCCCAGCGGGGCTGGGAGCAGAGGTCCTGGACCTGCGCGGGGAATACGGCGGGTTTTGGACAAGCCTTATCCAGATACATCCTCCCAGTTTCCGGCAACCGGCCATGTGGGAACACCCTGACCCAGGAGGTACATCCGTCCCGTGGTATTTAATAGCTGAACAGAGCTACCCGCTGTGCCTGCCTCTCAGCTTCTGACCTCCAGCGTTCCCACTGTAACACAACGTAACGTTGCAGAATGAGGGAAAAAAAATGGTTAAACCTCCTGGCCTGCCCCAGCAGGGCCGTTTTGTTAGTCCTGGAGACCAGTCCTGTCCTATTTACCACCACAGATGATGCTGGCTTCAGCTTGGCTTGAGGACAAAAACCTTTCTGCACTAGATTTCGCAGCGGCGTGAGTCTAAAACCAGAGCAGGGAAATGATCGGGATGGAAAAACCTTCCCAAGGGAAGGTGAATTTGCCAGGAGGTGGGAACAGACCCTCTTCGACTGGGTTTGTGAGCTGAGAGTGAAAAAACCTGCCCCAATGGAGGGGCTGAAACTGTCAGCGCCTCCGAAACCCTCTTCCGTTGCAGGAACCCAGAGACATTTTGGAGAAGGGCCGTTGCTGCGAGAGGATTAAACTCTCGCAAAGATTTGCTCTTTACACCCTCCCGGGGCCCATCCAAAACCTTTCGGCAAAACCAGAGCCCACCGCACAAGCAGGGCAGAACGGGGCCAGCTGGTTTTCAGCCACCCCCCTCCCCATGTGGTACATTCTAAGCTTTTTCTCTGATTTTAACCACATTGGAAGGAGATGGTGGTGCCACAAAGATGCTGGGAGGGCTGGAGCCCCTCTGCTGTGAGGACAGGCTGAGAGAGCTGGGGGGGTTCAGCCTGGAGAAGAGAAGGCTCCGGGGAGACCTTCCAGCCCCTTCCAGTCCCTAGAGGGGCTCCAGGAAAGCTGGGGAGGGACTCTGGATCAGGGAGGGGAGCCATGGGACGAGGGGGAATGGTTTTAAGCTGAAAGAGGGGAGATTTAGATGAGATCCAAGGAAGAAATTCTTGACTGTGAGGGTGGTGAGCCCCTGGCCCAGGTTGCCCAGAGAAGCTGTGGCTGCCCCAGCCCTGGAGGTGTTCAAGGCCAGGCTGGATGGGGCTTGGAGCAACCTGGTCTAGTGGGAGGTGTCCCTGCCCAGGGCAGGGGGGTGGGACTGGGTGGTCTTTAAGGTCCCTTCCCACCCAAACCATTCTACGAGTCTTACGAGCTTTTAAAGAAGAGTTGCCCCTTGGGGAAGGACCGGATTAATGGACTCGGCAAGGGGAAACCTGAATCAGGGCTCATCCACTTTGCGAAGGCTCCTGAGAGCGCACACGTGAAACAGGCTTTGGTTCGTAACAAAAGCTTGGCGAAAGGCATGTGGCCGCCCATGAGCTCCCACATCTCCTTGGGACACCCCCGGTTCCCCACCCGGTGGCTTTTTAAAGGCCAAGCGATTAGAGCCAGCGAGGATTTACAGCTGTCAACAGATAAATCTCCCTGGCACCTCCGAGGGCCAGGATTTGGTTGCTGGAGAGTGAGGGGAAAGTTGAAATAACACATTTCCACTTGTGGCAGGGATGCGTTCGTCTCCTCTCCCGACAGTTCCACTGCGACGTACATTCTTGCAGAGGGGAAAAAAAAAAAAAAAGCCAAAACCCAAAAGAACCCACCAAAGCGATATCCTGTGGCTGCTCCGTATTTGCCAGCGCTGGAACAAGGCAGGGAAATTGCAAATTCGTGACCGCGGGACAGTCGGAAAGATGGGAAGGGAGCCACGCACTTGCTTGATGTAAATGTCTGAGTCTGAAACACACCCTGCTTTACGAGGAGAGAGAAAGCGCTCTCCTTTCCTTTGGCCGCATGACACAAGGCACTAAGAACGAATAAAGCCTCGCCACGATAAAATTGTTTACGTTCTATTTTGGAAACAGATGCTCGGTGGACCTGGGGACCAGCCTCTTTGGTTCTTTTTAAGCTCTCATAGATGGGGCTTTATCCAGCCACCGCTAAATCCGCAGCGGTGGAAATGTCTGCGGAAGACCCAGATTTTGCGGAGGACCCAGCACCCACTTAATCCCCATCTGTCTGCCAGAGGAAAGAAAAAGGTGCTGCCGCATCTCCCCCCAGATGTTGCCCGTTGCTGGATAATGAGAAACTGAATACCTGCTCAAAGTTAATAAAGTCGTCGGGGAAAACCTGGCGGTCCTCGGCAAAGCCCTGCCGCCATCCAGGTGGCCACCAGGGAGCTGGGAAATGGCGTTTTTTTGTGGGGGGGGTTTATGACAGTGTTCTGAAAGGAGGAGTGCATCTGGAACCTGTCTGCCTCGCTGGAAATAATTATCCTGATCTTTAGCCGAGAAGCCGAATGTAATTTCACTGCAGGGGAAGGGGAAGTGTGAGGGGCCGCAGGTGCGTTGCAGCCCCCTGCCCCGCTGAGGCTGGAAGAATTGCATGTTCGTGTCGTCAGGTTTTCTCATCTCTCCTGCCCGTGGCCCAGAAACGATTATTATTTTTTTTTCTTTTTTTATATGGAGAAAATCCCCACCTGAGGCTAACAGTGTTGTGCCTCGTTAAAACTCAAATATCCCAGCTGAGTCCAAGTTGGGGCTTAAAAAACAAGCAATAGCAGCAGCTCCAGCAAGAAACCTATTTATTGCCATCGGCCTTTTTTGTGCGTGGCTGTTTTAAGAGAAGTTGCCCTGGTTTGAGCGACACAGGATTGATTTCTCATTCAGTCATTTTACTTTTCGGTAAGGTCTCTTCCAATGCCTGGGAAAACTGCACTTTTAGAAGACTCTAGTGTCTGAATTGGTGAAAATATTTACTTTATAGCCAGCTCTGGGATGTGGATTTCAAGGTCTCAGCGTTTTCCAGCTCACCGGGTGCAGGGACGAGGAGGAGCGAGACCCGGGCACTTGCCCCAAGCTGCCAATGGGATTATTTCATACCAAAACCGGCACATTCAATAGAAATTACAAAATTTGCTGAGGAGTCCTCTCTCTCTCTCCCCCCCCCTTGATGTCTGGGATCCTGAGCACTCCTCGCCCTGGTGCCGGAGCCCTGAGCTCTTCCCTTCCTCCCGAAGCCGCAGCGCTCGCAGTGTCCCACATTGGCCGTCCCCTGCTGGGTGTGCAGCTTCCTGCTGGTGGAATGGGATGGAAATGATCCTTGTCTATTTTATACTGGTATTGGGATCAATATTGGTTCCTGAGTATTATTAATGTTAATTATTTAGTCTTATCCTATTAAATCTGTTTGTATTTCAACCCTCAAATTCCCTTGTTTTTCCCCGATTCCCCTTCCCGGGTGGGGAGGGGTCATCAGGTGAGAGAATAATTGCCTAAACAACAATAAATTGTTGTGGGTTCTTCATAACAGAAGCAAAACAGCATCAGCTCACCCCAAAAAGTTAGAGCTGGGGTCAGACCAAGCATGGATCTGGCCTCGAGCTGAGAAATGGGGAGCGCGGCCCAAATGGCATTGCTGACCCCAAACTGTCCCGAGCCTGCGGGTACGAGGGTGTGTTGCCGGTAACTCCAGAGATTTGCTGTCCCTGCAGGTAAAGGGACATTTTTCTCACCATCCACAGGCAGAGCGCTCCGGGTTGACGGGATCTCTCCAGCCTTCCCGTACAAAATGAGCGCACTGTGAATTCGGTAAGCCATTTTCTCAGGATGCATCGGTGAGTAACAGCCTTTGCCCCCTTCCCTTCCATGAAACACAGGCTGGTGGCACCAAGATGGCCTTTATCTAGCGGCTGTCTCTGCGAACACGCCGTCTCACCCGGCGTCCCATCAGTGGGCCAGTTAAGAAGGACCATCCCGTGTTTCCCAAAGGTCGTATTTCTGTGACCTCGATTAAATTCAGGATCGAAGCTTCCTCAAAGGAAATTCCAACCTCATGCCTTCTATGAAATACAGCCCTGATCTCTCGTCCTCCCCTTCCGGATGGATGCTGGGGGACACATCTAAGGGACAAAACCAGCCTCTCTGCAGCCGTGGGGCAGACAGAGTTTGGGCAGGGGCGAGTGTCCATCCTGCGCTGTTGGATCATCTGAAACCTGGAGACAAAATTGCCATTCTGGCGGGATGAGCAGCAGGAAGGGCTTTCGGAGAGGGACTGTGGGCAGGAGGGAGCTCTTGCACCCCGCTGGTATGTGAGTCCCAGCACGGCAGCTCTGCTCGTGGCCACCCCGGCTGAAGGATCAGCGGCGGCTCCAGCGGAAAAGCCTTGGCGCGTCCCTCGGCAGCCGGGACAAAGTGTGCAGCAGTTTGGAAGTAAGTGGTTAATAACTGGCAGAGCGAAGGGAGGCTCTGCCCAGCTGGCTGGACCCTGCACCGTGCCGGGGAACGTGAGGCCTGGGAAGAAGCACACCCCGAAGGCGGGCAGCCGAGCAGGAGGGGACGGCATCGCCCTGCACGCCGCTCGGCAGGCTCGATCTCTGTTTATCCATCGCGGTGGAAATGCTTTATCTTCTGCCTGGGCTGCACTGTGCGAGCAGCGATAAGAGGCGGTTGTTAAACAGAAGCTGAAGCTGATGTTCCTTTGGTCTCCGATTTCCAAGGTTACAGAGGAGAAAAAAAAAAACAACAAAAAAAACCCCCAAAAAACCCCCCAAAAAACCAGTGGCTGATTCCCGAGGCTGGAGCGCGGGCAGGAGTCTGCGGGAAGGACAGCGGGGCTGAAGCGAGCTGGGTCTGAAATAGGATGAGCAGCCGGTTGGTGAAGGTGGGGGTCTGGGAGAAGAAAACACGGGGGCGTTTCTCAGAATTGCTCACGCTGGGAGAGGATCAGCAGGCCCTGAAAACGTCAGTAGTTTGCTAAGGTGCCTGCACGGGCTGTGCCGAGGGGGCTGCTCCTGTGCGGTGCTTCCCACCTCTCCTGCCTGGGGTGATGGTCCTCCTGGACACCAAGCAGACCTGGTGGCAGCTGGTGAGCACTGGGAGAAGGTACCATAGTTTGTGCCAGTGGCTTCACCCTGTCCAGCCATCCTACCAGCCATCCTACCAGCCATCCTTCCTTCCATCCTACCAGCCATCTTTCCATCCGTTCTTTCATCTATCCTACCATCCATCCATCCTTCCATCTTACCAGCCATCTTTCCATCCATCTATTCATCTATCCTACCATCCATCCATCCTTCCTTCCATCCTACCAGCCATCTTTCCATCCGTCTATCATCTATCCTACCAGCCGTCCATCCTTCCATCCTACCAGCCATCTTTCCATCCATCTATCACCTATCCTACCAGCCGTCCATCCTTCCATCCTACCAGCCATCTTTCCATCCATCTATCGAACTATCCTACCATCCATCCATCCTTCCATCCTACCAGCCATCTTTCCATCCATCTATCCATCTATCCTACCAGCCGTCCATCCTTCCATCCTACCAGCCATCCTTCCATCCATTCTTCCATCTCTCCGTCCATCCATCCATCCATCCATGCATGCCTGGGTGTATTCACGTCCTCTATCCCTAGGTTCAGCCAGATGCAGCCAGGAGCGGGCAGAGCAGTCCCCCATTTCCCTCTGAAGGACCTTCCCCTCCGATTGCATGGGGTGGGGAGACTGTGGCCAGCCCACCCCCAGCTCTGGTGGAGTCAGTCCTGGCTGGAGACGGGCAGAGGGTCTGCATGAGACAGGAGGTACTTCCCAGCTCTTATTATGTCTGGCCAAACTGCAGATGGATTTACCATTGAAAAATAGAGACAGGAAAGAAAGGCAGAGCATGCGGGTGTGGACAACAAACGCTCAGCTTTGTGGGGTGTTTTAGCACTGCCTGTATTGGGAGCACTGGGAGGGAGACCCTGACAAGGTGTGGGTTTGCTCGGATTGCCCCAACAATTGTTCCCTGAACTTGTTGCAGGGCTCGTCTGTGGAGATGTCCATGCCTAGGGAAGGAGTGAAATTCCAGGTGTCAGCAAGGAAATAACAACAGAAGGAAACACCCTGAGTGAAGGACTCAGAGAATCGCCCGTGGGGTGGTCACGGATCTCGTGTGTGAGACCGGTGAGTGGCGATTCGTCGTGGGGGTGGAAAGGGATCACTGGGGGTGGGCTTTCGGATCGCTGAGCACTGACGGTGGCTGATACACCCATGGAGAACATCGTGGCACCGCCGCAGCGAGCCATGCCTGCTCTGGTGTCCTGGGGCCACCTGCAGCAGGACAGTCCCCATGTCCAGGCAGCGGTTCCTCCTTGCTCCCAGCTGGCAGGTGACGGGGACATGGCCCGTCTGGCCCAACCGTCCCTTTTCCCTCTAGGTGGAGTTATTACACATCAGATTTCCGCTCGCTCCGTGTCTGGACCCGCTCCCACAGAGCAGCCGGGTGGGTGAAGAGGTCCCGGCCACCCTGCCTGCACCCTCAGCGGTGCTTCCTGGGAATTTAAGGACCTGAATTTAATGAAGCCCAGCATATCTGGGAAGGCTGGTGTCTGTGTGTTGCTGGGAAGGACGAGCTGTGCTTTGGGCGTGCGGGGGCAGGGGATGGAGGGGGGTCGCTCCAAGTGAAATGAGGGCCATAACGCAGGGATGTACCATGGGGCATCTTCCCTTAATTCTGCTTTACGAGCTTCTCCTCCTTCCTCTTCACCTTGTGGTGCGGTTGGAGGGGAGGGAGGGGAGGCAGGAAATCCTGCAGGGCTATTTTTGTACTCTGGATTAATTAACGGCGTCGTTAAGGGGCCAGGATTGGCTTGGCCGCAGAGGGCTTGAAGGACAATTTGGGAGGCGTCGCTTCCAGATGTGCTTGTTCCCAGGCCATGTGGACATCCCAGATCGGGCAGGGTTTGGCCGCGGGTGCCGGGGGAGCTGGACCCGGTGCGGGGGCCGGACCCCGCGCCGCTCACCACGCTGTGACAGGGACAGGGCCACCCTCGGGGCAGCGTGGCCCTGCATCCCCGCCACCTTCCGCTGCTGCCAGGCTGGGACGATCAGTCCGCTCACCTTTTAGGTCGTTGAAAGTATTTTCTTTCTCTATTTTTTGGCAATTCTGCATAAAAGAAAAATGTTAGAAGTGCTCGCCTAGTGCCCGCCCTGGTGCTCAGCTCGTCCCCCGCCCCCCCCAGCGACGTTCCCAGCTCTCAGCATCCCTCCCAGGATCCAGCACTTCAGCGCTTTTGAAGATTTAACACCCTCCCCCCCGCCCCGTCATTTCCCCCCATCGGTCTCAGACATGTTCCCATCTGCTCCTTCTGTTTATGGGAACGGGAAAAACATTCGGGAGATAAAAACAGCCGCCCCCGGCCGTCACCCGGACCCCGCGGCGGGGCGGCTTGCCATGGAGTTCAAGGGGAGCCCCTCGGCTATAAGGGCCGTGTCCTTTGAAGTGCCTGACACACGATTTTCAGCTGCGGGACGATGTGAATCAGATGTGGTCCCTCCAGAAGGGCCACCCAGGACCGGGCACAGCGCGGATGGGGGCCGGAGGTGGCCTCGGGGCGGCTCTGTCCCTCCGGTGGGATGGGGACACCTTGGCGTCTGGGCTGGCTGGGGGCGTTTTTACCGTGTGTTTGTTTTTGGGGGGGCATCTCGGGCTGTTTGTCGCCATGGGGGGAACCAGGTGGCGGTTGGTCTCATTGGTGGGCCAGGACCCAAGCTCTAGGCAGGGACGTCTCCTGTTTGGGTTGTTTTCGGTCTGGGAGCAAATATATACGAAAACCTGTTTTTCTTGAGCCTGAGCATGTCGCAAGCTCCCAGCGTTACACCTAGAGCCTTTCCAAGGCTTTCTGGGCTCCTGCTTTCCAGGTTTGCCATTCCTGAGAGCCCTCCTCACCCTTGCTGCCTCGTCAGGGCGAAAGCGAAGCACCCAAAACTCTTTCCTCGAGGTTCACCGAGAGCAAAGAGCAACTCTTTGTTCGCCCTCCTGCTGAAATCTGCTCTCCGGCAGGTCAAGCCCTCACTTGGACTGGTGAGTTGCGTTTGGGATGCTCAACATGGGGGAGTGCAGGAGCCCTGAGAGGAGCCCAGGGGAGGTGGCTGGCGGGGGGGGGACATGGAGGTGGCTGGGAGCTGGGCTTGTCCCTCTGCCCGGGGCGAGCAGAGCCAGCTGGAACTGTGGCGGTGAGAGGGGTCAGCAGGACTTAGTGGGGCTTCTTCTGCGGGGGACCAGCTCCTCCTCTCCTGCCGCTGGGCCAGCCGGGCAGAGCTCAGCAGCCATGCTGCTTTGCCTTGGGATTAAGGAATTGCACATCAGGAACAACAGAGCTGCTGTTGTCCCACCCGGCCAGCCCGGTTTGGAGAACCGGTGCCTCTCCCCGGGCAGGCTGGGGCCGAGGGGCTTCACTTTCCCCAGCCACCACCGCAATTCCCCTGGGGACCCTTATTCTCGCCCCGGAGCGGATCCGATTCCTCCCTCTGGGACACATCCCTGGGGCCAGGGTCGAAGAGGAGCAATTCCCAGCCGGGATTGCTGGCGTGAGTCAAATTTCTAACCCAGATCCTCTCCCATTTGTTTTACACCCCCTTTCCCGGCAGGAAATCAAAGCCCGGTTTGCTCGTCAGGGGCTGACCAGCTGCTGAACAAAAGCCAAAAAGAAAAAAAAACCCAAAAACAAAAACCCCAGAGCAAATGCTTTATTTGCTCAAACTGCTGATTTCTCAGCGGAGGGGGAGTGGGAGTCCTCCAGCTGGAGGATTCCCACCAGGATCTGCGGCTTCACCGGGAGCCGGCGGCGCCGGGGAGCTGCGTTTCCAGGTCTTTGTCTTAACTATGGATGAAAGGGAAAACTTCCCGGAATGACTTCAGTGTCTGAACAGGTTCTCGCGTCTTTGAGTCGCTTTAAAATACGGGGTTGGCCTTTCTGAGTCACTCGGACTCGAGGGAAATATTTCGATGCTCCCGTGTCAAGCTAAAAAAAGAAACCTTGTCCCCCCCCCACCCCTCGAAGTGCAAACGCTGCAGCCTCTTACATGGATCAGATAAAATCAATCCCATGTAAGCTCCCCCTGCCCCAGCTTTTTGGGGGGTGAATTTGCCATGTTGGTTTTTTTTTTTTTAATTCTTCTTAAACAGGTGTTTCCCATCGTCTCCCTCCCCACGTGGGGAGTTTTCAGCTCCCCAGCGTGGGGAAGGTTCGTTTCACATCCCTGGAGCATCGCAGACCCCCGGCCTCCGGAACACCCTGGGGAAAAAGTCCCCGTGTGCCTTCTGCAGTTACGGAAACCAGACGGGGGAGCTTAAGAGAAACCCGAAGGAGCAGTTTCTGGGAGGTGGGGAGGGGTGGAGGGGGGGGAGAGACTCAAGCCTGAAATATGTGGAACAGCTGGAGGGATGCAGGGGATTTCAAAGGGAAGGCTGGGATGCCAATCGGAACGGGCTGCCTGGACCACAGCACCGCGCTGGTGCTTACAGGAAAAGATGTGAGATGGAAAGCGCTTGTGGTTTGTTTTTGTTGCTTTTTTTTTTTTTTTTTAAATCTATAACATCCAGCAGATATTTATAGATCTTTTATCTCTTTAGTGCCTCGGTGCCACAAATAAAAGCCCATGGTGCTTTTAGGCTACTCAAAGCAAACGAATAAAAAAACCCAGCACTGGTTTCCAGAAAGGTCTTGAGCCGTGCGAGCGTGGTCACCCATCAGTCCGGATTTAATTAGCCTGATGAAACCGCTCCTGCCGGCCGGGATGGTGCCGCCGCCAACAGGCTTTGGCTCTTCATCTTCCTTCCCTGCGCCGGAGATGGGGGATAATACACCCGGGAAGGGCTTCTCGGCAGCTGGACCCCAGCCGGCAACTCGCATCTGCATGTGGTTGTGTCTCTGGGCCGGATCCTGGCTGGCGCTGGTGATACCTGGTCTGGCTTTCCTGCATCCCTGCTCGCCACCGGCTAAATCCCCAGTGGCCCAGGGAGCCCTCAGGGTTGCCCAGGGCTCCTGTCCATCGGCTCACGCAGCCCACGGGGAAGGTCAGGGTGAAAGATGGGTTTGGAGAGGCCGGAGGAGGCAGGGGAAGGTGCCCGCATCCCCTCCGGGATGTGAGCGCCAGGAATTTGGGAATGCCTTTGCACCCGGCTGGTGCCAGGGAGCTGGCGCTGGCCCCCTGCCCGGAGCCCCTTCCCAGCCCGAAAACTGGAAATTCCCCAAGGCGCTTCCTGCAGGGCCCAAGACGCTGAAATGACTCATCCAGCTTGGTTTTACTATGCATTAATTTGATGAGCTTTCTTCAGCCCCTGCCGGCCGCAGGAAAGCCCCGCTGCCCCGGGGTGGCCATCCCATGGGACACGGCTTTACCCCCCACCCCACACACCCCCCCTTGGAAACCCGCCCCCTGCTCCCGCGGGTCCCCATCACAGGCGGCGACCCTATTTGGGGTCTTTTTGTCTTATTACCCTCCCCCCAACCCAACGGCTTCCCCAAATGTCCCCTTCCCATCAATTCACAGCCGTGGGATGTGCAGGTCTCACGCCCCGCCCCCTCCGTTTGGGAGATATTTCTTTTTTCCATGGGTCTGTGAGTCCCTCCCCCCGTACAACACCACTGCCGTTCCGGCTGTAAAACCGCCCTGTGACTCGCTCACCTGCATGGCCTTGAATTACTTGGGGCTGTAGAAGCCGTAGGAACCCCAGGTGACACCCCCTGCCGACACCTCGCTCAGACGGGCACTGGATCCCCCCGCGGACACGAAGCCAAGCGTTTTTTTCATCCCGGCAGCTGGTTTGCATCGGTACCATTCGGTGAAGTGATTTATTTTTTTTTCCCTTCCCCCCGCCCCGCTCAAGCTCCTACAGGAGGGTCAGGAGAGGAGCATTCTCCATCCCTCCCTCCCTCCATCCATCCACCCCTCCCTCTCTCCCTCCATCCCTCCCTCTCTCCCTCCATCCATCCTCCTGCCATCCATCCATCCATCCCTCCATCCATCCTTCCCTCCCTCCCTCCCTCCATCCATCCCTCCCTCCATCCTTCCTTCCCTCCCTCCATCCATCCATCCCTCCCTCCATCCTTCCCTCCATCCACCCATCCATCCATCCCTCCATCCCTCCCTCCCCCCCACCATCCATCCCTCCATCCATCCATCCCCCCGCCATCCATCCCTCCCTCCCTCCCTCCCTCCCTCCATCCATCCATCTGTCCATCCATCCATCTGTCCATCCATCCTTCCCTCCCTCCATCCGTCCATCCCTCCCTCCCTCCATCCTTCCCTCCCTCCATCCATCCATTCATCCCTCCATCCCTCCCTCCCCCCCACCATCCCTCCCTCCCTCCATCCATCCCACCATCCCTCCCTCCCTTCCTCCCTCCCTCCATCCATCCATCTGTCCATCCATCCATCCCTCCATCCATCCTTCCCTCCCTCCATCCATCCATCCCTCCCTCCCTCCCTCCATCCATCTCTCCATCCATCCATCCCCCCGCCATCCCTCCATCCATCCTTCCCTCCATCCCTCCATCCATCCTTCCCTCCATCCCTCCATCCATCCTTCCCTCCCTCCCTCCCTCCATCCATCCATCCATCCCTCCCTCCATCCATCCCCCTGCCATCCATCCCTCCCTCCATCCCTCCATCCCTCCCTCCATCCATCCACCCATCCACCCACCCCCCCCCCTTCCTGCTGTCACGGGGCTGGAATAATCCCATCTCCAGGCACCTCTGCCACTTGTTTTGGTTAAACTGGGGCTTAAGCAGCCCCATTGGCTCTGAGCCTCCCTCCCCATCATGTGCTTATCAAAGTAATTGCAGAGAATGCCCCCACCCCACCACCCCCCAGCCACCAGTTCATGGATGCCAGCCGGCTACTGCCCTTCCTCCCCGAGGCTGGGCCACCCCAGGACACCCATGGGCTGGGTTTTCCTTTGGTTTTGGTTTTGTTTTGAAGTCGGTTTACTTCATTTTAGTTACCCTGAAACTTTCCCTGCGTCAGCAGAACAAACCTCCGCATCTCCCTTCAGCGCCGGTGCTGCGGGAAGCGGGGTGGGGGTGGCGTGGGAGCCTGGGCTCGCCGAGACCCTCCTCATCCTCCGTGGGTGGCTTTAAAGCCCAAACACCCCCAAACCCACCCACCCGGTCCCCGACACCCCTCGCCAGCACATGGCCGGAAACCCCGTGGCCCCACCGCATCCTGGTTACCGTTGGACTCGGCGTCACCCCACCAGCGCTGTCTGATGGCTCCTGGGGGTGGCCTCAGCTTCCGTCCTTGTCCCGGCCCCCTGTCCCCGGGTGGCTCCTTCGTCCCCTCCCGTGGGCTCCAGCTCTCACCACCTCCCTCCCCAAAACATCTTCCAACGCGTTCCTCCTGCTCCCTCCTCACCCCCCGGCCTCCGTCCGTGCCGGCCAGCCCCGGCGCTTGAGCTTGAGCTTCATGCTCTATTTTAGCTGGGCTTTCTCCAGACTTCAGGTAAACCACAGATTTTTATTTTTATTTTTTTAATCTCCCTCCTCCCTCTGCTCCCACAGCCCATTTTCGGTTGCATCTTTTCACCCAAGGAGAAAGGAAAGACTCCTAGAAAACTCGGCAGACTCCTCTGGATGCCCTCGAACCGCCCCCCTGTGACCCCTTCGCTGCTTCCCAGCCTCCTGCAAGCCCCGTCGCCGCTCCCCGCTTCCCACCCAGCTTCTCCCGGCTCCTGTCACCGAGGCGGGGCGGCCACCCGGGGAAGGGATGCGGTGGGAAAACAGCCTCTGCCTTCCCATGCCCCTTCTCCGACCTCCTCTGCTTTTCTGCTCAGCGTTTCCTGGCGTATCAGCCGCAAATTCAGGCCCCGATTCAGCGCAGCCCCGCAGAGGGGGCTGGGGATGGATGGAGGGATGGAGGGATGGATGGATGGATGCTGGGTGGGACATGCCAGCTTCTCCCCCCCGACCTTTCCTCTCCCCCATCCCGCATAACTTCAGGCCATGAAATAGAAGGTAAAACATTTTTCAGGGAGCCCTCCCCCTCCCACGCCCAGCTTGGGTGTTAATTCCAGGTTGGGCAGGGTTTCATTGCCATGCCTCGCCCGCTCCTGCATCCAGCCAAAATCCCATTCCCTGCCTCCTGGGGCTGTCTGGACTTGCTGGGCAGCCGGGACCTGCCAGCACCCAAAAAAACAAACCCGCGGGCGTGGGGCAGGGTTGGGAGCATCCCCGTCACATCCCGAGCACACCTCTGCCCTGGCCGCCGTCCCGCTTGTGGTGGGAGCGGGAGGAATCTCCTGGCCCCCTCCTTCCCCTCGCTTTTATGGAACATCCAAAAGCACGTGGTGCAAAAAAAAAAAAAAAAAAAACCAGCGGATTGCGGCAGAAATGAGGGGGAAACGCATGATTTCCTCTGAGCACCAACCTGCAAGGAGTAAATTCAGCTCACGCCCGGGAAGATGCTGCAGGCATTGCCGTCACCTGCCCCTCTCAGTCCTCCTGGACATGGAGGCGCAGGTGAGCAGCCGTCATCCTCTGGCACCCCTTTCTCCTCCTCGACCCCTCTCCGGCCCCACTGCGGCTGTGCCATATCAGGACGGGATAACCTGAAGCCGGGAGCTGGACCAGACCCCACTCTCGGAGCATTTTTGGGCAGTGGGATTGTGCCGAGTGGGTGGATGAATCCGTCATCGGCATCGCTTCCTGGGAACATCCCGATGGCCTCAGCATCTCTGCCACCTGCCAGATCCCCGCTCCACGGGGTCAAGGGGCCTCCCTGGAGACCAACCCGATTTCATTTCGCTGCTGATCAAAAGGCTGAAATACAGCCTTTTAAGCCTGGTTTGCAAATAGATCGATTTTCCTACTCCCCACTGTGCCGAGGCTGTTTTACACAGCAGCCTTCAAATGAGGTGCCGGCAGGGTACTGCATCCCAGGCAGCATCCTTCCCTGCATCCCGGCCAGCATCCTTCCCTGCGTCCTGAGCAGCATCCTTCCCCACATCCCAGGCAGCATCCTTCCCCACATCCCAGGCAGCATCCTTCCCCGTGTCCTGGGCAGCATCCTTCCCCGCATCCTGGACAACATCCTTCCCCGTATCCTGGGCAGCATCCTTCCCCGCATCCTGAGCAGCATCCTTCCCCACATCCCAGGCAGCATCCTTCCCCGTGTCCCGGGCAGCATCCTTCCCTGCATCCCGGGCAGCGTCCTTCCCCGCACCCCTGAGGCTGCTTCCCCACTACCTGCCTGGCCAGGGACGGGGGCCAAAGCTCCGCCTTGGACTCTCCTGCCCCATCCCTCTGTTCTGCTTTACTTTTTGGTGGTATTTTATTTTGGCAAACTCAGGATAAAGCAGCAGGAGGGAACACCAGGGGCTGGCGCGGAGGCACGGGGCAGTTGTGCCCAACGGGAGCCGCGCAGTTGAGCCACAAAAACCAGGAGCGGCGGCTGAATATTAAATAAAAGATTTGACTTTTATTTAAAATAAAATGCATTTGTACATAGTCTTGAAACCACAGACTACAGGAACGCAACACTGGTTATTCCCCGGCATTAGGTGGGGCAGGACATCGCTCCTCGTTAGCGTTAACGCTGCGCTGGCTTAACGAACGGGGAGGTCCTGGCCCCAGGTATCAGTTATGGAGGGTGTTGTGGCGCAGCTCTGAGATCCCACTTAACTTAGAGAAAAATTTACTGGACTGAAATTGGGGTTTTTCGGAGTTTGTTTTTTTTTTTTTTGTGTTTCTTGGTTACTCCCCGTCCCCCTTACAGGCATAATATAGTTAATGCTGATACACCCGATCTATGCAATATTCTAGCTGGCTTGTGAGACTAGTTAAAAAAACTGTACAATTTTATAAAATTTGTGTTTTTTACATTAGTTACACAAAACCTATACTTCATAGACCTTTACTTCATATTGTAATGAAAAAGTTTGCATATCATAGGCAGAACAGTGACTATGCTGGTGAATACTAAAAGTGTCGTAATACAATACGGTGTAAAAATAAAATAAAATTTAAAAAAAAAAAAAAGACAATATAAATGATTATCAAAAGGCAAGTTAACAAATAAAACCAAGCTATAACAGACTAACAGAAGATCATCTTCGAGGCCACACGCGACTATCTCCCAAGGCATGTCAGGCACCTGGAGCAGTCCCGGTGCGTGTAGTGTGAAAGGAGAGATGGAAATTCTATTTATGGGAAGGACGACTTCGAAAAAGGTCAAATGTACAGAATTCAAAAAAAAAAAACAAAACAAAAAAAAAACACCGCCAAAAAAAAAAAAAAGAAAGAAAACACTCATGCATTAAACATGATAAATAGACTTCATATAGGTTAAGCCCCGGATGGCTTTACGAGAAGATGGCTTAGAGTTCTCTTAAAAAATTGGCTATTTTAAAGTCAGTCAAATCTTATCCTGCTCCGCCTGTCAGATTCTGCATCTAAAAGCCAGCGGCAGGATCGCCTGGCCCAGGCACGGTCTCGTTATAGCAAATTAACAGAAGTGCTCATTAGTGCACACAGATTAACTGGTCTGGTAATGCAAAAATTTTCATGATTAAAAAAAAAAAAAAAAAGATACATTTCAAGCTTACTTTATTAAGCAGCATATTTCAAAGAACAGCTTTTTAAAGTTAAATATTAATATGGCCACGGGGTTTCCTCTCGGTGCAGAGTAGGTGGGACTCACACCCAACCGCTGGTCAGTTTGTAGAACATCTCTTCATCTAAACTCTCGTTCTGGTCCTTCGCGCGCGTCGACAGGAAGATGTAGCCGCCGATGAACTCGTGAACCACTTTGCAATCCACCTCCGTGCAAATGAAGGACACCCGCACGTCGTCGGCGAACTCCACCGTCACCTGGAGGGCGAAACCAGAGGGGTTACCTCCGCCGGCGCCTTCCCAGAGGCGTCACACCCGCACACGCGCTTCCCTTCTGCCTTAGTTTTCTTTTCTCTTAACCCAGATGCCTTCTTTTTTTGTTGCCTAAGCGAAAAACAGGGAGGTAAATGATGATTTGGACTCGATGGTCCTTACGGGCCCCTTCCAACTCGAGGTATCCTGTGATGCAAATGTCCAGGTTGTTCGAATGTTTAGATACAGAAATACCTTTTCTTCCCTTTTTATTGTTTTATTTTTATTTATATTTTTAGACACATAAATACCTTTTCTTGCTTTTTTATCCTTTTATTTTTATTCGATTTAATTTTTTTAGATAGATGAATACCTTTTATTGCTTTTCATTATTTTAATTTTCTATCCATCCACCCACCCATCCACCTACCTACCTGTGTACTTACCTACCTACCTATTTATTTAAATTATCATTATACCTTTTATTCTCAGAGATAACTGCGTCGGCGCTGAGCACGTGGCAGCGCCCTCTTCGCTTCAAGTGAAACAAGAGAACCCGGGCACAGACCTGCTGAGAGCCGGAATTTCCTTCCAGTTTTCCCCGCGAGTTTATTCCAGGTGGGAGTTTGGACGTAGAAATGCTTTACGGGAGCTGGGGGGGGTGGGGGGGGAGCTCGTTTTGGCATGACCGAACAGACTCTCTGTTTATTGATGTATTGATGCCCGTTATTTTTTTTTGTCCCCCCATCCGCGACAGCTCTGCGGGAGGGAGGGGGATTCCCAGCAGAGCATCCCAGCTGAATAATTGGGATATTGGGGCTTGCAACTGGGTCAAAACAAAGACTCAGAGGCTGAGGGGAAGCTGGATGATTTCGCCAGCAACTCTCAATGGCCGCAAACCGCAGGAGAACAGCCGGCCCCCCCTGCCTCCCCCTGGATCCCTGGCACTTCTCCTGGGGTGTTGTGTGGAAAAGCAGCACAAAAACCGTTGCGCGTCCAAACATAACAGTTGGGTAAAAGCCCATCTGGGAGCCCAGCGAAGGGTCTGCCGGTGCTTTTCAGTACTTGCACGCAAGTCCAGCACGAGCTGTACTGCCAACAAAACAAATTTTAGTACGGACAAGACCCAGCACGTTTGTGTTGCTGGTCAGGATCGAGCCTGAGCACCAGGTCTCAAGTTCGATTTTATTTAGCTGCCTTTGAGGGGGTGTTCAGAGACCGGAGAAAATCGTTACGCGTTAAGTGTGTAACCGGATGCGTTAAAGGAAGATTCTTCTTTTAATTTTTTTCTTCTTTTTAAGGTTCATCCTCAACTCTAGCAGCAGTTAGGACAAGCTCCGCTACATCTCCAAGGAGGGAGGAAAAGGGAAGAGGAGAAACTCAATCGCGGTAATGCAGCCAGACAGGACACGCTTGGGAAAACAGTGCTGTGAAAACCCGACTTTTTTTAAAAGGCGAACGACAAAATCAACTTAAAAAAACCCAACAACCCCTCGAGAGCAGCGCCCGCCTCGCATAAGAGGAGCAGGGGAAGCGGCCGAGGCGCAGAACGCCGTCTCACCATTTTGATCTCCCAGTTCACGTTCCACTGCTTCATGTTGCTGAACCGCCAGGTTTTGACGGCGTCGCCCGTGCTTGCGTCCATCCGGATCAGCCGGTTGTAGGCGATGCCGATCAGCTCCTCCTTCTTGCCCCCCTGGAACCTGCGACACGGCCAGGGATTAATAAAATTGATTATTTATGTATTTATTGATTTATTATTTAATTTATTTATTAATTCACCGGCTGCATTAACTTATAAAACCGGTTTTATAAGCCGATACAATAAATGCTTTTAATTTCAGCGCGGGTGCAACACCTGCAGCTCAGGATGCGCTGCGTTATTTAACGTACTCCTGTGATTTATTGATGGAATTCCCCCTTTTTTGCCCAGCCGAGCCACCCACCTTGCTATGAAATGCGTGATGCCGAACTCGGGCAGCGACTGCCAGGCTTGAATAAACCGCATCTTCGCCTCGATGAGGCTCATCTGAGCCACGTTCTGGTGGGCTTCCAGGATGCGGGCCGTGATCTGCGGGCGGCGAGACACAGCGGGGGCGTGAGGCCGAGGCGGAGGGGGCTCGTCAGTGGGCAGCACCGCGACCCTCACGCCAAGGGGGAGCGACTCGGGAGGCGTTTGGGGAGCCAGCGCGGTTACGAACGACGCCGAGGAGTGGCGGTTTCTACCCGAGAGGATGGATTTCAGCTCCCGGCGCTCCCCGCCTGCCACCGCCGCTGATAAATGTGGAGCTGCTCTGGCTTCGTGTCTCCAGACGTATAAAAGCAAATACAGATCTGAGCCGTCTGGAGGCAAAGAGCCGCTTGGGCCCATTCGGTTTAAGGCGCAGGACGTGAGCAAATGGCGGGACGAATTTCTGGTGTAGAATTTCCCGTTTCACAGCATAAAAATCACTGGGGACTATTATAAAAACCAAACAGGGCCCAAATTTCTCCGGGGTCGGGGCGGGGCGGGTGTGTGTGTGTGGATTTTGTTAGTCTTTTGATTGCTGCTCTCCAAACCAAAGGGGGTTCTAGACTATTTTAAGTTTTATCTTAAATGTAGCTTAATGTTATTGTTGCTGTCACTTACCAAGTCTCTTACATAGCCTGGCTGTAGATGGCAAGGCGAAAAAAAAAAGAAAAGGAGGCAGAAAGAAAAAAAAAAAAAGCGATCAGAAATATGGCAACAAAGCAAAGAAAAAAAGTGTAAATTAACTGCAAACCAAAGTTCAAGCAAAAAAAAAAAAAAAAAAAAAATCCACATGCACCATTTCTGAGGCAGAAAAGCAGCCAAAGTGGAACGTAAGGATGGAGAGGGGCAGAGATTCGGAGCAGCGGTGTGGTCCCGGGATGGTTTTTGGTCCTGGGGTGGTTTTGGTGGATGAAGGGGAAGGTGACGCTGCCGGCTCAGAGAAGAAGTCATGTCCTCACACCCACCCCGTGCCTCGGCGTGAACTCCAGGCCACTTACTGGTGGAGGAAGCTCAAGAGCTCGCTACGGGCCGCCAGCTCGAGAGCTCCTTTTATTTGCCGTTCGCAGAGAAATGCTGGGGAGGCTGCTGGGGGTAAGAAGGGGCTGGAGGACAACATCAGCCGGGCTCCCCGGGGACGCCTCTGCCCTTGCAAAGCTGGCTGGACGCCGCTTCCGACACCGAACCCCAGCCAGGCACCTGGGAGCTGCGAATACACTTATTTCGGGTTGGGTTTTTTTTTTGTTTGGTTTTTTTTTTTTTGGCGTTTAGGATTTGGCGCTCCCCAAACCCAACCTCCGGCTGGTGCAAGGGCACGTGGAGACAAACACCACCCGAGCGGGTCTGGGGCTGCTGTGGGACCAAACATATCTATAAATCCTCCAGCAACGCCCACTGCCAATTCCCGTTTCAGTGCTGTTGGTGGGCTGCACAACCTCCTCCTCCTCCTCCTCCTCCTCCCCAGTGCCAGGGCGCGGAGGGACCCTCGCGGCCGAATTCCTTGCATTCCCACAGCCTCCATCCCTCAAAAACATCCTCCGCTGCTGCGAGCTCTGCCTCTGGCCATAAAGGAAAAGCTGAAATCTGCTCTTTAGCTGATGTCTATAGGGGACCCGGCGTTTGCATCGTGGCCACTGGCCCGGCTTGGAGCAGGACGAAGGCTGGTGCCCGTCCCCGTGGTTCCACGGAGGTTGTTTTTCTAACGAGGATACCTGCACAGTAAGCAAGTTCTGAGAGCTAATATTTTTCCAGGTGCCTCCATTTTACTGAGTTCAAGCCTAGAAGGTATTATATATGTTAAAATGGTATATTTATGCAGCCTCTCCTCCATCCAAGTGGATATAAAGGCTTATTCAGAAGAATAATAAGGGCTATAGAAAATATAACTCCACTGCCAGGAAATCATCGTGCTGTGCCAATAAAAAGTTATATTTTTCCTGCTTCTCTGACTTGCAGCCTTCTTCTGGGTTGTGAGAAATCCTATCTAGCCGCAGCCAGCCCGAGGCACAGGGGCTGCGAAGCTACAGCCGAAGGATTAAGTCACCGAAAGGCCACGGAGGAGCAAGGCCTGACTTATTTTTGCTGCTGTCCTGACATATAACGTCTTTCAGAAAGTCAAGCATTTAATTCCAGCGTGGAACAGTTCGGCCCTGTCATGCACGGACCGAGTGCGGCGCGGAGTTCAAGCGCAAGTCACGGCAACTCGAAATGAAGCAACGTTTCAAGGACTGGCATTTGGAAGTAGTGGAAAAGCAAAGAGAGAAATATGCAAACCGCATTACAGCCAAGTCTGGATAAAGCGCTGCAAGCAACTGCAACTCCACTGATCCTGAGGATTTCTGCACGGATTCTGGGCAAGGGAAGGGGTTTTAATCCCAGCACCGGGGACTGATTTCGTCTCATCGCTGCTACGTCTGCACGGGGAGAGACAGGGGCAGCTGGCCCGTGCTTTGCTGCACCGTCGCTCGGTACCAGCAGGGGCAAAAAACCATTCCCCTGTTTTAAACCATTCCCTTGTTTTTAAAATAAATGTAAGAAAATTTAAAATGTAACGAAAATAAGTGGTTCCCCGCTGCCAAGGCTGTGTGCATGCACCGCTGCGTAATATATGGCATAATTAAGGTCGTGGGTGCCATCACCAGGTGCTGGATCGAAACCACACATTTCAGTTGGCGTTTTGTTTTAGTAACCGCGTGCATCCGATTAAGTGACAACATCCGAAACACACAGTGTTAAACACTGGCTACCACCGAAACGGGTGCAGGGTCAGCCCGGTCCACATGAACACCAGCACAACACCGCGCCGGCAGAGCGGGCGAGCACGTACCTGCTTGTTCTTGTACTTTTTCAGGTAGCGAGGAGAAACCAGACACTCGGGATTAATGTCGGTATTGATTTGTTCCGGGATCAGCTGCGGGTCTGGGTTCAAATGCTGCATTTTCAGGAAGGAGAGGATGTTCTGCACTTCCATGCCGTAGGAGCTGTCGGCCATCGTCTTGCCCTTGGAGGCCAGGCGGCAGGCGGCCATCCAGCTGGCATACTGCGTCTCCTGCCCCCAAAACGGAGGGTCAGAACGGCGCGGATACCACCTTCCCCCCACCAAAAATAAAACTGCAGGGAGCCTTTATTTTCCTCCCAGCCCCAGGAGACTCAAGCACACGCAGAGACGGGCAGAAACCCAGCCAATGTGCGGGCTACGACCATGGGACAAAGCCAAGGAAGAGCAAGGGCTGATTTTTCTACTCCATATTCACACATGTTCTCTGAACATCAAGGTCAGACACACGTGAGTGCATTTCGTATTCTTTTTTTTTAATTAACACCAGCTACACAGCACATCCAAGCGTGAGCTGGTGGTGGGCAAAGGACGGAGAGGGACGGTCCAAGTGATAAACTTACATTATCGCAGCGAAGCCAGATTTCATTCATTCCCTCCGCCACCGGAATCAGAAGTTTGATGTTAAACTTCTGACCAGAGATGTTCACGTCGGGTGTAACTTCACATCCTGCAATGAGGGAGCCGGTGGTTAACAGGGGTGTGAAGAGCCACGCTTTAAAAAGCCGGGGGGAAAAAACACAAAAAAAGGAAAAGAAAAAAGCAAAGCCCCTCCAACTAAAGGGTGTCCAACAGCATCTCAGTGCTGCAAAGGACCTACACCACATCTCTGATGGGATGAATGCTTTACATAGCCGGGACAAAAATTGTGGCAGATGTCTCCTTTTCCAAGTGACAGGAAAAAAGGGGGGAAAAAAGCAAGACCTGAGCTGAAAGCAACAAAGCCAAAGCTAACATGTGCCCGCAGGATTCATCTCGCAGATCCTGCCTGGCTTCATGAATGGACCTGACGGCTGACAAACGCCCCACATCTCCAAAATTTTCATGAAAGGGTAGGAAAAGGCAGCTGGATGGGTGCTGACTCTCACCCTGAAACCTCTCTAGATTATTTAGGTTGGGTGCGTCACTGCTATAGCCTGTGGCGAGGTGTGAGCACCTCGCTTTCGGTGTCTGGAGAGAACGACAAGCGGCTGTATAAACACCAGGGGGTGATGAACTGAACCAGCCTGCTTAGCCCGGGCGCCGCTTCAACGCCGCCTCCGAGATTTTTTAAAAGTGCCGTCACAGCAGATATGTCAAAAGCTCCCCAAAAAGGTCCGGCGGGCCGGGCTTCGCTCTGACTCCAGCCTGAGGTCGCTTGGCATCCCATCTGCTCCTGCCTCCACGGGGGAAAAAAAAAGAGCTCTCTGCAGTCTGGTGGCTGCCGGAGCAGGAATGTTTAACTTGACAGAAGAAAAGCCAGCAACCGTAGGAATTTAAAAACTCATGTGCGAGGCTCGCAGGGAGTGCTTGAGCGCGGCTGCTCACAACCAGCACCAGGGAGAGGAGGGAAAAAAAAATTAAAGGCAGCAGAGGAAGAGAATGGTCTGTTCTCTCTGGGGCAGCGTGTGCTCAAACGTATTCTCTGATGAGGGAGTTAGTTCAATACTTTTGGATAGCCACGACGAAAAGGAGAAGGGCAAGTTGTCTCCCCGTGGTATTGGGGAGGTGGTGGAGCTTCCCCTGGGGGTCACATGTACACCGTACTCACTTTCTAAAAGCCTAAGTACACGCCATGCTATCAAACCCTGGCACCCTCAGACCTTCGAACGCATTTACCCAGCGCTAGGACAGCATGCCAAGAAGATAAATCAGTGGGAAATCAAGGTGCAGGAGGAGCAGCCCATTACTGGAATAAAACGCAACGGCGCCGAGGCTTCTCTTACCTCTCAGGTTCATCTGGTGTGCAGGAGTCCCGTTGGATTCCTCTTTGCTTTTATAGCAGGAGATAGAGGTATCTTTGAAGGTGCACCAATACGGCTTGTAGCCTTTCAACGTCAGCTTCTTGGGCCTGCCAGACAGGTTGAGGGATGTTACATTTGGTTTAAGCTCCTAAACCAAGCTGCTGCACCGGGAAACTCATTTCACCCTTGAAAACCTGGTGTCAGCAGCCTGGGGTATGTCCAGCCCCGGGATAGTCCCTGCCTGGGAGCTCAGCCTTGAGCAGAGCTTCTCGCTGCTCCATCTCCTGCCCCACCAACTGGAGCATCCAATTTGCAAGCAATTAGCTCCCTGAGTCGTGCCTAATTTTATTGGCAAATAAGGACATCAAAGGAAAGAGCAAGTTTGTTTGTTTGTTTGTTTGTTTGTTCAAGGGGCAAAAAAACCACCCACTCAGATGCAGGGCACAGGCTGCAGCCCTGAAAACTGCCCTAATTAAGACAGACCGCAAGCCCGGATGAACACCAAGACCTTAATCATTTGCCTTCAGAGAGGGAGAAAGAGCTTTTCAGAACCGAAGTGGCAGGTTCTGACTCCAGAACCAAACAATTAATAAAATAAAAGCTTGTTCCAGAGCTATTTCGCTGCCTACAGCTTTTCTTCCCCATCCTATAGCTACGCTGTGAAATCTCATCATCGTTTCCAGCTTCCAGAACTTTCACCGTAACCCCCGCCGCAGCAGGCAATAAATTGCAAAAGACGGTTGCGGCTGCCAAAATGTTACTTAAAAGTCCAGACGTTGCCGTTCCCGGTTTCCACATACCACTGTCCAAGTCAAAGCAAAATAAAATAGAAAAAAACCCCTAAATCCTGAGTGAGCTGGAAGAGGAGCAGAGTCAGCTTAACCTGCTCCTTTTGGCAAGGAGAGGGCAGACAGACCAGGATCCTGGCTGTTTTATAATTCATCCAGCCTCTTGCGAACCAGGAGAAGTATTTAAGCAAGGTTTCTACGTTTCACTCCTAATTTTAGGACGGCTTGATTATCTCCCAGGCATTAATTGTTAAAAGAAATATCCCAGCACGTGCTGCTGGCTACGGGATGCAGCAAGTTCTCCTGAAGGGATGCGTACCTGCTGGGGCAGTGATAGTGGGAAAATACCCTGGATTTTATATTTAAGATCAACTTCAGCATCGAATCGGCTATTTTGGAATAGCGTGAAATACTTAGCAACCACGCCACGTGCGGGATAAAGACGTGAAATGTTTTAGTAGCACGAGAGCGCAGATGCTCTGAGCTGCGGTATTACACAGCCATTGCTCGCCGGCTTTTCACGTGAGATAATGTAGCGGTGCAATCTTAAGCCAGGAGATTAAAAAAAAAAAAAAAAGGAAAGGGTATTAGGTGGTAGGACCGTTAATTATTCACAGACATTACCAGTCTCCCAAGCACCTCCTCCCATCAGCACTTACTTGAAGACTTTAATGTAGTCGGCGAGCTCCGGGATGGAAGTGATGTCACCCTGAAAAGACAAGACGATCCCATTCACCCCCCTGCCCCAGCGGAGCTGGGATGGTGAGACCGGGAGGGAAGGGACGCTGCGCAGGGCAGGAAGCTGGTGGCAGCTTCACCGGCCAACATCGGGGGCTCAGGGGTCATGAAAACGCTCCTGAGAAAGCCCCATCCGCTTCACGGGAGAGGCAAACGGAGAAAAATCTATTGCACAGAAGTGCCGTCTGGAAACCCGAGGACAAGGTTTTATTTTTTTTTAAGGAATTCCTGCTGCCGCCGGAGCCAATTCCCACCCGCGAGGTCACTGGCGGTCACACCAGCTCCTGTTCACACAGGGATTGTTCTCCTCCCTTCATTTTTCCTTATGCTCCAAACAAAAGGAAAAGACGCTGCTTTGCAGCTGCAGGGAGGACTGGGGAAGGGCTTTCCAACACTCTAGAAAGGCTTTTCCCCCCAGTTTTTTTTTAATATTGAGTTTATCTTCACATTTTGGATGAGCAAAATATACCGGGTGGCACTTCCAATTCCCACGAGCTCAAACTGAAGGGTTTTTTTGAGAGACAGAAAAGGCAAAGGCTGCTCCAACAGCTTCCAGTAGCAAGATGGTTTACTTTCCATCTGCAATGAGCAAGGCTGTTTATAGATACCATGGGGGAAAAAAATGCAGAATCTAAACAAACAATCCAGTAATTGCCCATTATCCGTATTCAATTACTCGAATGCATCTGGAAATGGCTACTGCAAGCAGCCCCTCCGGAAAGGGATGGAGTTTTTTTGATGAATCATTGTCGTCTTCACTCCTATCTGGCAGGGACTGTTCCTCAGTACCGGGCTTCAAATCTGGTTTTGCAAAGAAATTATAAAAGATCTCCCGGCGATTAAAATTTGTCATGATTTCTGTCGCACTGAAGCAGCGCTGCTCTCCCTGCGGCGACTGGTCAATATTATAAATCTCTGCCGTTATTAATGCCAGTAAAGCAGGCTAAGTAGGGACGTCAACTTCAAAGAGACCCTTCGTAAACACTTAAAAAAATTATATGAAGTGTTAAGACTGGAAAATTTCAGGGGTTTTAGGGTTTGAAAGAACTTAAAATGAAACTCAGAGATGGTATAAATGTGCAAAGCGCCTGGAAAAGCTGTGCTGTGCCAAGTCTGACCAAGCCTACTCCTTGTTCTGCAGTTTAGTTTTTGGGCTTTATGTTTTTAAAGGTGGAAAACCAGTGTTAAAACAGCATATCAGAAAAAAAAAAAACCCAAACCCTCTGAAATACAGTCATAGCCCACTCCAGGCTGAAATCCAGTCTTAAAAATAGGGTTTCATAAGTGTAAGTTATTTCTGAAAATCCCACCAGCTGTTTTAAGTACTGTCAAACTTTGCCATGAATTAGCAATAGCGGAAGAGAAACCTCAGCGTGAAGAATTCAGTATTTTGGAAAGTCGGTAGCGAGAACAGAAACCAAAAGAATTTAAATTTATTTTTCCATTATTTCACTGGGAAGGTGGCTTGGTGCCGGAGGGAGTTTCAGTAAGATGCCGGCTCCTCCAGGACTTCTCCAAAGCCATTTGGTCTTATGGTGCCAGCAGGAAAAAAGCAACATTGCACTTGACTTCTGCAGAGACGGGCAGGTGGGATGGGCTGAGCTCTCCCTGCTAAATTAACTGCAAACACCCAAAAAACAGAAGGCAGTCTGACAGCTTAAACATAGCCTTTGGTTCAAATCCTCCATGTGTTTAAAGAGGTTTTTATGCCACTTTGGGCTCAGAGCAGAGTTTGGCGCTGGTCCTGTGCTGGGCACTGCCCGGGGTCCCCTCCCACCAGAATTACCCCTCGGTATTTCAAAAAATATTATTTAAAAAAAAAAAAGATGGGGGTTTGTGTTCTGCATTGCTCCACTGGGCCATGGGCAACTTTCTCATGCCATAAGAGCAGCAATAGAAAAAGAGGGAGAGGAAGGAAAGAAAAACGGTTGGATGCCTGGAAAAATTCCCAGCTCGGGATGATTATTCCTGCCTCGTGTGAGGCGAGGAGGGGACGCGCAAGCCACCCTGCCACCGTGTGCCTGCACTCCTTACCAGGATCGTCGACGTTTTGCCACCCTCCAAAGTAATTTCCAGATCCGAGAGCGCGGCGTCCACCTCATCCACCTCCTTGTCGCTGTTGTTTAGGTGGTTTTCCGAGGACATGATGGACAGCTTATTGATGTGGTACTGAAAGGCAAGGCACAGCATTTCAACTGGGATGCTCCTGCGACCTGCCGGATGCCGCGGGCTCATCACGACACAGCCACCACGGTCGGGAAACAAAGTGGAAAACCAGAGCCATGCTCCCTGCGGGAGCAGAGCCTGGCAAATGCCCTGAGCGCAGTCGAGTCAGGAATGACCATCTAGGCTGTTTTCAGTCCAAAGAGTCAGTGGTACAAACCCTGAAGGACGGCTCTGGACCCCACAGGGCATTTCATGGCATCACAGACTAGTTGAGGTTGGAAGGGACCTCTGAAGATCATCTGGCCCTACCCCCAGCTCAAGAAGGGCCACCTACAGCCGTTGCCCAGGACCATGTCCAGGTGGCTTTTGAGTTATCTCCAAGGATGGAGACTCCACAACCTCTCTGGGCAACCTCTGCCAGTGCTCCGTCACCCTCACAGTAAAAAAGTGTTTCCTGATGTTCGGAGGAACCTCCTGTGTTTCAGTCTGTGCCTCTGGTCCTGTCACTGGGCACCACTGAGAAGAGCCTGGATCCTTTACAGCCGCCCATCAGGTTATTTATATATATTAGTGCATCCCCCTGAGGCTCCTCTTCTCCAGGCTGAACAGTCCTAGCTCCCTCAGCCTTTCCTCAAAGGAGACATGCTCCAGGGCCTTCATCATCTTCGTGGCCCTTCGCTGGACTCTGTCCAGTATGTCCATATCCCTCTCGCACCGAGGAGCCCAGAATTGGACTCAGTTGTCCAGGTGTGGCCTCACCAGTGCTGAGTAGAGGGGAAGGATCACCTCTCTCGACCTGCTGGCAATGCTTTGCCCAATGCAGCCCAAGACACCATTCACCTTCTTTGTCCCAAGGGCACATTGCCGGCTCATGGTCAACCTGGTGTCCACCAACACCCCCAGGTCCTTTTCTGCCAAGCTGCTTCCCAGCGGGGTGGCCCCCGGAATATAGCGGTGCATGGGACTGTTCCTCCCCAGGGGCAGGACTTTGCACTTCTCCTTGTTGAACTTCATGAGGTTTATGTTGGCCTGTTTCTCCAGCCTGCCAAGGTCCCGTTGGATGGCAGCATGACCCTCTGGCGTATCAGCCACACATCTGTTTTTATCCCAGAAAACAGAGACGTCCATAAAATCTCACATGAAGGACCATGCCCAACCCACTCTGGACTTCTTGGAGAGGTAAACTTAGTCTTTAAATTTCTGTTTTCACTCTTTTCTTCCTAGGAGGGACCCTAGGAGTAGACAGCCCTGCTCTTGATGGGCATGCTTCTGCATCCTACAGCGACGAGGCGCGCCAGACCACACGTAGTAAATGGCCTGCCATCCATCTTACGGAAGTCAATAGCAGGTGTAGTATTTATGCCAAATCACACCGAGTATTTCATAAAACAGATAAATAAATAGTTCTGGGAAACCCACAGATTATCACCAGCTGTTTGGGGGGCAGCGTGCCAGAAAGGCACAGTTCAGTAACCTAGTGTACTTTCTGGGGTTTTTTAAGAAGGGCAAAACTGAAAGTTAAGCTAGACATAAACATGTTTGGTAAAAGAAGGCCGAGTTCCTTTTCACGAGCAGTAATCAGCAGCAAGTATTTAAATTACCTAATAAACTCAAGTGAGGATTAGAAGACGGGAAATGATCTGACTTCTACCAGCACAAGAAGTCCAAGCTCTCACTGAAGGCAAGGTGAGGCTTAAAACAACAGTTACAGCAGGCTTCCCTTATCGTGTTAATCAATATTCATCAATAGAGAAATCTGCAAAGCTACAAAAACAAGTTTAACCAAAACAGTAAGCATCTCGGGCTGTCTCCTACCTGCAGTGCCGCAAACATCATCATTTCTTCCTCCGTGCACTCGATCTCCTCCAGCAGAATAGCCCACTTGGACTGCTCGTACAGCTGGTTGATCCTGATCGCGTCGTACTACAGCACAGCGCAAAAACATGCCAAGGTTGTAAAACGTACGTGCCCAGTTCAAGACAAAGCACTTTTATTTTTTATTTCAACGCAATGCTTCAATCCCAGACTGAAAAGCCTCTGCCACCGAAGCAGAGTGGCTCTAGGCAACCCTTAGAGCATCTCTAGCAATGCCTAAGCATTGGCAAACCGGTACGTGGGAGCACACAAAGCCAGGTTTGATGCCTGCGAGACCAATTTTCAAAGAGCTGAAGGATTTATCAACACAAAAGCACATTAGAGATAGAGGCATCCTTTTCTCAAGGCCTTTGCCTGCAAGATGCAAGTAAAATTAATAGCTCTGTACCTTTGGATTCAGGTCAAAAAAGCTGTAGTACTTGAACCGGAGCAGCAAAGCCTCATTTTCTTTCACCTCCTGCTCCATAAGAGATCGGGACGAATCCAGCCATCTGTAAATTGTCAACACGGGATAACACACACAAAAAGCTCCAACGCAGTCGTGATGATACTTTCAAGAATGCAACTTAAAACCACGTATTTGAAAAAAAAAACCAAACAAACAAAACAAAGAAAAAAGCAGAAAAACAAATCCTTAACTCACCCTTGGTTGATTTTGGCTTTATCGAGCAGCGCCTGTGGCTTGTACATTTTTGCTAAGGACTCCGGGGAGGTGACGGGCTGGCTCACGGCCAGGATGCCCGGGTTCCCCTCCGACAAGGCGCTGTCACCGAACCAGGCTGAAGTGGGGGACAGGGGACTGCCGTCGTGAGCGTCGTAAGTTGGTGTCATCGTTTTGCTATAAAGTCCTGGGCTCGAATATATGTTTCCTACCGGTAAGAGGAATAAAAGCTGGGAGTTAGCTCACGGCCAAGCCCTGCCTGCTCCCAACGAAGCCAACTCAGACACGAACCCGAAGCCAGCGGATGAAAAACCTTCCCCCTTTTTTTTTTTAACCTTTTTTTCTGCAATGGGAAAACACTGTGCTGCTTGTTTTCCCATGAAAAGCTGTCCCTCTCTCTCTCTCTGCTCTTCTCTGAGAGCAAAACCGATGGAAAACTCATTCCAGCCCAAATCCATGGGAAAAGGTGTAGGTCTCCCACGCTGGGAAACTCCTGCCCCCTGTGTTTCTGCAGCACCTGGGACACGAAGGGCCCCCGACTTACCGGTATTACCTGTCGCTTAAAGATTTTGGAAGTCAAAAGTTTTAGAGGAGCAGGAAAATAAACTAAGGGCGCAGCCAAAGAGACCAGAGGCAGAGGGCAAAAGTCCTACTGAGGTGGAGCTCACCTTTGACGGGGCCGATGTAAAGAATATCGGTGCCTATAGAGAGGGAAAGAAAGGAGGGAAGTGAGAAGGCGAGAGAAAGTCACCGGGAGAGTAGGAAAGGACAGAAGCCGAAAATGGGCGTTTTCGGAAGAGGGCAGAATAGCGCAGGTGAGGTTTCACCACCCAAATGGAGCGTTTGCAGCAGCGCCGGTGGATTCGGGCAGGCAAAGCAACCAAAGTGACTCCATGGTTATTTTATTCACTTTACAAAAAAAAACAGCCGGGCACGGAAACACGACATTTCACGGACGGAAAAGCTTGCTGAGACGGCCAAACAAATTTGGTATTAATATGCCGAGCAAGTGGTGCGACTTGGTGCAAAACTGATCCTGAAGCACACATTACTCCCAGGCCTTTTAAAGATTTACAGCTCGTACAGACTCCAAGCAGCCAAAAAAAAAAACCCCAAACCCAACCCTTTTAAAATTATGAATTTGAAGAGAAGAAATTGGACCCAGCTTGGTATCTCATACCTCAAAATAGCTAAGAGCTAAATAGTCCCTATTCGTCTCACGGGAACATTGATTTTTACATTAAGAACACAAAACATGGATTTTTGTAAGGGAGGTCCAACGACCATATCCTAATGTCAGGAATTCCACTGCTTATGTACATCAGGCAGTGAGCTCAGCATCATTTGCTGGGCATAAATCTGTGCACCAGTACCGTGAAGGACCAATGATTGGCTTTTTGGGAAAGAGTTGCATCCTTTTTAAATCACGAGCCTGTTCAGACAGGCAATTCGATGCACCCAACCTCCACCTCCAAGGGCACCATTAAGGGTGTTGAAGGTGGCACGTGGCAGGGTTGAGATGCCACAAGCAAGGTCTTCTGTGCCACCTCCTGCCCCTGCCCTGAACCACCTCCTTGGGCCATCCCCAGCCCCTCACTCCAAACAATCCCTCCTTCCTGAATGCCCAAGAAATGACAGAAAGCTGAGAAAAACATCTGGAAAAGTCTAAGACCAAAGCACCAGGAAAACCTTTCCAAACCCTCATTTTTTGCCATGGGTATCTCAAGGAGCAGTAAGAACGGTTTGAATCAGCAGCATCATACTAATGACAGCCAACATCTTGGTTAGGAAACTTAAATAATACAGAAACGCGATTCTAAACTGCCTGACAGGATGGAAAATATATGTTGCCATCAAACAAGAGCAGCACCAGGGTGCTTTTAATGCTCCTGCTAGTTTTGCCGGCCTTCCAGTCTGGATTAATGATCTGGGGGACCAGTAAGCACCACAGCTACATGCCATCAAGACAGACCCAGGAAACCAGACATGAGTAAAAAAGCAGCAGAAATGGTCAAGGGATGGAGATCTCCACCTTCAACCTTCATACTTGGATGGAGAAGGCCGGGGGTGACTTGTATATCTGGTACTTACACTTTGGGAGTTGGACTTGATGAACCTTATGGGTCCCTTCCAACTTGAGACATTCTATGATTCTAAAAGTAGCAGAAAGGTGCTCTCCCCATGGAATGTCGTTACACTGGAGAAGAGCAGTCCAACAAAAAATGGCAATAACCCACCATCAGAATCCATAAACCGCATCCCAAAAGATGCTCTTGCCTCCTCCCCATTTGCCCTCGCACCGCGCCAGCCTCAGCCTTCATGTGGCTCAACCAGACAGGGCTGAGCATTAACTGGACCAACAAAAGAAAAAAACCCACTTCTGGCCCCAAATCGGGCAGGTTTTCCCATGGACATCCCCCCACATCCCTCTGTTTGAGTGCTCCAAAGGAGCCAAGCTTCCCCTCGGATGTTCTCCTCATCATGTCTGAATGCCTGAAACATCTCAGAAGAAGCTTCGCTTAAAAAATTTGCCCGAGGCGGGCAATGTCATGGAAAGTTTCAACTGAAATAAGTTTGGCTAACTTATAAACAAGTGAATACAAGTCTTCTAATGGAAAGTGTTGGGCAACATGTCCTGTGGGTGTATTGACAGCTCTGCCTACAGTGATTTAAATGGTTTTCCTGCCAGGTACGAGGTGTGCTGTGACAAAATATGCCCATTAATTCCACACGCACTGAAATAAGCAGAACCAGCAATTCACAGAAATCAAAACCTAACTTTACAGAAGCATTTGGCACACAAACTCATGTTGCAACAACGCTAGAAATCGTTTATTCAGATTAAAACCCATGACTTTTAACTAATGGCACCTAAACTTCACAGGTAGCTGCAGTGATGAAACCTGCAGCGAGTCATCTCATCCACAAGGAAAGCACAACCAGCAAGACACTTCAAAGCGACCCGCTGAAAGACCAATAAATAATTCAAATTAAAAAATAACCTTCTGCATACATTTCCCCCAAAGTGTGCCAAGTATTTCTTATTAATCTAATGGAGATGCTCTCCGTGAACGCTGACTTTTGGAAAGGCTAATTGCGGACTTCCAAGACAAAAATGCCAAATGAAAATGCAAACTGAATGGAGCCTTGCCCGATGCAGGGAAAACTCCTGGAGCCAGGAGTGGGAGAGGACTCGCCCACAAGTATTTTTAAGTAACTTAGAGGAGAAAGAGCGAGACCTGAGCAAAAGAAGGATTGTTTTTCCCTCGCTACAGCCCCGCGCTGATGGTTTGCCGCAGAGCCTGTGGTTCACACCACTTTGGCACGGCAGCTCCACAGCATCGTCGCCCTCGCCTGTGCAGCCAAAACCTTTCTGCTTGCAAGCCCAGAGCCACCAGCGCTTTAACCACACTGCGTGACCTTCACTTGTACTTCAGTTAACTTAAAACAATTAATACAAGTTTACCGAATTCCAAGATTTATTTTTATTTTTTTTCCTTAAAGCTGCCCCACTTCCTGCTTACGGCTGGATTTAAACCCAAGAGCTCTGGCAGGCAGACAGGTCTCTCCCACCCGGCAGCGCGCATCTCTGCGGCTTTCTCTGCCAGTCCATTTGGGGTAAAGTGCTCCCACTATGGCCGACTTTATGGATTAAGCTCCTGCCATTTGCCTTCCAAGACCAGACTTCCAGCAGCCGCCGAGCTGAGCCGAAAAATCCCCCTCTGCTTGCAAACACCTCCCTGAATCCGTTCGCTGCCTGTGGCAAGAGATGTTACTCCATCAGCGATGTTACTCCAGGAGGAATTCTCTAAGTAGCTCCGCTCGGGTTCTGTATGCCAGACTGGCAAACCACACCCCCCAGCAATAAAAAGTGGGTTTTTTTAGCACTACCATCTACAGCTACACCCTTAACATAAGAGAACACTAATGCAATTAATAAAATACTGGTTTTGCTGGGCTATAAATATGGAGTAGAACGGTGGTACTGCCTCAAACACACCTGGAATTTGACATTAGGAACGACTTTCCATTTAACTCCTTTCTTAATAGGGTAAGAAAACCTTTCAGTAACACAATCCGAGTGGTAAATTGCTCACGCTTGGTTTCTGGTTTATTTTATAAAGTCTGGCGTTGTTCTGCTCCCCCGTATGCGTGACAGCTCCAGGCATGCATCTGTGCGACCGCGACCGAGTGCTGCAGCCCTGCACGGTTTGTGGAATTTATCTGGGGTCTGTTTCTTGCACAGACCTTAAGGAATTAGGTCAGACCAACACCGCTATGTCATTCCCCTTCCCCCCTCCCCGCCCCCCAATTTTATTATCTGTTCGCCTCTTGGTGACCCCTTCCCTCCAAGCCCATCCTCACAAAGCCAGCCCCGGCTCACCAGACCCTGGCGTGATCAGGGGACCCTCCAGCTCGAAGGCGTCGTCTTCACATTGATCATCCAACTTCTTCTTTTTTTTCTTCGATGGATCTCTGGGTTTCCTCAAAAGGGAGAGCTCTTCTGGATGCCTGATGTCTGGGGAGAGAACGGACCGCTTTTACAAAGGCAAGATGGGAAAAAAGGGGGAAAAAACCCCGAATATCCTTCCTTTAGGAACAACATCCAGCAACGTGCAGTATCTCCCTCGGATGATTTTCCTGTTTTGCAATGGTTAAAAATCAAGTTGAGAATATTTTCCCTGCAAGCCTGTTGGAAACAAGCACTGTCCTTGGCTGGAGAGGTAACACGGCATTTGGGGAAAATGCAGAATTTCCCAGGCGCGGCCACTCAAATGCAAACACAAGCACTGCTAGAGCCTGTGACAGAGCCTAGTACCATTCCCATCCATTATCTTAAGTAAATATAAATTATACGAATAAATAAATTTATATGTATTAATTTATATGTATTAATCTGCATGTAAACCCCTATTTAGGCCCCTAGGTAACAGCCCAGGTACTCTCACTTCCATAAGAGCAATCCAAGACTCAAGCCATTCATTTACATGTCAGACTGGAAATTTTAGAGCCTATGTTTAAGGCACCCACTTTTTAAAGAGATCTTCGCCAAAGTGTTTCCTTTTCACAGCCAATCTTTCCCACTTTCCTGCGCAGAACCAGCCGGAATCATTTTAAAACCATGTTATTTAAAAAGAAGAGCATCACAGTGCGTGTTTTAAGCCACGGGAGTATGGGGGGGGGGGGGCTAATGAAAAAGAGAATTTTGGGGCGATTTCCTACAAAGGCGGGATTTTGGCTTTGCTTATGCCTGCTGCAGACTCTTCCAAGAGAGAAGGAGTTTTCCGGGAAAGCAGAGCGCACCGTCCGTCCTACCACCAAAACCACTGGAAGGGAGCCAGGAGTCCCTCACCGACGCTGCAAAAACCAAGAGGGGAAAACAAAAACCTCCACCTCCTCTAAACTGTCCTCAGTCGATATGCGGGAACCCACCTGGAAAAGCCTTCACCTGGGCACGAAGCCATCCTGCTGCGATGCTGAAAGGCTGCAGAAAGGTTGGAGAGCTCTGAAATACGGCTTGTATTCGAAAAAAAGGAGGTTATGGGTCATGCTTGAGCCTGGAAGGAAGAGTTTTGGAGCTCTCCTCTGCAGCTGGTTGTCCATGTTTAAGCCCCTGTGTTGTTTCTAGCTCTGTTTTTTGCCTGTATCGCTTGAAAATGCTCAGCCGCACGGAGATGTCCGAAGCTTTGGGTTCGGGATGCCCTAAGGAAAGCAGCTCCCGGACCTGTCCACATGGAAGCATGCAGCCATAGCTGCAAGGGAGACCGGGAGACGGAAGAGACAGAGCTGGTTGCATCCGCAGCCAGGCTGTATTTTCCCACCAAGAGGAATGCTGAACAAGACAATAAGTCATTATTCTAACGATGAGAGGTTACAGGGTTCGTATCTCACCCTGGTCCATCCCCCACCCCCGCGCAGCCGCCGTGCTGGCAGCAGTGGAATTTGCTGTACACTCCCAGCCGCGAGAACAGAATTAATAGAATTAAAAACTGGAATTTGGTCCCCAGCGTGTGACCCGAGAGGGACACATCCACCCCCATTCCCGCCCGCCCACGCCACTATCTTTCCTTACGGGAAATAAGGGGGGAAACGTCAGGCTGGAAGCGAGCTCCGCTCCCCCCTCGCCCCATCCAGGGACACACCGGGAGCTGATTAACCAAAAGTGCCTTTCCACATTTGCCAGGGGACGGCTGCTGTTACAAATGGCACATTCCAAAAATTACTTTTTAAAAAAAAAATAATAAAAATTTATGAAATCACGGCTTCCCTGACAGGTGACATCCCTGGGCTTCACTCCCCGTTTGCAGACACGGTGAGCATCGGGCTGTCCCCTCCTGGGGAGGACACGGTGACAGCCTCCCTGCCTTTCAATATTTAAACCTGTGCTTTTCCCCTGCTATTTTAAATAACAGCCTGTGCACCCTCACCAACCCCGCCGTGCCTGTGTCACATTTGGGGCATTTGATTTTAGGTGACCTCCAGGGATGGATCCAGTTGGCCTTGGCATTCCCAAACCCAGAGGCTGGGCACCCCTGGATTTAACTCTCATATTGCGGGTCTCCCGTTCCAAACTATCACCTGTCACAGCTTTAACAGAAGCTTTATTTTATATATTTATTGATATTTATTTATATAATATTTATATTTTTATTTTTATATATAAGCTTTCTTTAATTTAAGCTTTAACACTGATTTATTATCACTACATACTTATTACCAAGCTAAATGCTGTCCCTGCACCCACCGACCAACACAGAGTTTCCCCGTGCAACTTTTTGACCATTTCTAGCAATAAATACCTAGCGTACGAATCCAGATGGCTATTCGCGTTCCCATTTATCACAGCCAGCTTACCTCATGATGAAAAAATCTGCTGGGACAACGAGGGTCAGGCGCAAGGGACAGCACACAGCACAGCCCTAAAATGAGGAGTTCCCCCTGGTATTTTGCTAGCAGGGTTTATACTCTGGTGTTTATTTATGGTGCATTAGCAACTGATACAGCCTCTCAGCTGAAACCATTCAGAGAGGCCAAGAGAAGGGCTCTGGGCCAAGCTCAGCTCCCGAAAGCAATCTGTTGGAGCCGTCCCAAAGCTTGACCATCTGATTTCAAAGCGCCTTTTTATAGTCCCTCGCTTGTCCATGATACGGGCAAGTTTTCGGCAGCTGCTTTGAAACGGCGCATGGCTGCGGGGCACAGCAAAGGCAGCAGCATCCGTGCGACACCAGAGCATCCCCGCTCCCCATCAGCCGAGCAGGTTTCCCATCGATAAGCCGCAAATTTCTCCCGAAAATCTATCTGCTGGTCATACCATCGTCTCCGAGACTACAAACCTATTGAAACCAACCGAGGGTTGCGGGGGACATTAAAAATAAAGCCCCATGCTAAAAAGCAGAGAGCAGAAAAGCAGCAAGAGAGCGACGTTGGTTTTATTTCCGATCCCAGAACTAGAGAAAAAGCCAGAAGCAACTTTTCAGTCTTTCAGTAAACGGCCGGTGGAAAAAATATTTGCCG
This sequence comes from Larus michahellis, assembly GCF_964199755.1. Classification (NCBI taxonomy): domain Eukaryota; kingdom Metazoa; phylum Chordata; class Aves; order Charadriiformes; family Laridae; genus Larus; species Larus michahellis. The sequence continues at coordinate 24,513,675 of NC_133899.1, read as the reverse complement.
CTGCTTATGATTAATAAGCGTACAAAGGGTCTTAAAGAGTGTTTTGAACAGAGCCAGGCTTGGCAAACACGGTGTTTAGTTACTGTAGCTAAAGCAGAGCCTGTCCCAGGGAGTAAGGGCTTGCAGATGGTACAGCTCCAGTTAATTGGAAACTGGGACAAGGAACGGCTCCAGAGCCCCAGCTCCTGTCTTCCGGCCCTAATAGGAAGATTCTTAAAGTATCCAAATGGAGCAAAAAAAATTCAAGTCTTTTACGGAGGTCTGGGCTTTTTATGAAGTCCCACTGCACCTGGAGGAGCTCATTTGCCGGAGTTGTTCACCTGGGGTAAAACATCTCCCCAGGGCTTGTCTTCAGCCCCAAATTCCCCCTCAAAACCCGCCACTAACTATTTAATCCACATTTTCCAGCTGAAGCCAAGCTGCTCCTGCCTAAGGTCACTTGGAAGAAAAAAGGGTCGGTGAAATGTGGGTGGACCAGGAGAAGTCACCTTCTGAACTAGGCTAATGTGTTGACTCTTCAATTAACGCGTTGGTGGGGGCTGTGTTTGCTTTAAAAGAGACTCCTTGTCTGTACACATGGGACAGATGGCACTGGCAACATCTACTAGAAATTACTGTAAATGATCCTTTTAGCGTTTTATTTCTATTTATTGTATAAGCGCGTGAAAATCCAGCTATCCAGCCTCTTACTAAGCGTCCCTGGTGATGCTGGTGGCAGCCACCAGCAGAAACTATCTACGATGATGCGCGGTGTGCTCCATATGGAGGGGAGAGCGCCAACCAAAAACTGGTCTAAACCCATTTTTCAGCTGTATCCGACTGGGAACCATTCATACTTTGACATCTCTTCCAGCCCAGCCCACGCTGGATCAGCTGCATGTCCGTGTCCCAGCAGAAGGGCTTCACCAAACTTGGGAGATTTGTTGCCAGAGAGGTGGGAGATGCCCCATCCCTGGTAACATTCCAGGTCAGGTTGGATGAGGCTCTGAGCAACCTGATCTAGTTGAAGATGTCCCTGCTCATGGCAGGGGGTTGAACTAGATGGCCTTTAAAGGTCCCTTCCCACCCAAACCATTCTATGATTTTATCAAACTAGGGAAATGCCCTTTGGCAAGAGGAGCAAAAGCATTTCTTAGGTGGCATTTCAAAAATGTGACCAGGAAAGCGGCTTTCAACCTCCAAGAAAATTTTTTCCAACTGTTGGATGAAACCATTCTACTCCCTACAGCATTATCTTTTCCATCTGCCTGCAAAAGCCTCCCTGTGCCTGCGCTGTGTCCCGCTGAAAACAAACCCTTGGCCTTTTTCCCCCCCGTGTAATCCCTCATTTCTCGTCCAGCCCCTGCACAGCTCACCCGGCCCAGCTGTGCCCATTTATCTCCCAGCCAGAGACGAACAGCAGAGCTGGGATGAAACCCTCCTTCACAGGACACCGCACTTAACTGCACCCAGAAAACTGGCTTTATGGAAAAATATCCATCTTGCAGGGTGTAAAATTCACCATTTATGCCCTTTTGCATTGAATCCACCGAGGAAATCTTGCAGCTGCTGCGCTTTTAACCACCAAGGCGTATTGCAATGGGAAAGCAGTTGTGGTCAGAGGCGGGACCAAAATCCACGCGTCTGGGTGCAGAAGAAGGGTTGATTTGGCTGCTTTGTCCCCATCCAAGATGTGGGGTCCCCAGGTCCCACCAAGCAGCATCCCAAGGGGTCGGGGAACACACAGTGATGATTTTGGTGCTCCCAAGGGATGGTCTCTCACTCCCACGAGAAATCAAATTTGAGGTTTTCTTGCATCACCTACACACACAACACGGCACCATCGACTGGAAGCGCTGTCTGAGTATGTACCGACTTCCCCCAAATTTAAAATGATAGTTCCAATATTCAGTTTTGATATATAACAAAAATTAATTGTCAAAAGAAGCTTTTAGCATCCATTTTATCACCTGATTTCTGGCTCCCTTAAAAGGCCAGGGAGCTGGTTCGCCTGCTTAGCTCTTAGAAGCATAAAAACTCCATAATTTTACTTGTAGCACAGACAGCATTTAGGGGAAATCCTCTCTTTAATGCCGATCCAGCTACCCTCTGTTAGGAAATGTGTTTTGAAGTGGGATATTTCTGCACTGGATCACCACTGTCTCAAAGCAATGACTCATAAAAATTACAGCCTTTGCACAGTGACATGACGATTCTTAGAAAAATGAGACCTCAAACCCCATTTCTCACCCATTTCAGGCTTAAAAAAAACAAAAAAATTATTTTTCTTTGGAATGAGTGAATTCTACGGATCGTGTTTCCTGAATTTACAGAATTCCTGCATTTACAGAATTAAGTATGCGACAATCTTCAACATAAATTCACTTGAGATAAAAATTTGCAAAACAGACCAGAAGCAAAAAAAATTAAAAAAAAAAAAAAAAACTTATATAACTTTTGAAGTGCCTGTAGATAAGACCGGCTGTACCGGACGCTGGGCAGTATCTGATGGCGGAGGAGGTCCTCACCCCCTTAGCACAGTTTACTAGGTTTGTACACCCGCCTACATTCAGAACATTTTATTATGGGTTCTTCAGCTGCCTGGTAGCTTAAATATTTATTTGGGTAAAAGCCAAGTTCTCCACTTGCCGCCCCGGGCCATGCAGCTATGTCAGGACATCCCGCAAAGCCTCCTGAGATGCCCAACGAGTGCCATGGGCACAGAGCAAACCGGGGCTGACCCTGGCAGGGGCTTTGCAAGAGCCTTTACAAATTCAGCGTGGAAAGCCCAAGCGCCCGTTGACTGATTGACTTGCTGCCACAGTAGCCATCTGCAAAACCACCCGAAAACCAAGATCAATGGGGCTTCTGCAGCGGCACAACTGCTGCTCACAAATTCTGTCTGTGCGAGTGGTACCCAGAGCCGAAATCAGGCACCATCAGCCAGAAGGAGGAAGAGGAGGCAGCCAGCAGCGATGGAGCCAAGCTAATAAAAAGGGCTGTTGGAGAGACAGTCAACAAACGCTGAGTGTTTGGATGTTTTTTTATGCAAGTGGGACGAAATCCCCAGACTCCAGTTATCATCCGGATGCTTCTCAGAGCACAGACAGCACTTCCAGCCTTGTCCCTGAAGTGTCTGAACTGCAGCTAAAGTCAAATCAAACGCAATTAAATTAGGCACCACAAACAGGAGAAAAAAATCCACTTATACTGTCTGCATTGGACCATAAAGAGCAATCAGAATAATCTTAAGGAAGGAGGCAGCATTGTGTTTGCCAGCATCTCCTAATGTCTTCAGGATGAAAGTCTATTTAAAGGGTCTCTGTCAACAGCGGAGTAAGGATGAAAAAATTCACTGACTCACGCGGTGACATACAACCTGATGCTACTCGACAGGCAGAACAAGGACCGGGGTGGGGAGGGGGGGGAAAGGGCAATCTTTTTTTTTCCATTTCAGTCACTTTGCAATTAAATCTTATTATTTCCCTTACGGTCCAGTTTCTGGTGTTCCTCTGGATCCTACACAACGGCTGCAGATGAATATAGGCAAGCGATAAAAGAGGAAAAGACCGAAATGAAGAAGTTGGCAGCGGTATACTTGGGCCTTGCAATTTAAAAAGCTGAGTACATTGCAATTTGGCCGACTCTCTAAATGGTAAGATTTCCTTCCCCACCCATCCCCTAGACATATTTAGAAATAGCTGCGCTACCGCCAAACCTCTCTGCTCGTGGCAGCAAAAGGCAGCAAACCCTTCCCCGGTGTTTCACCGGATCTGTCTCCGTGCCGGTACACGAACGCCATCTCCAAGGCATCTTCACGGTGCTACTGAGCATCCAGAGACTGCATCACAAGATGCTGGTGTCATCCCCAAAACACCCTCCGAGATGCTCGCATGCATCTACCAGGACTTCATTTCAGCCCCGCTATTTTAGGAAAAACACTACTTGATTTTCCAGCGGGGCGTGAACGAAGAAAAAAAGGTTTAAATAGGTTCGCAACGGCGAGGAGTAAATCCAGACAGCTTTTCCTCCTGGAAAGAGACTGTGCCGGGGCTGTGGCTCCGTGTGCTAATGGGCACAGGCAGAGCCCTGGGAACACTGCGCATCTTGGAGTACCAAAGGGTTGCAGTTTTGCAAAAAAAAAAAAAAAACAAAACAAAAAAACCCCAGAAATAAAAAAAAAATACAGTGGCTTTTTATAGAAGTTTTTTTGGCAACTGAGGGCGTGGAAATATTACAAATACTTCAGAAGTCAGAGGACGTTCTGTACTGGAGTGGAGACCATTTATAAAGAAAAAAAAAAAAAAGGTAGGGTTCATATTCGGCGTCTAGACTGCTGGATGGTGTCACCTTGCTCAGGCCAGGCTTGTGTCATGCTGCTCCCAAATGCCACCGTCACCTCAGGTTGCGTTCGGTGGCTGGAGGCTGAAGCAAGGAAGACCGGCTATCGCCTTCCTATCAGTCACGCAGCTGCGGGCACCTCATGATTCTGGCCCAGGAGAGGCGAGCGGAAGCAGCCCATCACCTTCGCAGGACTCTCCGCATCCCGTCCCCTCTTCCTGAGCCCCACCATCTCCCCGGGATGGGACCACCCTTACCCTAGGCAAGAGGGGTCCAAATTTCCTGGCGTCCCTTGCCCCCAGGGAGCTGGGGACTGGAGCGAGACGGGATGCGGGCACGGAAACTGCTGGCTGCTCAACACAGGATGCTCCCCAGACTTCATTTTCCAAAACAGGTGATTAATTCACACAAAGCTCTTTGAGGATTACGAGGCAGGAGCTGGGTGTGATGCCCTCCCAGCCTCTGGGGGGAAAAAAAAAATGACCCGAAGGGAATTTCTTCCTCTTGCACAGCCTCAGGGCGGGTAAGGGAGGGAGCAGTCATGAATTTTGGAAAGCTTCCTCCCAGAGCTGCCTCCTCCCAGCTCCGGCACCATGTCCTCCTCCCGGCGCTCCCAGCTCCCCCCAGCATCAACTGGAATGAACCTTGCTTCTCTGCTCAGGCTGGAGGACAGCGTAGGCCCCAAATCTTCATAGCCAGAAGAGGAAGAGGATGCAAACTTCTACCCCATCACAGCATCTCCCCTCGCCCTGTGGCTCTGCAACAGTTTCCCCATGAGAAGCAGCATCGCCGGGGCAGGAAACGCCGAGGCATGGGAAAAAAACCTTCACACTTGCATCTCTCTGTTTGCTTTTCCTCTCCCACGTGCCCACACAGCAGCAGCGGATCCTGCCTGGAGTCCCTTACTGCTCCCAGGACACATGGAAAAAACATACAGGCAGCAGCAGGAGAAAGGGGATGCTGTGAGGAAGCAGCTTCAGGGCATGAGCAGATGCAAGGCATCCGCTGTCCTGGAATCAGATGAAACCGCTGTGGAGAAAAAGGGGGTTTTTCCACTCGTAGGATGATGGGTCAGTGGGAGCTCTGCAATGGAGCCACATCTCCTGTCTCCGCAAATCCCACTTTCCAGTGAGGATATTCCCACCCATGCCAATAAAGTGTTGACTGCAGACCCATCAAACTGCATTTGCGTATTTGATGGGCTGTCTGCTGGGCAGAAACATCTCTGCAATGGGACAAGGAGAGGAGGGGGACAAGCGGGAGGCCCGCAGGCAGCATCCCATCCCAACCTCTGCGCCCCGCTGCCGGTCAGGCAAGGCAGCACCAACCCCTGCCGCTCCAAAAAATAAAATAAATAAAAAACCATCATAAGTGAAGTTTTACTTTCTCTTTCTCTGGTCTTTAATTGCAGATCAAAGCTGGCCCTTCAGGCCAGCGCTGCCTGCCAGCAGCTGCCTCCGGGCAGGCTTCCAGGCCACCCTTCGGGTGAGGGCTGCCCATCCCATCCACCGTCCGGCTCCTCTCCTCCTGCCTGCTCCTGCCGCAGGAAGGGTCAATCCCTGCTGTTAACCCTCCCAACCGGTTGCTGTGGGAATGGAGGGGCTGCAATCCAGCCACTGGGAATGAGATCGGGTTTTTTTCTGGCTTCGCACGACCTCCAAGGAAGCGAGGGATGTGCAAGAGGCTCCAGCGTCTTCCCACAGACACCTCCGAGCTGCCCCCCGGGAGCCATGGCGAGAGCTGCCCTTTGCAATAACTTTGCATAAGAACAGAGACTTTTCTTTAAAAAGCAACCACACACCGCAAAGGTGACACCTCTAAAGGGAAAATAAGAAAAGGCACAACCCTAAATAATTCACCCAAGTGTGTTCCTGCTTCCACATAGAGGAGTTTATAAACACAACCAGCTACAGTCCCGGCAACATGAGGAATTACTTACATTACTCATTAATCATGCCATATGCTAAAATTACTCAAGTGTGTAATTAAATGCTCTGGGGCAAAGACAGCAAACAGTTGTAGCCAAAATAGGAGCAATTCACAATCACAGTTCTCTCTGCTGGACATCGGTCCACGCCACACTGGACCCTAACTTTAGAAATCAAGGGATTTCAGAGACAAGAGCTATGCTGTTAGAGCAGGGAATAATTCTTTCCCCTTCTGCGTTGAAATATCTACTGAGTTTTCCTTGGGGAGACAATTAGCATGATTAATACAGGGTACGTTTTCCTGTGCAGAGATGCTGCGAAGGGCAGGAAAAAAGTAATGGAGAAAAATGGGGCAGCATAAACACTAACCCGAGGGAGAAAAAACAACGAGAGAAAAGAGGCAGGTTGGGAAAGTGTTATAGCACGGTCTGCAAGACCCCAAGAGATGGTTGTGCTGGAGAAAAAGGAAAACGCAAGTTCCCCAAGCCAAGATGACCCCACCACCCTACAGCCACTCTAATTTTTGGCAAGCTTGCAGCAGGCACCAAGGTGCGGGGCAGATATCCCCATGCCTTCCAGGAACGAAACGCCCTGTGTAAAAATCAGCATGACGGCCCTGGGATGATTTTGCAGGGCAGAAAGCCTCTCGCCCAGCAAGCGCGTGACCTCCCGGCCAAGATTAGCTCCTGCCTCCATCAGTGCTCGGCTCTGGGATTGCACGCTCGAGGACGTGCCTGACCCACGGCACAGCACCAAGGTCACACACAGAGGAAGAAAGGATGGACGGCGACTGGGATTTGCATTGAGTGGTTTGGTGTTTGACCCAAGGAGCTTTTGGTTCCTACATATCATAGATATGTATATATACACACACAAAAAATATTAATAATCTCTATGTCATCCCACTGGGAAGCTCCTCCCTGTTCCACAGAGCTATCTGGAATACAGATACAATAGGTGTATTCGGACACCTATTATATACAGGTGTGTATCTAAAAGGTGTATTTAGCCTTATATACCTTTGTATATATAACAGGTACATACAGCATCCAAATACACCTATTATATCTATGTCCAAACACCTCTGCGGTCGAGGGAAAAGCTTCCCAGCCCCTCCAGCTCCAGCACTGCCACATCCCCGCATCCCGACGCCGTCTTCCCTCGAGCTGATGCTGAGCCGATGTGGCCGTCTTCCTCGCAGCTCTGCTGAACATCTGTCCCCCGGTAAACACAAAGGCAAGGGCTAAACAAGATTTCATTGCTGTATTCGGCCACGTAGTTTCCGTCCATCCTCACTATTAAGAGTCACTAAAAGGAGAGTGAGGTTTCCAGTAAAAATCCTGTTTTCCCCAAAATCTGGAAGGTCGGATACCACGGGAGGCAAGTCAGAACCACCCTAGACAGATGCGTCCCCCACCCCCGTCTCCTGCAAAGAGCTCCCACCACAGCTGGGCTGCAGCTATCCGAGCGGCTTTTTCCCCTTCCACATCTTTAAATATTAGCATTATTCTGCTGGTTTGCTCATAAATACACTGAGAGCCCTGGAGTTGAATAAATAGCTGCTTCAAGCCCATGTAAGGTTCTGACTGCTCGGCGTCGTCAGAGAAAGATCTCTTTTTACGTGATTAACCGTATCAGAATTTCCTGACGTGACTCACTGCTAGAAAGATTCATCAGCAACCACGCAGATGCCTGTGACCTCTCTGTCTAGCATGGCATTAAAAAAGGCAATAGGAGACGGGGCGGGGGGAAGCAAAATCGACTGGGAAATAATGCTGGCTAAGCCTTTTCTATTTTAAGGAGAAATTGCCCAATATTTATATTTAAAAAAAAAAAACACACAGGAAAGAAATAGCAGAATTTGTAACCGGCTATATATACCGACCTAACCACAGATGCGCCGTAACATCGCACGTACGGCTGAGCTCTTCCTGCCTCGCGAAATAACTGGGTCAGCCAAGAGTAACCCTGGCTGCTTTTTGAGAGCAGAAATAGATTTACTACGGCCGAGGTCAGGTTGCAGGTTCCTTTTGGAGGGGAGCAAGCGGGAAGGACACTGGTACGGAGCCCACACCAAGTACTTATGAGCTCCTCGTAGCGGAGTTACCACCTCTCGGGGTGGTTTTTTGCACAGAGGAGAAAGAAGCACCGGCTTTTGGGAGGAGAAATTTGTGAAGATGGGTAAAGAGCAATGCACAAAAGCAGCAGCCTGTGACAAGCCCTGTGTACCTGGTAGGAAATAATCCACCCTTTCTACTGATGGCTCTCCTCAACAAGGGAAAGGAGCGTGAGGAGGAGTTGGGGAGGAGAAGGGGAGACTCGGTTCCTTCCCTCCACCAGACAGTTTTACAGTGAAGCATCATCACTTAATCTCTAATATGATTTTCCACTGAAAGAGAACCCACAGAGCTGGCAGGCTTCCTATTTCAGGGTTGGTTTTTCATCTAGCACATACATTTGCGGAAAAAAAAAAAATTACGACCCAACACTGGCAGCTTTAACATAATGCAGGGCTGCTACCACCTCGCCTAAGACCAAACTGAGAATAGCCTTGCTATAAAATAGAATTCAGCACAAAAAATATATTTCTTCTCACGTTTGCGGTATGATTGGTCGTGTTATTTAAGTATTTACACATAAACCATTACATTTGCAAGGGAAAAATAGTGGATACCTAGGCTGCCTGATGCCTAAGTGACTGTTGGGTGTTTGAAGCTGGAAAATAACATTAATTTAATAAGTTTATGAGATGAACACACATGCCGAAAGACGGGCAGAAGCCAAAACAAACGATGACCTCCCCACCGGCAGCTGGAAACCGGCGGCTTTCGGCACTCGCTACTTACTGAACGTTTTGCAGATGTCAGAAACTGCCTTGAAGACCCTGTCCGAGAAGTTGACTTTCACCTTGACGTACTTCATGTTGGGCAGCTGAAGGCGAAGCAGCTTGTGCTGAGGTGTGAACTGGAGCTTGGCATCAGCCTGTATCCCGTATTTGTCCAACGTCCAGTGCGTTTTAAGGAGCCAAGTTTTCTTCTTTTCCCACCACAGCGCGTGATCCGACCAGTCTTTCTTGACATCTAGAACAAAGACAGCATTTTACCAGTTAAAACCGGGACCAGAATTAGCTTTCAAAAGACAAAAGCAGAAGTTTAAATGCATTTAACCAAGAAGCAACTATCGATCCAAAAATGCCGGCAGCTCTTTTCAGATACAAATAATTGCGTGTACTCAATAGCATCTAGAAGTTACCTTGGAAATAGAAATAGGAAAAAACCCAAGAGGAATAAGGGTGAGACATGATGTGTCTGTGGATCACTCAGCCTGGCAATGATGAGGCATGAAGCCAAGGGGGTCATAAACGACCCATCACCTTCCCTGGGATGGATTTTGCCGAGCTTTTCAGTTAAACTATTCATTCTTAGGTTTTCCCATCCCCACCACGTAGGAAACCTGTGCTACCCAAAGGAGAGCGCCTGGGCACACACAAGAGAGCAGAACTAGGAGGAGGTCTGCATGAAGAATTCAGTGCTGTCTTCTCCAGGTCTTTCAGTTTGTACAAGCAGAAGTGCACAATTCCCAAATGAAACTAAAAGTTACTTCCCAAAGGAACAACAGTGCAAAACCCAACAGCCTCCTTCCAGCAGGGACATAACCACGGGCTCTTTGAAGGCAATGTCCAAGTTGGGAAGCATTTAGGGAACCAAAGCATGGTGGTAACTCCAAAAGACAGCCACTGGGCAATATTTTCCCTAACTCCTGGAATATTTTTTGCTAGCATCTGCCCTGCTCTCCTTGCAGCCCCCTGCCATTCCTGCGGAGCATCTTCCAGTCCAACAACCACCAACTGGCGTTAACGGTGCAATGTCCCCCCACCGTGCAGGAGAAAGGGAAGGAGATGGGGAGGGAACGATCCAGGCGCTGCAGGTGCATTTTGCAAAGCTCTGATTTGCCTAAACCCACCATCTCCAAAAATACTGACTGAGAGGGGTGTCTGCATCAACAGTGAGAGCAGTGCGGACAGCCGAAACTCTTGTTTCAAAGGAAAAACCAAATGTTTCCACAGGATGTCATCTGGGCATGCACACGAGAACCTCAAGAGGCTGCAGGACAAGTTACAGGGACACTTCTGCACTCGGTATTGCAAATGATAGAGCAACCACCAAGTTTTGAGCTTATGGACTTTGTATGAGGATTATTTTAACCTTCATAATAAAAAAAAAGGAGCTTGAAAGCAAGCCACTTTCCAGGTTAAGGCATAAGCAATAAAATAATTCTGTTTTCAGCTCCAGATGCTCCTCAGATCTTGGATTCCCGACACGAAACACGAATTTAACCCAAATTAAAACTGCCAGCTGACATTTATTGCAACAAGTCCTTCCTCTGTCCTTCGGCAGCGACGCTCGTGCATGGCGGGGCACCAGCCAGAGGCAAACCCAGCAGAGTCCAGGAGCGAAATCCCAGCAGAAACATCAGCCAAACAGGCTGAAGGTACCGAGGAACACGTTCCAGGACAGACATCAAGAAGACTATCCCCACGAGTCACTTCTGATCTTAATCGAGGCGAGAACAATGTGACAAATAAACTTTTTTCTGTCCGTATCTGAAAATGGGATCTCGAACGCAGAGTTACTGAGAAAAGCCAGCAGAAGCTTTTTTTTTTTCTTCTTTGAACTCCTGGTATAATGGTATAATCGTGCAGCCAAAAAGTGGAAATGTTCATCTAGACTTTTCAACAGCTTTGTACAATCAAATTAAACAAAACCAAATATAGAAAAGCATGCAAACTTGCACAAGCCTTGGCTACTCTCAAAAAAATCTGAGAAATCATTACAATGGACTTTGGTAATGAAGTCCAACTCCTGCCCTTCTGAAAGCTGAACAGATCAGCACTGAAAGTCTAGGGAGAGGGAAAAAAAAAAAACGCATTTTGAATCACTAACACTTATCCCTAACAGATTTGGGGATTTGAGTTTACGCTGCAGATTAACCTTTCAGACCGTGGCACAAGTATGCACAGCATCGTCTTTCGGCCTGAGAGTAATTAACGCTTTGAATTAACAGTGAGATGTTGGCTATACCCAGAAAGGTAAAGCTCTGTGGCTGCCCCACGGGGTAGTTTATATATAAAAGAGTTTGGCAAATGTTTAGCAGCTGAGTTGTGGGGTTGAGTTTAACTCTAACACGTTGACAAGAAAAGCTCTGGTGCTCTGCGAGGCAGCCGGCCTGACCCAGGGCTTGGAGCAATCCCGGCACACCAGGGGATACCAACCGCCTGGTTAAATCTGATCAAAGGTTTATAAACCTTCACCAGGGTCCCAATTCACGAGTTACTGATTTGTCAGGGTTACAGCTTTATGACAAGGCTGATTATTTTGGCTCAGTCTTTTCCCATTTACTACTGTCAGTTGCAGGACCGGCCGTTTCATATTTATCAGAGCCTGGGTAAGTCTCCAAGCACCGCAAACTCATTTCAGAGATCCCAGACCTTGAATTCAGATGGCTACTACAGGTCCAAAGCCACGCTGCAAATCTCAGCAGAGGTGGTTGTAGATCCAGAAGCTCCTCTGAGCCGTTAAATGTTCCTTGCACATCCCCGAGCTGCTGCTTCCAGCCATGGAGTGCACCAACCTTATGGCAACACTGTCGCGCAAAGAAGCAGAAACGGTCAGAGCTGGCAAACGTTCATCAGCACCTCAATCAAAGCAAATAGGAAAAGAAACAGAATTGTTCGGTGGGGTGGGAAAATCCACCCATATTAATCTAAATCAGGCTGATTCCTGCACGGCAGGGGGAGAAGAACACCAGAGCCACCAGGATTTAGGTGTCCTCAGTGCAATAAAGAAGCATCCTCCCACCACGGTCGTCTTGGGCAAAGGAGAGCACAGAGGGATCCTTGGAAATGAGCTGCACACATTTGCTAGGGCAAATCGTTGCCACGGATGCTCCCCTTCTAGGCAAGGAACCTGCCAGGTGAAGGCTGTGGAGACGTGGAGGCTGGAGCTGTCAGTGGCAGAGGGGACGGGGAGCTCTGGGAGCCCAGCAGGAAAGGGAAGCACAGCGCTTCCTTCCCAGCATCAAAAATAATCCCCGGTCCCCGCTTCCCCCACTTCCCTGAGCAGCCTGAACCGAAACCTTGGCTGCCCCAGGAAGGCTGGGGGACCCAGCTGTGATTTTTTTTTTTTGAGGAAGAACCTGGTTTTGCATTTGCCTCCCAAAACTGTGCCAAGAGGCAGAGACGCAGCGCGGGCGATGCTGAGGACATTTTGTACAGCAAAACCCACAGAGCAAGCTCGCCATCCACCTTGAAGAGCTGTTCAGACAGTCGCGCAAAGGCAAGAGGCATCCGAAATCACCGCGACGGCTGCAGAGACCTCTGCAAGGACAGAACATTATCAGAAGAGATGAAGAGCTGCTCAGTAAAGTCTTTTGAGCCTTAAACATCATTTCAATTCGCACCGGTGCCTTGCCGCAGTCACATCGCACCAGCTTGTCCAGCATAATTACAATCGCAGATTTTTATTCCCACAGCTACCACTAAATTCACATCTAGAATTCAAGCAGCAGGAAATAAGTCTTAATTGAGATGCATACGAAGTGTATGTTAATTCTGGGCTTGCTACTGCACAGACAAACACGTACACAATCACCATTTCAACAGCAAAGCCAAATTTCGGTGAAGTGCGAAGAAGATTGAGGCAGCCCCATCCGCTCTGCCTGATGGCCCATTTATCCCAGCAGCTGGCTGCTCCAAACACTTTCCCCTCTGCCGATCCATGGATTTTAAAAAGTCCCTTTCCCTCTCTGCTTCTGCAGCAGCTATTGAACCTCCGTTCTTCAGAAACGCTGCCGTCCCTTGGCAGGCTCTCCGTGCAGAGCTTAGGACTTACGAGCAATAGTATACAAGTCTCCGGCGTTATATAAACACTGTGTTTGCCTTGTTATTTCGGGATATCCCCTACTGCAGACGGGCCCTCCTTCCGTGCACCGCTCAGAACAGAAGAGCCCCGACACAACCAAATAAACCTCTTTCCCCCACTCCCCCCGCAACACTTCTCAGCACACGGTAAGACCCCACTAGATTGGTATTTGGACAGCAGGAATCTCCAGCAGGGATGGGCTCCACCTTTTGGAAAGGCTCCCGTGGGGTAGCACCAGATCCCCTTTCACACACACATCCCTGATTAAATCCACAGGACAACAAAGAGCCTGCGAACGCGTCCATCACCTTAACATGGGAGGCAGATTATTAGCAAGCTCCTGCATGAGCTTCGGTAGGTACGTCGGCAACTTCTGTAAGCCTGGCTGGTTTGCATCATGTTTTCTTTTTTTTTTTTGTCTGATTTTTGGAACTAAAGATCTGCAGCTGAAGCTGGGTTCCCCTGCAATACTTTTCACCTTAGGAGGGGCAGCGGATGCAGACAAAGCAGAGGTTTCGGTTCATTTCTTAATTAAAATTGATGGCTTTTAGAACAACAGATTCAAGTCTTCAGCCCTCCCGGGGGAGCAATACGAAAGGATCATTCGCCTCCAGTACAAAACACGGCAGAACCAAAGCTCATCCATCCCACCGGCTGTTTTTCCGTAGGAGCAGAATTAGCACCGCAGCCCTCCCCAGTCCTGGCTCTTCCCCAGCGGTGCCTTTAAAGATGATTATTCCCACTCTGGTCTAGTCACGCTTGGGAAGTCGAGGTAGTAAAATGCCTTTCCATTACCTACGCAAAACCTCAAATTGATCCATATATAGAAAAAAAATAATGTATATGAACATATATACACACACACAAATTTACATCATATCTATATACACATATATATAAAATATATGCATATATACACTCATAAAATGTATGCATATATAAAATATATATACACATATACGTGTCATATATACACACACATATGTTTATACAGACACACACACAAACGTATGTATAAATGATATATATAAGATATGGTGGAAAGACTGAAATCAGCTCACAAGCCAAGCACTTCCTCTTGCAAAAAGTGATTTTTTTTTTATTTTTTTTTTAACTTGGTAAACTACCGAGAAAAAACAACTTTCCAGCTTTTTAGTGAGTCTGGTGGAGATGGGCTGGAATTGGTCGAGGGTTTTTTGTAAGGATGGAAGAAAAAAAAAAGAAAGTGGGTTGCATTACTTTTTAAAAAATTAATATGCAATACACATTTAATTGAAAAAAAAAAAAAAACACAACAGTGTGGACAGCACGTTTAAAACCCTGACTGCAGGCAGCAGACAGCTCGAGAGGCAGTTGGGGGATTAAAGTACCTTTAAGCTCAAATACCTGCCGATAACGCATTAATCCAGTGCTCGCAAGCCCGGAGGAGCGGCCAGGGGCTCTCTGAGCCAGAGGCTGGGTGTTGGCTGGTTACACACCCTTCTCGGGAGGCCGGTGGGGAAGAAAAACTCCTTCAAAGGAAAGGCCGGGGGGGGAAGAGACCTCCAGCAATAAATAGCCGGGGAGTGCCACTGTGTCCTGGGCGAGCTGGTTAGGATGGGATGCAGCCTCTCCTCGGGATGCACCGCACGGCCACCGGGCATGGAAAGCAAGGCAGAAGTATTTAAAAAGTTGAAAACGAGAGCAATTTAAGACTAAAAGTTAAAAAAGAGGGGAGGGGAAAAAAAACCAACCCCAATCCCAAAAATCACCGCACATAACCTCATGTGGTTTGCTCCAGTAGGTCTTCCTTTTCCACGTCCTACCAAGCGGTGCGTGTTAATGAGGTCTGAAGGCACATCTTCACATCACTAGAAACATCAGAGACTATCACAAATGTTCCCGACACATTCAAAAGTTCCAAAAAAAATGGCTAATCCAGTGCACAGGGCAGGACAGAGGGCCTGGGGGAGGGCAAGAATAAAGAAGGGTTTTACAGCCAAGAGCACTGCGGAAAGTCTCGCTCCAGCCAGTGCCCGCTCTCGTGGTCATTAATATTATTCACTTTTCAGAAACTACTGATACAATCATCAAATACCGCTGCATTTCCTCCCCACATCTGCGGATGCTGATGCAGGGATATATATATTAAAAAAAATATATATGTGTATGTCTATGTAATATATTTATCAAATATCTATTTATACATGCAAATGTAAATATATATATTTATATATAAAAATATGGGTTCACGCATAGCTCTATCAGTATTTTATGGGTGTAAATACATACACAAAGACACATATACATCTATACAGCTGAACCCACTGCTCCCTATGGGGAGGGACAGGACATCACCTCCTCACTGCTCATACCGATCTCTTTAAAAACAGATTCCTTTAAACATGCCAAAGCCACTCCTTCTAGGACAATTATGGAAAAAAAAAAATACATAAATTAAAAAACAGAGCTGTTTTCATTTATCTTGAGTCCAACAGAAATGCTGATGGGTTTTTGCTGTGTGACACAGTTGCTGTCTTGTGGCAGAATCTAATTTTTAGTGCAGATTTGAGTCTTTTGGGGCATGGTGCACACTGGAACAGACTGCCCTCCTCCTCCCAACGGGGATTTAATTGCAGAACAAAGTTCAAAACGGAACAAAAATCCTTCCAGCCTCCGGTCACGACACATGAAAAATTATACTTGGAAACACAGAGATAAATATCCTATGAAATTATTATCAGACTACTGTAATAAAGCTGCAGCCACAACAATCTGATGCTCTTGGTTCTAATGAGATTTAATAGGGGGTTTTAATCGCGTGCCCCATAAGTATTTGACACAGGCTATGAAAAATATAGTGTACAGCAGCCACCCTGCAGCAACCACCTGCAGGAGGGACTTACCCACAGGTAAATAAAACGCGGTACCTCAAATTCTCCTATATCTACCACCACGAGCAACTATCACCGCTATTTTATCCTACTTTGTTTTCAGGAGAACAAATATTCAAGAGAACATCTACACACACCCACGGAGGTGTCCAAAAAAAGGGTGGACCCGTGCTAGAATTTAAATTTAAGAACGTTTCTCGCATGAAAAATAGTTTGGCTTGTTAAAAAATAAATAAATAATTAGAAAATATGGACAAAAGCAGCCTTGTTCCCAACACTGTGACTCCTGTGAGTGCAGGAGACCTCCCTCTTGTCCCGGCATGCCAGGGGACACGCTCATGGTTCACCGCCGCGAAATCCTGACGTCAAAGCATGCCATGGAGTGGCAGAGAGCTATTCACGAGCAATGAAAAAAGGAGGAAGAAAAAAAAACCCAACCAGCCTGTGGAGGACACTGAGCACATGAGGACGCAATGCTGAATGCAGATGTTCAACGCGTCCTTGCTCGGAAAAATTACAGAGTGTCTTCTGCTAATGTGGGAACGTGATGCCGCACTGCTGGAAAAAGAATCGTCCTTTTATTGGGTTTATAAGTGAGGTTTACAAGGGCAGGTCCACTTCACGACAGGGCAGGGACCGTAAGTGAAGGGTCAAATAGGTGACAAAAAAGTGCAGCGGTCAATCTTTTAGTTGCTCAAACCCAACGCCTCCTCCTGAAGAGCCCACTGTGTACGCAGCCCCCATGAAATGTTACCGCCCAGTTTCTAATAAATCATTGGTATTCTTTTATAACCCACGTGCAGAGAAGGGATGCTATACAAGCCCATGCTGTCGATGAGCATCTTTGCAAAAGTGCGAGGCTGATATATTGAATGCAAATGCCCCCGAAATGCTGCTCCTGGCAGTGCAGGGCTTCGCTCCTCCACCCGCGGGATGCTGAGCCTTTGATCATCTCTGCCGGAGCCAGGTCCGCACTTTGGGGAGAAGAACAAATCCCGACAAGCCTGAAAGTTACCCTTTTTTTTTTTTTTTTTTTCTTTTTTTAAAGTAAACTCTAGGAAGGAAGCTCTTTTCAGTGTTAATAGCATTACTCAACTAGCACTTGGAAATTTAATTCATTAAGATGCCACTGCAGTATCTACTACTTGCCCTGCTAGCACTGAAACACAAATTCCTCCTCCTCCTAGGTCTGAAATGATTTATTTTGTGCCGGCCACACCGGCAAGCACCTTTGCCCTGAACAGATGCCACTCGCCTGTGGAAAGAACAGCAAAACCCCGTTAAAATTTGCTTTATGCCTCTGACGTGCAGCATTTGAGGCTATCCCACTAACGGAAAAGGCACAGGCAATCTGTACCACAACCTGTGAACCAAGCATATGGTGTTTGCCCTAAAGGCTTTTATTATGGTTTTATGCATACATTTATTACACATGCATATATATATATATATATATAACAAAATCTATTTTATTTCTCAGCATCTATTGCAGCAGGAGGTCTATGGGTTTCTCCGAGCTGCTCACCTGCTACGTGAATCTATACCCAACGCCATTTAAACCCCTGGGCAAGGAAAGCAGTTTTGCAGCGATGCCAAACCCAGCTGAAAGTCAGGAAATCTTCCAGCAGAGCTGAAAGTGGGGGCCAACCTTCACTCGCACCCACCCCCCAACACCCCCATGCTAAGAAGTGCCAATCGGCTTGGGAAGGTCTTTGCAAGCACCGTGCAGACTTGCTTTAAATCTCTGCACCAACTCCCCTCAGCAATTTGGCTTGCTCATTTTCCTACGGGAGGGAATAAACGAAAGCAAGCATGGATTTTTTTTTTTTTAAATAAAACCAGGATCTTTACAACCCGATTTTGCCCTGTGTTTCCCCCCCCACACACATCAAGCACCCCTTCAGAGGAGGCTTTCACTGGCTGCTCCCTGCCTCCTGTGGAATCAGGAGAAATGGCAGAAAACTCAATTAAGCAGCGTGGTTTCCATGATTCATCCAGCACAAAATAGGAAGCATCGGACAGAAACACAGCGGCAGAGGAAGGAAGGAAGGAAAACCACTTCCCCAGGGAGAACTCAACTGCCTTGACTATCAGCCCAGGCGCTCCCTCACCCTCCAGCCATCTATCACGCTTCCCTTCCCTCACCAAAAAGGAAAAGTGCCCCGGGGTGACAGTGCCAGCGGTCTGCAGTCCTGACTCATCCCCAACAACGTGCAAGGCGTAAGGGAGCCAGTCCCTGCCAAAAAGACATCATACCCCATAACAGAACCAAAGGACGTTTGGCAGGATGGATGCGCAGGGCAGATAAAGGAGGATGGAATGGGCAACCTGAATTCCTAACCTCCCATCTGAAGCTTCAGTCTCACTAGGCAATTCCCCAAGTGCGCCTTAATGATGGCTATCCTCTGACAAAGCTTAGCCCCCTAGAAAGCAAGGTTTGCAACCCTTGAGATGCCTCGGGCAGCCTCACCCCACACCAAACCTGTGAGCCAGCATCGGTCCCTCTCCTCCAGACCAGATGGGACCCTGGTCTGCAGGAGAGGGACACACCAAACCACCCAGGCTGCACCCAAAGTGCATCCCTCTGGGGAAGAGCATAAGGAAAAAGAGCTTTGTCCCTCCACAGCAGTGACAGCAGCCAAAACCACTTCATATGCCACCAGCCTTCCCTCATACGTGTTTTGGGATGAGCTCCTGGGGCAAAGCAAGATTTGGGGTGAAGTTGGTCTTTGCCCTAGGTCCTTTGCAGAGCCACAGGGAGATGCCATGGGGAAAAGGATGAAACCCCACCATTTTTCTTATTTATTTCTGCATCTATCAGCCCAAGCTTGTGGACGCACGCAACACGCTTTTAAAGGGCTTCAAGACCTCTGACCTTGAGCTTGGGTCCATCTCACCCATCACGCGACCAAGCTCGGGCAGAAAAGCTGTAGGGCAGGACACGTGGGGCGGAGGAGAAGACTATTTCTGCTGCAGACAGCTCTTGAGCCGGATGTCGTGTTGAGCAAAGCTCTGTGTATTATCAGCGAGGAGGGGAAGCTCAGCAAGACAGCGATATAGCTCTTTCCAGGCAATTTCATAAAATGCAGACTTTCTAATTTAATTTGGAGTTTCATCAATTAACCCTTCCAAAAAGTACATACGCCTGCAGGGAGAAGGGAGGGGGGGAAAAAAAAAAAAAGAAAACAATCGCCAAACAAACATGTATAATCAGCTGGTAAGAGATTTAAAATGTAATAATTGGCAAGATGAATTTTTGGTTGCTGTCGAGCTGTTTTTGCAAGCTAAAAACCAGCTAAAATTATAAAGGAGAAGGTTTATGCAACTGCTGGTGCCCCTGTTTGCCTACACGCACCCCCTTCCCAATGCTGTTCCAAACCTGCTGCCCAAATTCAGCTACGTTTTACCAAAAACTGGAGGTCTCCAAGATCCCACCTGGTTGTCAGAAGAGGGACCAATGCTGGCACATGGACACGCCACGCACACAGCTCCCGATGAATGTTCAGATTTGAACGGCCCCCGAGGGTGAGCAGCACCCAGAGTTGCTGCAACCTCACTGGAAAAACGGGCGAGGGCAAGAAAAGCCCAGGAGCGCAGTTCTCCGTAAATAAAAAAAAAAAAGAAAATAAAGGTTTCCTCTGGTTTGCTGGGTACTTTTCCTCCCCTGCCCCATCAGTATACCCACCAGGTATGGTGGAAGCTCCATCCCAGGCAACAGGAGCAATGTGCAAAAAGCAAAGCTGGGCAAGAAAACTAAGTTACTGCAACTCTGCTCACCTTCATTATTTCTTCATCCAGCAGAATTTTGGGGTTCTCAGTATTTTTCAGAATTACAACAACTGAAAAACCCTGAAAGCCACCGAGAACATTCAGAACCGAACCCCACCAGCTCACAAGTTTTGCTCGGTTTTGTTTCTCTGCCCCTTTCTAAGCTATTGTTAATTCACATTTCAGAGCAAGAACGAAGAAACGAATTTTCTTCCAGATGTTTTAATAGTATGAGACTTTTTCCCCCAAGCCCAGGGTTGGATGCTGGGCTGAAATCGGTGTGCCACAAGCTCCACGAGCCCTGTAAATCTCCATCCTTCCCCTTGTCTGTAAGAAAAACCACAACTAAAAAGAAAATTAAAAAAATCCCCCAAACACCCAAAATAGGAGCTTGCCATGGCTGTGTCACTGGTGATGTTGAAACAACCGAAGTTTGCAGTGCAAATACTCCCTCTGCTCTTTCCCAACTGGGTAAACACTCCCCACATCCACAATTTCATGCAGTTATCCACAATCCTTTTTTTTTTTTTTTCCCGCCGCCATATAATCAGAGACCAAGGGTTAAAAATCCAGGTTTTTGGTTTGCTTTTTACAATGTCCCATTGCGGGGTTGCAAGAAGCTGCTCATAAACTCGCAGCTCTCTGTAAGCTGCAGACAGACAACTACAAAAAGCCATTTCTTGAAGTCAAAAATCAGAGGTGGGGCACGATTTTACCCTGGTACCCAGAGGAGGACGGTGTCTGCTACGGATGCAACCATCACACATGTAACAGCACAGAAAAAGGGTTCAGAGATCCCTGCCAGGGGACACCCGGAGGCATCTGACTTCCACATAGAAATATTAAACTATTTTGAGTACAATTTGTTTGGGTTTTTATACAGTTGAGAGAAACTCAGCCAGATGCCTGGGTGAAACACAAGCCCTGGTGGAGAAGGGTGGGGAAAAGTAAAGGATGGCTATGGGGGGGGGAAAAGAAAGAAATTAATAAAAAAAATAATAAAGGGAAGTGTGTGAACGTGACAATTTCTATCATTTTAGTTCCCTTGGAGTGACGTGAGCGCAGCTCCCCACGCCGGCTTCCCCGCGTGCTTTAGGTCAAATCGAAACCTGAGGGAGCTGGAAGAGGAAACTACTGATTTAGGCTGGGTGGGAGCAGCAAACTCAACAATTTCCTGTCTGTGGTACGACAAACCCAGGCTCTGGTATTCGCGGGAACACTGCCGCCACCTCCCGCCCTGCTCTCCTCCCGCTCCAACCCAGATCCATATCACCGGCTGGGTTCTTTGGAACCAAAGGGGATGGCTCAGAATGAAAAAATTAAAATTAAAATAAATTAAAATACCAAATACAAATAAAATTTGAAAATTTAATTTTTTTTTTTCTTGCTTACAAAGAGTCGTCGCCACTCTGGGTATAAATATTAATTGCTGTGACCGCAGCTTGGAGCTGCCAGCGTACAGCTTTTACCTACCCCCGCCCCGAATTCCTCTGGCCATTGGCAGTTCAGCTGAATATTCCACTTAGGCTAACAAAGAGGACATTATTTGAGCCACAATCCTGTAATTTGGTGTGGGCCTACATGGAAGCTTCCTGCAGGCAAAAGCTGGATGTCAAGTACAGAGCCAGCCCCGCACAGATCAATGTGCACGGCCAGAGATCTGTGTTAACCTGCACATTCTCACTTAAATGCCATTAAAAATGTGTTATTCAGGGCACAAGGATTCAGCACAGGTTGTTCGCAAAAATATGAAATCAAGGGGCAATATGCCAATGCAGGGTGCAATACGTCAATCCAATCTGCGTTAGAGATGTTGAAGTGGGAGCAGCTCTGCCTGCAGCATCACCCGGCAGCTTCCAGGGCACCACTTCTGCCTTAAAACGGCCCAAAATCACTGCCTGTTTCTGGAGCTGGAGGACTTCTGTGCTCAGCAGCGTGCCAGATTCCCCCAGCCTCTATGCTCACCATCCCACCTGTGCAGGTTTTGCTGTTAAAAAGCCTGGGATGAGGTTTCCCCAAGGGAAATGTGGAACGGGGTCAGCGCAGAGCATCGGAGCAGTCCCGCCTGCCCAAACCACAGCAGCCCCAGCTGCCCTCAGCAGCAAACGCCGCCACCATTTATCACGTTATGGGAGACAAGCACTCACCACCCTGCCTCAAAGGGAACACAAACAGCTTCTCGCAAGCCTCCCGGCATATTAAATGGCACTCAGAGTCCTCTCCTGAATGCCATGTACTTGAAAAGCAATATTGAGGAGTGACCGAGCGCTGATTTCACAGCAAAACATCCTTCTCGTCTCGACCGACAGCTGATGGCCAGACAAGTTATCTGCAGATCTTGCAAATGAAGATGCTCAGCTGTCATCCTGGTGTCACGGACCAGGGAAACGCCCCAACCATACTCCAGGCACCAAGCATGGATGCTCAAATAAGTATTTTTGGAAAGCGTGGCTACAGTAAACCCCTTCCTTTATTTCTCTTTAGCCTCCAACCCTTCCTCTCACCTCTTCTAGCATGTGGTCACCTAGTGAGCCCCTGCCCAAGTGTCCCTGGAGAAGTCCAGAGCAAAAGGAGCAGGTCACCTGCAAGCCAGCCCTGCAGACGACTCCTGCCTCGTGTTTGCAACAGAAATGGGCTGGGGCAAGGACTCTGCATTTCTCTTACGTAGCCTTAAGCTGTTTCAAAGGGTTCATTCCAGTTTCAAGGCAGAGAATTTCCCCAGCAAGTCTCAGGATGGCTCAGAGCATTTATAAGCGCTGCAAAACCTCAAACACAAACCCGGGGAAATCAATGACACTGCACTTTCTCGGTGTTTTATTCATAACCCTTTAAGGGGTCCATTAAGAAAAAAAAAAAAGACTTTAGAGGGAGAACACTAATATTTTCAATCGATCTTGCAAAAAGTACAGCATTGGCAAGATAACATGGGCAGAGTCCAGCCAGTGGCAAACAGAGCCCCTGGGGTGAATCCCAGACACATTTGCAGGCTAAACCCAGCAAAAGAAAGAGCTTGATGCGCTTCAATGTGCTACATCACCTAAAACAAAACACTCTGCATGTGACAACTCCTGTCCCAGTCCTCAGGTGACATCCCGCCCTCTCCCAAGTGATGGAAAGGAGATAGCGGAGGAGCTGCCAAGGGGAACACTGGCATTTAAACCAGCTGTCCCAACCCTTATCGAAGATGTGATTCACAAAAAACCTCAAGGCCTGAGAAGATGTCATCACTGCCTGCCGTTATCAGCCGCTCTCCATGATGGCAGGGGGCTTGCTTTGGCGTTTATCCCTGGTGCAGCCCATGCGCCCATCCCAGATGGATAAAATGGGGATGTCACCACATGGCAGCACCTCGAGCCATCCTCTCACCTTGGCCGGGCGATGCAGCAAGCACTAACGCCTTTCGGTCCAGAACAATTATCGTTAGTTCCAATCACAGCTGCCTTTTTTTTTTTTTTTTTCCCCATTCCCTTACCTATTTTCCTCAGGCACAAACCCCTAAAGGTGCTCACTCCTCCCCCAGTGCTCCCAGCGAGTCCCCGCAGCTGTAGCCAGCTGCCACGCATATACTGCCTGCGCAAGAAACCTTGGAAAAAAAAAAAATAATCTGCATTTCCCTTGCAAAACTTCTATCCATGGACTTTCTGAATCTGCTCAGTGCACATTTAGGTCATCTGTCTTAAGCCATTCTTCTGCCAGCCACCATTTGTCCCCCCGTCCCTGTTTCTGTCAGCTATTCTTTTATTCCTGCTAACACACAGCGCATCCCCCAAACCCCATCCTGCGTTTAACTTCTATCCCACAAAGCTCACCCAAGCACATTTGAAAAAAAGCAGTTTGTTTTTTTTTCTTGCATGTGTTTAAAACAGCCTAAAGTTGACAACAACAATAACCTGCGTTCACTTCCTTCCTTCCTCTGCTCCCAGTGATTTTAAGCCTCATTTTTTTTTTTTTTGTAAGTCAATAGTGGCAAAATTCCTAAAAAACCCTGGGTGAACACCAGGAGTTCCCAGTACAGACCCCAACCTGCAAGGACCAACTAAATCCTACCGCTCTTAAAACCTCAGCAGTTTTTTTTTTTTGCCTGTTTTTCAGAGATGACTCTGCCAAGCACACGGCACGGCTCAATTAACGAAGTGGCTTAATCCAGCAGGGTGATAAATAACAGAGGAGAGAACAGGTCATTGCAATTCACTTGAGTAACCAGAATCCCTATCTGCCGCTTGGGTTTTTTCCAATCCCTGTCTGCCTTAGTGACAGATTTTAATTGCCTATTCCCAAACAGTCTGACCGCAGCCGCTCTGCGCAGGCAAGGACCGAGTCGACGAGATTTACCGATACCCAGCCTTGCAATTAATTAGAGAGGAGAGACCTTCCTGAGCTTCTCCGGGCAGGGCGCCCCAACACACATCCCCGCGCACCCCAGCCCTCTCCAAGGCAAAGGGCTATTTACCACGATCGTTTTCTCCTACAAACATCAGAAAATACTAACATAAATCTAGATTATATTTTTTTTCCCTTTTCCAAGCTCTCCTTGCTGCTGGGAGGAGGGAAGGCGTTTTTTCCCCCTCCTTGCTCACTAATGGTTGAAGAACTTCTACCCAGCATCCTACGAGCAGAACGGGGCCGGTCTGCTGCAAATTCACAGTGATGCCCTAAACTTTAGCGAAACCCTGGGCAGGCCACAGAAATCTGCTGGCAGCACAAAGCCTACGGGAGGTTTGTCCCAAAGGATAGAGCCAGCAACCCCCCCCACCCTCCTTTCCTTCCTCCCCCCACAACGCACAAACGAAATAGGCTGTAGGGGATCCCAGTGCCACAAGAAAACTTTATTTTTAAGACATTTCCTTAAAACTCACAGAAAAAAATGTCTGCTTTGCAAAAGATGAGTGGTTTGTTGGGGTTTTTTTTTGTTTTTTTTTGGTGTTTTTTTTTTTTTTTTTAATGCTGGGAGTTGTTAAAAAAGGGAAACAAACACCAGCAGGGACAGAGGAATGATGGGGAGGAACAGGTTAAAAATGCAGGGAAAGGGTTTTGACGTGGAAAGATCGCAAAATTAATACATGTGGAGATGAAGAAGCGGCAGACGCTGGATGAGGGAGGGCACCGAGGAGGCACACGAGGGCGAGAAGCGAGTCCCACCCCACCCCGCTCTGCTAAGCCCGACCCTGATAAACTGGCAGGAGCTCAAAGAAGAGCCATAAAAATAATGAGAGGGCTGGAAGAGCTGACACGCAGGAAGATTAAAAGGAACTAAATACGTATAGCTTGGCTCAGTGACAAAAGCCAAGGGGAAAGGGAAGGCAACAGCCGAAGATATCTGTGAGTCTTGACCATCCCGGGGAGGGGACACTGAGGCTGAGCCCCCCCGGGGAGCACCATCCCCACTCCCCCTCGCCTGCGGCTGCTGCATTCCTTCCCTCTAATACAATCCCTAATTTAACAAGTGGAGAGGATCCGGGCAAACACATTTAGAGAGAGGGGGGAGACGCATTACGTCAGGCACTAATTTAGGTCCTCGCTGCGCTTCGTCCCCGTGCAGGCACCCGGCTTTCAGCACACGAGACGGCCCCGGCATCTCCTGGCCCCAACACCCAGCACAGCTCAAAACCGAGGGGAGCATCGCTTATCCATTCGTGATCAACGGGATGAGTTCTTCTCATTTCTAGAAAGCTGTTATTTTTTCTTCTCCCTAGTCACCAAGCGCTCAATTTCAGCTAATCTTTCCGCAGCTCCGTCACAAAAAAAAAAAAAATAAAAAAAAAATCAAGTTTTCGGAGAGTCAAGGCTATCTCCAGCACGAGACCCATTGATGCGAGTGCTCGCTTCCTTTCGAAACAAGCGTATTTATATCCGTCTCTTCCTTCCTTTAACTTCAGATAATTAATAAATCAAAACCTAAGCATGGTGGAAAATGGTATTTTTAAAGCCACACGGGGGCTTTGCATTTACCCAGGACCTACAGCTGACAGCTCTGCTACTCCCACAGCCGCAGGCACGTGCAGGGACCTCACAATTAGTATTTTATTTGCGCAATTACAGTCATCAGCCCGGACTATACCGTTGAGTAAACACACCCGAGCCACAAAGAGCTGATAAAAAGACGAGGGGGGGGGCTGGCAGGGCAGAGCTCCCCGCGGCATTTTGGGGTGCTCGCTCTTTGGTGTGGAGCGTGCCCAAGCTGGCTCCTCCGGCCACAACGCCATCCCGGTGGTTTTGGCCGCGCGTTCCCACGCGTCCCAGACAAACAGGCTCTTTGTCCAGGTGCGCACCCAAAGCCACCAGACACCACGGTGTCCCCAAGTCCCCCAGCCCCCCTCCTCCCTGTCAGTCACCCCACGATCACAAAGGGCCCTCGGAGGTGCTTCCCTTGTCCAAAGCAGCACAGAGCCAGCTACAACTTCAGAATTAAATCGTTCTGTAAACTGGAGAGCACCCACAAAAATCCCCCCCACTCCCCATAAATGATGATGTTTCCCATCTGGGTGTAAAATCCAGCGTGCAAAAGCAGCTGGCAGATGGGGGCTGAGGCATCCCCCAGGCAAACCGGCCCTGGGGTGTCAAAGTTTGGGTGGTTTTGGGCCGAGGCAGTTGGGAGGCGGCAGCACCCGGCTGGGAGCATGGGTGCTGCTGGGGAGCGAGGGCTTCTGGGGGGAGCTGGGAAGGGTGCATAGGGCAGCCTGGGGCTGGGACGGGGTGCTAGGGCAGGGTGTTGGGCAGGTTGAGGGCTGGGACCTGGGGTGGGCAGGGTGCTGGGGGATGGCATGGGGTGCTGGGTGCTCAAGCACAGTGCTGGGGCAGGGTCTTGGGTGCTGGGGCAGGGTCTTGGGTGCTCAAGCACAGTACCGGGGCAGGGTCCTAGGTGCTGGGAGCTAAAGCACAGTACTGGAGCAGCGTCCTGGGTGCCGGGAGCTAAAGCAGAGTACTGGAGCAGGGTCCTAGATGCTCAAGCACAGTACCGGGGCAGGGTTCTGGGTGCTGGGAGGGCGCTGGGTGCCAAAGCAGAGTACTGGAGCAGGGTGCTGCATGCTGGTACCTAAAGCACTGTACTGGTGCAGGATGCTGGGTGCTCAAACACTGTACTGTGGAAGAGTCCTGGATGCTGAAGGAGAGTACTGGGAGCTCAAGCACCGTACTGGGAGCTCAAGCACCGTACTGGGAGCTCAAGCACCGTACTGGGGCAGGGTCCTGGGAGCTGGGGCAGGGTGCTGGAGCAGGGTACTGGGTGCCGGGTCGGGATGCGGGGAGGACGCCGGGACAGGGTGCTGTGCTGCGCCGGGTGTGTGTGTGGGGAGGGTCCCGGGGACTCACCGAGCTTCTCGACGAGGCGCAGCATGACGCCGCCGATGTGGATCTCGCCGGTGACCCGCAGGGTGACGTCGCGGCCCAGGTCGGTGACATGGACGCTCAGCTCCCACGTCCCATCGGCGTAGCAGCCGTCCGGCATGCGGATCCCGTCCAGCGCCATGGCCCCGGCCTCCTGCGCCGCCAGCCGCGCCTCACCGCCCGCCCGCCGGCACGGCACGGCTCGGCCCGGCCCGCCACGGCCCGGCCCGCCTCAGCGCTGCCCCGGGGAGGGAGGGGGTGGGGGGGTGGGATGGGGGCGCGGTGGGGCGGGATCCGGGGGGGGTGCAGCGCTGCCCCGCCGCCCCCCAGCCGCTGCCTGCGGGGCCGCCGCGGGAGAAGGGGCGGGCGGGGAGAGGGAGGAGGAGGCGAGGCGGCGGGAGGAGGAGGAGGAGGAGGGGGATAAAATTAAAGGAAAAACGCGCCCCGCGCCGCCGGGCCCCTTGGCCTTTTATGGAAGCGAAGGACGGAGCAAGCGGGGCCGCTCCAACATCCGGGACTCGCCGGGGGGCGGCTCGGCCCAGCTGGGTTCGTCTGGGTTCGGCTGGGCTCGTCTGGGTCCGGCCGGGCTCGGCTGGGTTCGGCCCGGCTCGGCTCGACTGGGTTCGGCTCGGCCCGACTGGGTTCGGCGCGGCCCGACTGGGTTCGGCTAGGTTCGGCCGGGCTCGACTGGGTTCGGCTCGGCCCGACTGGGTTCGGCTGGGTTCGGCCGAGCTCGACCGGGTTCGGCTCGGCTCGGCTCGGCTCGGCTCCCCTCCTCCCTGTGGTCAGTAGTGGCGGGGCGAGCGCAGCGCCGAACTCGTGAGCCACCCGGGCGAGCCGGTGACCCAAACGCTGGCGGCTGTGCCTTTCCGCGGCAGCCTTGCCCAATTCTGCTGCCTTTACGGTGCCTTATTTATTTTTTTAACACTGTCCGTTTAAAAGCCCCCATTTCGTAAGCGGGATGTTCCCCGTCAGGCAAACCCCTTACCTTGGTGTCGTAGCCCATGGCCTGCACCGAGCCCGCGCCAAGGCTGGTTCCCTCCATCCTCATCCTCGGTGAACCTGGGAAATAGGAACTGTCGTTAAACACGGGGCTGAACCGGTGCAAATGGAGTACAAAAAAAAAATTATATATATATATTATCCGCTTCCTGTAGCTCTCCACCCAATGATACAGACATCCCGCCAAAGCAACCGGGCTTCCTGAAAAACCGCCACACGGAAAGGGCTGCCTTCAGAGGTCCGGCGCGGTGGTTGGTAGCGACGGGCAGGACATGTCCCGCGCTGTGCCGGGCCATGGGAAGCCACATCCCGACAAAGCCGTGCCCTCCCCGGCGACCTCCGGGATGGTTCCGCTGGCCCAGGGCTTTTTCCACGAGCGCCATTCCCGCGTCCTGGGCTGTGAATGGCAGCGGGATCTTTGCTGTCGGGAAGGCAACAAAACCCTCTTAGTGGGGATGATAAAGCCTTGCCACCCTTTCACTTTTGCTGTTATAATGGAGTTATTTATAAAGGGCTGCTCCTCTGTTTTTCCTTAAGTGTTAATAAGAGCTTTCCTGAGCTCGCTCCGGGGGGAGTAAACCAGTTTTTTACCCAGAAACAGCGCGGAGGATTTGGGCTAAGGTGACTTGATGATCTGAAAGGTGTCTTACGACCAAAATGATTCCATAATTCTATGATTAATTCTACGATGCTGCCAGAGGGAAATTGGGTAACGCTGCTCTGAACGGTGGGAGGATGGACGACAGATGAGCCCCCCCCCCCCCCCAAGATCCCCCCCGGAGCCTTAATCCCTGTCAATGTAACACACACACCCCCCCGCCCCGACTTGGAGGCTGGAGCGTAATTTACGGGGCGACGGCTTGGGAGGGCAGGGGAAAGCTGTAACAACAAAGCTTTCGCAGATTGTATCTGGGTGTTCTTCCAGCGGGGAAACAATAGGGCAATAAATGGAAAGGGTTACTCTCGACCCGAAGGCTTTGGATGAGGTTCCCAGCTGACGCAATTCAATACGGCCCTGCCGGAGCTGGTAACCTTTTAGTACAGCTGATTTGCACGTCCTGCTGGTTCCTCGCGCTCTTAAAACCGTTTTGCGGTGTTTCTCTTTCCCTGAGGATGGGGAAAAGCCCTCTCCGTGCCGGCCGGGGCTGGGTGCCGCCGTCCCCGGGGCTCTCCTTCCCTCCCGGGGTGGGTGTGCGGGGAGGCGGGCGGCGGGAGCTCCAATGCTCGGCCGAGACGCAAAGCGAGGTCAAAAATGCACCGGCGAGGCTCTTGCGTCAGAGGCAGCCAAGCGTCCCCGGGGCTGCTCTTCCCACTGTTTGTAAGAAAGTCCTCGCTCTGGCCAAGCAGCAATAGCCAAATAAGGTGCGGAAACGCTCCGGCGGCTTCCATCGGGATGGGGGATGATACCCAGCAGAGCTGCCGGCAGCTCCCGGCCCACCGCTCCTCCTGCCTCCGCTCCGCCGCAACTGGGATGCTTTTCCTGTGAAATGACTCAACCAGGCATCATGGGGAAGTCAGTGATGAAGCTGAGCGGCTCCTTCCCTGTGACGGGTTTACTCGACTTGGTTTGCCCTTTTTTTTAATTTGTGATTTTTTTTTTTTTTTTTTGGTTTTTAAACTGTTGTTGAAAGCAGCTGGTTTTCGTGGGGCTGCGGGCAAGCCGGTCAGACTGGCTCTTTCCAGGGTGACCGGTCCTGGGAATCTGCCTGGTGCATTTGGATGACCGGAGCAGGAAAAGCAGCAGGACCAAGCTCCCATCTCCATCTCCAGAGGCAGAGAAATTCCCCAAACCTCCATGTAAACAAAATCTCCGTTTCCTTAAATGCCCCATCCTGGCCGAGCACGGTGTGCCCTGACCCGGTGGTGGGCAGCCCCTGCTCAGTTCCCGTCACCCTTCTGGTTCACCTGGGTCTCCATATTCCTTAAATTTCTTCCTTAATGAGGGCAAAGTTTAAAAAGAAAACCTGAAAAAGGAGAAATGCGAATGCCTGGTTTCTCCCCGGCACTTTTCGTGTCTGACACCTCCCTGTCTGTGCCCTCCTTTGCAACCCGCTGCCGCTGCCACCGCTCCTCTTCTCATGGGGTTTGCTTCTCCCAGAGTTTTACTCTGAGCTCTTCACAGACATCCCTTGAGCGATGGGGCACTCGGAGCTGAATCCCTTTGAAAAAAAAGACACTACTAGAAATCAACTCAAACAGCAGCACAAACCACTTATCACCCGCTCCCGCATCTCCATCGCCACGTAACGGCAGGTGAGGGAGGTTCGAACCACCTGGGTGGTTTCCTCCATGTTTCCTCCATGTGTCTCTTCATCTCCTTTCACCTCTAAGGGTTTTTTTGGACGTAGCCAAGGTTCACTTTTCACGAATGGCCATTACCCAGCAGAGAGAAGGTCGCGCTCCTGGCAAAGGAAGCGTGCTGGGTAACTCCGCTTCCTTGCTTATTCCTGGCCACATTTGTTCTTCCCTGATTTTGTCATTTCAGAAATGTCCGCGTGACTTGGCTTTTTCATTTTTCTGAATGTACAAGCGGAGTAATGAAGCTGTCACAGATACGTATTGTCCAAATGTGCGATCACCTGGTATATGCATAGAGTTATTCAGCATCCTTGTAAGGAAAGGATGGATACTATTTGGGATTAAGGTCTTGAAGAAGCACTTGAGATGTGGAGGTTTAGTCATTCTAGATCGCAGTAAGCCCCTCTTGTGATCTTGCAAAGATTCAGCATCTCCATAGTTCACTGCCCAGCAGCAAAGTCCCTTAGGACACAACTCCAGGGATGCAGTCCCACTGCTTTGCTCATGCGTAGCCTTCCTCCAGCCTCACCGTCTCAGCTCCGATGAAGAATTTCCAAGAGTTTGTCTTACCTTGGGGGCCTCAGCACCCTTTTCTGGGTGGGTTCGTAGCTGGTGTAGTGTCTTTGGGCTTTCCCACTGGCTGGGGGGGAGAACGGGGATGACGGCAGGTATTGGAGCTGGAGGGGTATGTGGGGCCCAGGGTCGAACACACAAGGCAAAACTGCACGTCTTCGCAGAGCCTGAGGATCAGGAATAGGTCTGTAGACTCAAGTCCTCGTGTCTTCAGGATGGAATGTTTGTCCTCGTTACTCCAAGGGAAGTTCAGGCAACCTGATGTGGAAATGCAGCTGGGTGCTCCGGCCAAGGAGTACCGATGCAAAGATGGGTATCCTTACCTAAAACAAGAGACATCGACCTTAGGAGGGCCATGTGGCCAGCTCTTTCCTCCTGATGGCCAAGGACACATGGGATGAAGAAGATTTGAGACTGTCACCACCATCCAGCTTGGTCATTCATGCCCAAAGGTTACAAAATCCATGCCTGCAGCTGGAATAAATCCTAGCTTGCAAGAGATAGCTACGCTCAGATAAGAGACACGAAGCCAGAGCAAGCCCCCTCCTCCCTTGGTAAGTCAAGCCAAGGTTTCATTGCCCTACAGCTACAAAATCACGTCTCATTTCCATTCTGCATGTGCCTAAACATCAGCTGCGGCGCACTGGAGCCCATGAGGCTTGTGCCGCAGGACAAACCCTGCCGCGGGGCTCTTCTCTGTCACCTCTTCACCTTTTTTCCAGGAATTGGGGGCAATCAAGCTCTTGAAGCCTCAGGCTGAGAGGTTCGTTTCCTAGCCTCTTCCACCGCAATCAGCTCTTCATAACAAATAACTCCGCTGGCTCAACCTGTGTCAGGCATTAGTTTCCTGTTGACATTAATCCCTGTGCCGTCGTTTATCTTTTATCCTTTTTCTATCATGCGGCCGTGTCCTTCTGATGTTTCCAGTGACCTCCACTGAGTGTGACTCTTGCCTTGGCCCAGAAAGGAGGCAACGTGCCCCAAATCATTCTCTAGTCATCCCCAGGGTCAGAAGGGTCCTTGAGGTTTGTGTCTGAACGAGCCGGTGGCTCCTGGAGCACCCTCTTGACATCTGTGAGTTGTTAGCAGAACACTTGAAGCCACGTGGTGGAGAATTTGGATAAATCCCAGGTGAATTCTCCAAAAAGTTGATTCATCCCAGGGCTGAAAATGTCCTTCCAGGTCCCTGCATGGTGCTGAGCATCTCACAACAGCCATGCCCAGGACCCCACTCACGTTGCTGATCTTTCTCTGCATCGCCCATGCCTGGCTCCTGGGTTTGGTACTGCTCATCATCCTCACCTTGGACTCTAAATGTCACCTCGTGACTTGCAGCAGCAAATCATGCCCATGTTTTAGTAAAGGATGGGGCAGAAATGCTGCACAGGGATGCAGGAACGTCTCAGCTGCTGCCATCCCCATTGGTCTTTCAGCCAGCCCCAGAACCCCCGGCGATGTTGGACCATTGCCTCCATCCAGCCCATTGCCAAGGTTTGCAAATCCTTTCGGCAAAACCTATCCCAAACGTAGCTTTCCCCGGC